>NW_026849031.1:0-356974 GCF_030867785.1 Colletotrichum acutatum | reverse complement strand
TCTTGACTTTTCTGAAGGCTAATGACTCCTCAAAGGCCTCGGTCTCGTCCTCTGCTTTGTGTTGTGAGCGAGTGGGGATACTCCGTCAGTGGTGATGGAATCCGGGAGAGAAAAAGGTGTTCCAAATCGATGATGCAAGGGGAGACGCTAAATTTGGCAATTAAGGTCTGTGCCGCCAAGGCTCGAAAAAATCGAAAAAGTGAGATTGATGTTAAGAAAGATGTTAGAAAAGGAAGCTGGCAGTATAGTGCAATGAAATCCAGGGTGAAGATTCCTTCCAGTAGAAAAAATAAGTGAGGTTCCTGAGATGATTGCGTGAGGGCGTGGTGGCAAGGGGAAATAGGAAGCAGGAACGACCGGGCTTCAGCTGCCAAAGGGCGCGCGATCGCGGAGCGACAGGGGAAATGGCAGGGGCGCGACGCGAAGAGAAGGCGCTAGCACGTGATCTCGTGTTGCTTTCAATCAAAGCTCCGGTTCTTCTTTCCTTTTTCTCTCTTTTTCTTTCAGGCAACCGTCGTCATGAAGTCAGTCGGGGATCGGAAGGAGATCGGGGTCCCAGCGATGCAATTTAGACCCTTGTCTTGCACATTTCTCTTCCTGCATAAGTTAATGCAAGCAGCTGACAATGCTGAGTATCGAGTAGCCATGCTCAATTCTCGACGAAGGCTTGCATATTGCAGCCAGGCGGGGAGAATAGGCCGAAGATGAGAGTGAAATCACGGAATACCTTATACAGAGCTATAAAGAGCACAGTTCTCTCAATAGAACATTATCAGTCTCAATTAAGGTACCTTGGTGGAACGGTCTTGACAGAGGACGCTTACCTGTGCACACCGAAGAGTCGTCTCGGTCAGCTCTCACCGGTCACCGAGCGCTTGAGCCTGAGGCATTAAATCGAGGTCAACGGCGTGGAGGGGCAATCCTCCCACCACACCGTTGCTGCCACCTACCCCGCAGAGCCACAAAGGTAAAAATTCCACCTCACACTCACACCTGATGCTTTCTTCACTACGCGCTATCCGACCCAGCTCACGCAGCATCTCCCCGTTCCGATTCGCAAGAATGGCCTCCAACACCACCTACACTCCCAACGAGGAGACCGAGATCCAGCAATGGCTCACCACTGCCACTCGTCTCCAGCAGTCTAAGCCCGACGAGGCCTCTCCTATTCTCGATACCCTCAACTCCCACCTGAGCACCCGCACCACCCTTCTTGGCACCAAGCCCAGCAAGGCCGACACCGCTCTCTACTCCGCCGTCCGTCCCCTCGTCGCCTCCTGGTCCCCCGAGCAGCGCACCGGCGAGAAGGGCTACCCCAACATCGTCCGCCACCTCGACTTCGTTCAGAACTTCCCCGCCTTCGCCGCCGATGTCAAGGCCGACGATAAGGTCAAGGTTGACCTCGACGAGGTCCTCTACGTGAAGCCCCCCGTCGACGCCAAGGCCGAGAAGGAGCGTCTCAAGAAGGAGAAGGCCGCTGCCGCCGCCGCTGGTGGTGCTGCTGCTGGTGACAAGGCCCTTCCCGACCGTACTAAGGAGCCTAAGAAGGATAAGAGCGCTGGCGAGAAGGTCAAGGAGGTTGTCACCGAGGCTAAGGACAAGGTCAAGGCCGCTGTCGGTGCCGGCGAGGGCCAGCCCAAGAAGGAGAAGAAGGCCAAGGCTCCCAAGCCCCAGAAGGCTGCTCCCGCTGCCGCCCCTCTCTCCCCTGCCCTCATCGATCTCCGTGTCGGCCACATCCTCAAGGCCATCAAGCACCCCGAGGCCGACTCCCTCTACGTCTCCACCATTGCCGTCGGCGATGAGCCCAACGATGACACCACCGAGTACGAGGGCCAGGTCTGCCGCACCGTCTGCTCCGGCCTCAACGGTCTCGTGCCCCTCGAGTCCATGCAGGGCCGCAAGGTCGTCGTCGTCTGCAACCTCAAGCCCGTCAAGATGCGCGGCATCAAGTCCTGCGCCATGGTTCTGGCCGCTTCCCCCAAGCTTAAGGAGGGCGAGGTCGACGACCACAAGGGGCCTGTCGAGCTCGTCACTCCCCCCGCCGATGCCAAGGCAGGTGAGCGTATCAACTTTGAGGGCTGGGAAGGTGAACCCGAAGGTGTCCTGAACCCCAAGAAGAAGATCTGGGAGACCTTCCAACCCGGCTTCACCACCACCGACGACTTGGCGGTTGCCTTTGATGCTGGTGTCGTTGAAGCGCTTGGAAAGCAGGGTCTTGGCAAGCTCAAGACCAAGTCTGGCGGTCTTTGCACTGTTCCCAGCTTGAAGGATGCCGTTGTCCGGTAAATTTCTTTCATTGTTGTTCAACTTATGATAAATAAAAGTCCTCGCAGCCATGTTCTGCTGAATCATCTAAAATAGAATAAGATTCCATGATGCACCTATGTAATTCTCTCAGCATCTATGCAGCCTGTCCACCTACGCCGTTTGCCATGTGACGCTGCCTAAGTACTATGATCCCTAGCCCTCCTATTGAATCTGCCGGCTGACTACATAAAGACCTGAGGTATTCGTCACAGGCCACATCAAGAAACCTCTCTTCTTTCTGGCTCCTTCCCGCTCCTTCCTTGCCGACCTTGGTCGCATGCATCTCAATTCTTCAACTCTTCAAACTCAAACATTCGACTTGTACCGGGATATAATTCAGCCCCCATAACCACACCCCAAACAGAATATGCCTCCCACTTACTCACACAACGAAGCCACCCTGAGAGGCGTCCTTCTTACTCTCATACTCGCCAACCTCGTCTGGATCGCAAGCATGCTCGGCTCCATCTACGAGGAGGACATGGAGTGGGATCCCTACACCGGCCTCCCTATGTCCAACGACGACGAAGATGCCCAAGGCCAGACGGCAGCATCTGCTGCCACGCGAGCTCGCCCAAAACCTACACTTGACAACTTTCTCATCTCTTGCAAGATTGGCACGCCTCGCCTCGTCAAATTTGCCGTCCGCGCCTTCTTTGGCTCTTGAGCTACGAGTGTACTGGGGTATCATGAAGAGACCAGCAGAATGGGACAGCGAACTCGGGAACATGAACCCAAGGAGGATGAGGGCGGAATCATCAGCCAAACAATACTGGGCCGAGCATCTTCGAAACATGACAAGTGTGGCTCAAGGGGTGTTAGATGGTTCTTTCCACAAGCGTGAGATACCCAAGAAAGCAAGTCATACATCAGCATCACAAAATCAAGAAATCAACCGTCTTGTCGCACATTCCTTGATACCCATCATTATGAACATGTGCTTTGTACATTGCAATAACTTTTGTATGACCTCTATTCTAGGGTATGACCACAAACACGCCTCGAATCAAACACCAATGCGCGAGAACAAAGAAAATCCCCGCAATCATCTCTTGCCAGCCTTGCTCGCCGCCTTCTTCTTCACCGACGCAACAAGCCTGCTCAGCTCCTCCTCATCGTCACCGCCGCCGACCTTCTTGGCCTTCTTGGCCTTCTTGCCTTCCCTCTCCACAGGCACATCCTCCACGTCCCCACCAGCTTTTCTCTTCTTGCGGCCCTCCTCCAACAATTTCTGCATCGCCTCGGTACCCTTGAATTTGGGGTTGCTGGGGTCAATAGCGTACTCGTGGCTATCAAAGACGGCCTTGAAACGGTCATCGCCGACATCCATCTTGAAGTCCTCCTGCAGACCGAGCTTCTCGCCGTCGGCAGCCGCCTTCTTGGCCAACCGCTTCGCAGCCTTGCCCTTCTTCTTCTTAGCCTTCTCCGCCTTCATAATCTCATTCATATCAAAGTGATCCAGGTGCTCCGCCGCATCCGCGTTGTCGTCCGCCATCAGGAGCTCCAGCTGCTTCTTGTGCTCCGACTTCTCCTTCTCCTCCGCCTCGCGCGCCGCGCGCTTCGCGAGTCGCTCCTCCTTGCGGACCGAAGTCTTGGTCTTGACCGGCTCGTCGGTCGTGAAGAAGGGGTCGTCGAAGCCGAGGTCCTCCGCGCTGTCGTCCGCAGCCTCGACCTCCTCGGCCTCCTCGGCGACGGGGGCGCCGGTCTTGCCCTCGCGTCTGGCGCGGGCGGCAATACGCTTGGCCTCCTTGCGCTCGCGTTCCTTGCGCTGGTACTTTTCAATCGTCGTCTCCTCCTCCTCGGGCTTCTTGTTCTTCTTGCTCTCCGTCAGAGCGGGCGTGAAAGTGATCTCCATCTCACCGACGGGGGCGTTCTTGGATGACTTCTTCTCCTCCTCGGCACCAAGGCCAAGAGCTTCTCGCATCTTTTGACGAGCGAGCTCCTTCTTGGACAGCTTGGGCTTCTCGGCCGCTTCCTCCTCATCCTCGGCCTCCTCCTCATCGTCGAAGCCCGCAAACTCCTCGCCAGAGTCTTCGCTGTCGCTGGCCAGGTAGGCCTTCAGGTCGTTCTCCTCAATCTGCGAACGACTTCCGGTGAAGGCACGGTTGATGGAAGCCTTGCGGGCGGCGTCGTCGGGGTTGACGTCCCAAGTGAGCTTGACCTTGGAGTGCTGCAGGGCATCCGTAGTGAACTCGACAGGCTTGTATCCCTCAGGTAACTTGTCGCACTCGTCCCTAGGCTCGTCATCGAATGTGGTATCGTCCGGTACAAATCGCAAGTCGAGGAAGTTTGATGAAGACGCGTATTCCGTGCCGTCGGTCGCCTCGTAGAGCTTCTGCGCCGTCGCCTTGTCAGAGACGGTCATGACGGCGTAGAAGTACCGCAGCCGATCCAGCTGGTATTTGCGCAGGGCGTCGTGGTCGAAGTCGTCGGCGTCGCCCTCCTCCAAGAGCTCTTTCTTGATCGCCTCGTCTTCCTCCTCGCTATCCTCACTCTCCTCTTCAGAATCATCCTTCTTGAAGATGTCCTTCGGGGGTCCCTCCAGCTCCTCGCGCTGCATGCGCTCCTTGCCGAATTCGCTTGGGTAGACTGCAACCTTTTCAATGCGCCCGCCAGTTGAAGGCAGGAAGCTGTGGAAAAGAGCAAACAGATCGGCCGACTTGATATTGTCCCAGTCCAGATTGACGATCGCTATCCGGTTCGTGACCTCGCCCTCCTCGACCTGCGCCTCTTCGTCGCGCAGGCGCGACACGGAAGCCTTGGGGTCAGCGACAGCCGTCTCTTCCTCGTCGGGCTCGTCATCTTCAGATTCAGACTCGGACTCGGACTCAGAGAAGCCGCCACCGCGAGCAGGGTCGTACTTGGCATCCGCCTTTGCCAGCTCGCGCTGGACAACGTCGTCGTTCTCGACCTCGATGCCCTCGCCCTCGACCTCGATGCCCTCGCCCTCGTCCGAGTCTTCATCGTCGTCCTCCGCCTCGTATAGGTTCTTCAGCGCCTTCTTCTTGTTATCGGACTTGACTTTGCGGCCGTATCGGTCAACTTTTGGGCCGGATGTGAAGGATTCGTCCTTTAGTGCATGTGCGAATCGCTTGTCGATCTTGGTTTTGGTGTGCTTCTTCGACGGAAGTCGGAACCGAGGATCAGTCTCGAAGTTTGAAAAACGAGAGTCGGCGACCTTGCCGTTCTTGCCGGATTTTGAAGACATGGCGGCGGTGTTGAATTGCTGGTGAAAACGACTTAAATTTGCTGTCGCAAGTGCTTTGAGAAATGCCATTGGGGCGTGGGGTCGATGAAAATTTAGTGGGGCATACATTCTGCCCCTAGGGCGGTGAGAGGGCCTCGGTGAGACTCACCGAAACCATGTCCCTCACCGAGACACCGAGGTAAGTGGCTCAGCATCTTGAGGTTATTCCCAAATTTGGAAATAGGGGTCGGTTTTATGGCATCGCCTCTTTCCCCAGGAAAGATATTCACGTGAAAAGAGCCACTTCCTTCCTTCAGTAGGTCCTGAGCTCTTTCCTGATGCCAGGCTGATCTGCTGCCAGCCTCTCGATCCTCCCAAGTCTATATAATGTACTCATCTTCACCACCCAACCTTGCCTCTCACTTCCCTTCTTCACACCAACTCATCGATCTCACATTCTGAACCCTTTCATGATCAGTTCAAATCATTTCATGTCTTACCTGATCTACTCACATCTACTTCCAACTCCACCAAGTTTGCTTCAAGCTTTCGAGTTGTTGAGCTCAAGCAATTGTTACTCGACCCAACTACACCGACTCATCACGAAGCATCTTATTCCTTCTCTCTATCCCTGAGCTCAACGGGGAATTATTCTATTAGCTACGCTTTTCTCCTCTGCACTCCAACAACACTCTCTTAATTTTCCGTCGATAACCCTGTCACACAATTGCACAGGGAGTGCATCTCTTTACTCAAGGGTCTCAGAAAGTTCTGCATAACCCATCATGGATCCTTCTGAAGAGAGTTATTGGGCGATTGCAGAAACAGATAGAGAAACTTCTCCGGCATCACACACTACCACAGCCTCTGATCAGCATTGCGAAGATCTATTCGTGGAACAAGAGGGATACATGGACAAAAACATACTCGATGCACCAGATTCAGACAGCGAATCAGACTCCCAGTCGCTTAGCGATGGCGGGTACTCTGATGATGGCTCTGAATCGGAGATGAGAGAAGAGGGTCATCAAGTCACGCTGGAGCCGACTGCGAACTCCAAATCCCAGCAAAGGAAGAGGGCCCCAAGACGAAAGAATGCCAGGGAGTACGTCAGGGAGGTGGTGAACAAGAATATTCTGAGAAGCCTTGAGAAACAGATACGAAAGGAACTCGCCAAGAAGAGGCCGATCAGTCACGAAGCTTTAGACATCGTGCCTCCCAAGGCCAAGAGGCAAAGACGGGCACGAGAGATCAACGCAAACACAGATCAGTCAACTGACCACAACCCCGCCCCTAAAACATCTCCAGACAATTCTGAGAGTGCTTTCATTCCAATCCCTCTAGGCGAAATGAAGAAAGTCACAAATGCACAGAGGCAGAAGGAGATCGTCCAGAAGAAGAATACCGGCAGTAACAATAGACGAAGCGGGACTCAGGCGGCAGACCTCACGGAGGGCATCAAGGTCTTCGGACATGGCAAGATCGAGTCCCTCGTAGTTGGCGAAGAAAGACGATACCGCCTTAAAGGCATGGCCAAGACCACAAACCTTAATGAGTACCAAGTCGGCCCTGTTGCTTGGATGGTGAAGAGAGAAAATGGTCTCGCGCCACCTTATGGCGGTGTCCTGGCCGACGACATGGGAATGGGGAAGACCGTGGTGTGCCTGGCCGGAATCGTGGGTAATCCTCCCCCTGAAATCCCCTCGGACGGCTTCTCTGGAGCGACGCTTGTCATTCTGCCTGGAGAGACCACTGCCAGACAATGGCAGCAAGAACTATCCAAACATGTGGAATGCATTAGTCCTAAAGAGGCTTACTATTACAAACGCCGCATTCACGCAACCTCTGGTGGCGATATTTCGCGTTACAAGATCGTGTAAGTCGATATTTCCCTACGCTATTGACTTCTCGCTAAGGCTTCTTCACTACTAGTTTCACGACTTACAGGGAGGTGTTGCAAAGCCTTCCTACTGCAGCGACCATGAATCAGCTCCAGGAAGACCTCGAAGCTGATAAAGATTTCGATTACCACACGGCTTTCAGAGCTGTAGCTGGCGAAATTTTCTCAGTGATGTGGTACAGAGTCGTACTTGACGAAGCCCATGAAATCAAAAACACAGCCACCAAAAGTAAGCCTCACCTCCCATTAATTACAGATATCCGATATCCATACTTATGACGTAACACACAGCCTTCCAAGCTTGCAATCATCTAGTGAGGAAGTACATATGGCTTCTCAGCGCTACACCTTTGATCAACAAAGGAGGAGACGGTATGACTCAACCGCCTCTGAATTAGCCATAGATGATTCTGCTGACACTTGGTGCAGAGATGTTTGCCTATGTCAAGACGCTCGGAGTTGAGGGTATGGACACTCGTGAAGATTTTCGAGAGAAATATCTGGGAGAGGTGAGTTATCGCAATGCCTGTCCTTGGCTTATCACGCAATCATACTAACGCTCGGTGCTACCTCATAGGACAACTCAACTGCACTTGACGCCCTTATCAATGTTTGCACGTACAGACGGTGAGTAATGTGATACATCTCTTGCGACATAATACCAGCTTGTAACATTCATAGGACCAAACAAGACGAATTTCTCGGCGAAAAGATTCTCAAGAACTTGATGCCCTTCAAATCTGAAGTCAAATGGGTCAAGTTATCTGAGCAAGAGAGGCTGGCCTACGAGTAAGTTGGATCACAAGTCTTAGTTTATCATATCTGATACATTAAGCAGTCTTATGACGGAGGCGTACGGCAAGGCCAAGGCTGAGGCCGAGACCAAGGCCAAGGCTGAGGCGAAGACCAAGGCCAAGGCTGAGGCGAAGACCAAGGCCAAGGCTGAGGCCGAGACCAAGGCCATGAGCGCACTGAACATTCGTCAGATGCAGATTATTTCCCACCCCTATGGCATCGAAAAGGCCTTCAGAAATGACCTAGACCCTGAGCTACTGAGATTCATCTTCGATGGTCTCAGTGCGCGACCCACCAATGACCCCCCGACAAAAGGTGGCTTACCCATGGGAGAAAACCTCTCCTTACCACAGCTTCTGCGCTATGCAAACAATGAGGCCTTGATGAGCGCATGCAAATGTGGCATCTGTGGAACAGACAGCATTGAAGAGCCACAAATCATTAACACAGTGAGTAGTAACACTACTGTTGGCTCCCGACATGCCAAATCGGATTCTCTAACAGAATTTTCTTTCCAGTGCAGTCACGTTTTCTGCCGTAATTGCCTTCTGAGCACTTGGCAATTCAAAGCGCAAGAGGGCACTTGTCAAGAGAAGGGTTGCAAAGTCGTCTACGAGAAGGAGACCGATGTCACGAGAGTCTTCACGCTCGGTAGCATGGAAGCGGAGTGTGACAGACTGGTCGAGACCGAGGCCGCGACTCATGCTTCACTGTCAAGTCAGACCCCGGGTTCTGGAAGAGGATCGAAGAAGAAGATGGCAGCCAAGTCTTCGCGGGCCGCGAAGGACAAGCAAGTAAAGGCATTCAGCAACAAAAAGTACGGGGCTGATTACCACGGCGTGCTCCCGGCACTTGATGTTGATGACTATGCCTTCATCAAACAAGGCATGCGAGAGAACGGCGGCATTGTGCCCCTGGGCGCGAAGCTCGAGGCAACCAAGAAGCTGATCATGCAGTACCAGGACGAGAGAATCCAGGTCTGGGATGAGACCGACAAGACGCGGAAGAGACACGAGACTCAGAGTCCCAAAACTATAGGTAAGCTACCCCCAAGTAAGCCCTCTCCGATTACCAGTTTCGGCAGGCTAACATATTGGCAGTCTTCCACGAGTTCACCAAGACGGCCGTGGTTTTGGGTATAACACTGAACGCTCTTGGTATCCCGTTCGTGTATCTCAACGGAAAAGTGACTCCGACGCAGAAGAACAAAGCCATTGATGCCTTTCGTGACAACAAAGACATCAAAGTCTTGGTAAGCCCTCTAGAGTTCTTAGAATAAAAAGTGAATACTAACATGATTACCATTTTCAGATTTCATCCGTCAAGACCGGCGGTCAAGGACTCAATCTTACTTGTGCGAGCAAAATCATCCGCGTAGACGCCTGGTGGAATGCGTCAGTCGAACAGCAAGCCGACGGCCGGGTCCACCGCATCGGCCAAACGCAAGTCGCCTCGTCGGTCGTCATCAAGGCCGAGAACACCATTGATAACCGCATTATTGATATGCAGGAAGAGAAGTCGGAGGAAATCGCTCGCATCCTCCAGGATGACGCCCACAGCACCGAACTCTGTAGCGAATTGGAGCTGATCAAGTCGACAGCACCGGAGAGATACAATGAGCTGGTCCAGATGGGTCTTGCGGCCATCAGACGGGAAGACAACGAAGCAGAGATGCTCTGATTCGAGATTGCGTCTGGGGCACTAGTAATGAAGGGGGTCACTACAAGGGCAGGTTACATGATTACTTGACCGGCATTTGCTGATGGAAGCAAATGGTGCTTTCATCTTCGCTCCATGAGCAAGCGGGCTCATACATCATTGGCATTACGAAGTTTCTGATTTTCATTACCTTACACTAATTCTTGATATCTTTACACATTTCATAGAGCTATTCCCATAGACACAGCATCACACAGAGCATACTAGGTTGAAACCTCAGATTGGTCTCCCTTTGCCAGAACAATTACATCGTTGTAAAGGAACATGTGAATAATGCCGAACAATGAGACCCAAGTTCGCAAATAAGGCCAATTGCATACATAAGCGATGCCGAGCTCAATATGTCCCGTGGGAAATGAAATACGGCTCGGCATTTTGTTAGCCACCGTGCAACAGGTATCAAAGATTATTTTCCCGTTCGGACTCGACTCCGTCGGACGTGCCCTCCGGCCTCGGTTAATTCGGGTAACGGACGTAGCTGCGACAAGAGGTGACATCACGAACGACAGGTCTGTGACTCATTCTGTCCTCATAAGCAGACATGGACACAGGGATTTCCCTGTTCTTTCAAGGTCTCCATTCATAGGGCTGGGTTGGCCCAAGCCTAGATTTCCGGAAGCCGTTCGCAAAAGGCGTTGTTCCCAGAGGGCCATCCCAGAACTCATTAGATTTCTCCGTGGGGGGCATAACAATGACCGAAAAGGCAAAAGAGGCAGTGACCGGTCATCTGATGATCTCCGTGGTCATGAGTGTGGCCATGGCGTTGCCATAGCTCCTCCGCAATGAGCCCAGTTATAAGATGGTTTGAGTGCGGGTTCCTTCGTGAAACGATAGATGTCCCGGGTAGTATTGGATGCATAGTTTCGACTCGGCAAATGAGGGTGGCGAGTTGAAGTTCGTCTGATAAAACGCGGGTAACGATAGGCGCGCGACTGGTCATTGTACGTAACCGTATCCATGCCAAGAACAAACAACGTTCGCGCCAAATACTCTTTGACGGCAGAGAGGCATCTCGTCCTACAAATGTTGTATCAACATTGCCCCTTGAGGAATGTTTAACGAATCTTTCAAGATCAGATTTCTGCCTCCTTCAAAGAAGCGACAACGTAAAATTTCTTGCTGCTCGTAGATGACGGCACTGTACGAGGTTGGGTTGCGACTAGGAAAATATCGGTGATCACCTACGTACGAAGTAAGCAATACCCGAGTCGACAAGACCATGGACGTTAACTAAGTCGCCCGTGTGAAAATGCCTCTTGTTGGCAAAAGCCTGTGTAAGTTGAGTCTACATATATTTCAGAGGCTGACCGGAAGGACCGGAAGGGATTTGATGAGGTTCACAAGTAAAGCGCGGAATGCCAAGACCTGGATATGTGCTGCTTGAGCAGAGACGGCACATAATCTTGGGTTTTAGCCAGACTGTTTTCGAGTTTTGGCCGCACATTTCCGAGCCGATTTTGAACGCGGAAAGTTGAGCCGCCTCGGGACCACGGGATAACTCAGGTTGCTCAAGTGTTGTAGGGGGACCTGCTGAAGCCCTCCAAAGTGCGAATAGGGCCGTCATCTGAAAGTTTGGATGGTTGCGAGAGTAACGGCTTTCTCAAACGAAGTCAGAGGGCTTGCAGGTTGCAACAGGTCAAAGACCCGACATGCTTGCCGGCTTGCTCTCTGAGTGGCTGAACGGCGAACGTGGATGAGGCATTCGAAGCTACCGCGAAATGGAGCTACCCACATTGTCCGTTCTCAACCGTATTCGCCGTGCAGGATATCGGTTTCGGTCTCTAGTAACGCTAAGCCTGGAGGGGCGTCGAGCACGGCCAGGGAAGATGGAAATAGAGGAAGAGGAATTATCCGCGTATGTAATCGACGTGATGACAGCATTGGATTCGGACGAATGGTCCCCCACAGAACCGATAGGAGCGCCAGGACAAAGTAGGCTGGCGCCACATCGACTAAGCAGATGTTTTGGGTCAGGTCTGGGATGGTTGTAGGATTTTCACAGTTTCCCCAATTACGCAGGCTTACACGACCTCGGGGTCGAAAGATAGCCGAGATGGATAATTAGGAAGCGCATGAATGACGAACAGTCTCGTGCTGGGCAGTAAGTTGGCTGAAGAGAGCCCAAACATGTGCGCCTGAGAGCGGGTTGTGTGTTGGTTGACTGGCAGGGACAGCCCGACCTGGCTCACCGACAACAATGGTCCAAGTCCCGGAATGAAGGTTAAGCTTTACATCGCCGACCAGGATGGCACGGCTCGAGTGCGAGTAATCGATGCAAACAGCCAATCATGGGAATGTTGGGCCAGCAAGATCTGGGCGATGCTCGGCAGATGGCGATTGCAGCGTTAGACAAGGGTCGGTGGGCAACCAAATTACCCCGTTTGAGCAAGGACTGCGGGAAGAATGAGCCCGGTTCAGGTGCTTGCGTGATGGTAGACGCCCCAATTTGGCACCGGCTGAATTGGGATTGGGAATAGACTCAGGGTCAGGGCGAAGGTCTGCCATGACGCTGCGTGGAGGCGGAGAGCGGCACATAAGGGGTGTCTGTTCCTGTTCCCCCGTCTTTACGACGCGTGTTGCGCAACTGACAATTGACACCTGAAGGACAGACATCAAAGGCTTTGTTTTTTTGTCCAAAGGATTTCAAGAGTCGGACCTAGAGCCAAAAGAGGGTTAACTTGTCTTCGTATTCCCAGGCACATACCAGGCGACTGCAGGAGGGTCAAAAGGGCAAAGGCTAACGGGCGGGATCAGAGCTTTTTCGGATCGTTGGTCCGCAGGATGACCGACGCGAGCGAGGGTGGTGCCCGGCTCTGCGTTTCTTCGGTGATGGTGTGCGGGTGACGAAAGCATACCAAGTAGCGTTGCATGTAATGACTCTACTGGAGCACGATATCCAGATGGCGCTGAACATATCCGTCCCATGGTGCGATTTTCGTAGATTCAATCTCGATAGCGCCAAGCCATCATGTGACTCTCGAGTCCCGTCCCCATTGTGTTAGGATGCACACTCCGAGAAAGTAGGTACCGTACCTAGGTAGGGAGGAAGTGTCAGCGGGAAGAGAACTCAGATAACCCCCAATGGCGCCGAGACCTGTCTCGCGCTTGTGTTCTCGGCTCAGCAGACCGTCTGCATCTGCAACTCACAAGAGATTGCGAGATGGGCAGGAAGGACGAACCAGCCCTCATTCGATCCAATGGGCGACGGAAATAGGGGTCATGTCTTTGTCGCTGTCGGCTACAAAGTTTGGAGAGGGAGGAATGTGGTGCCGGTTGTCCCATCGAAAAAGAAAAAAATACGGACGTAGACCTGTTGCCAAAACACAAGAACCTAGAAGGGGAACACAGGGAATGGTGCCTAGCGTCTCGGATCGGTAGCCATACCAACGACGAGGATGGGGTGGACGGGTAGTCAATACCCTACCCAGCTTGCTAGGATGTCAGGTATGAATATGTGCACTTTGAATCGAAGCTCCGGATATCTAGATTTGTTGTGCTTGAGCTAGGTAAGCCGACCAAGTTGCCGTCAGAGATCCAGATGGTTGTCGGCGGCGTCCTCTGTCAGTTGTTGCTGCTGCCAGCGATGTGCGGAAACGGCGATGTTTCACCGCTCCTGGAGATCGTGAAGTGCTTCAGAATGACTCGGATCAGCGAGATCAGATGCCTCGAAGGAATTCTGAAAAGGCTACTGAGGGTCCAACATCGGACTTGATTAGTTGGCTGCAAGGTGGTGAGGAAGAGGGAGACAACAGTCCCTTGGACGAAGCTCGGAGACGGTGAGCAGAAGCTGAGGAACGTACCTTGGCTTCAGGTACTCATTAGGTAGTGAAGGTATGGTGCCTCGGGGTACGTAGCCAAGGTACCCCCGTCATTCCAACA
This sequence comes from Colletotrichum acutatum, assembly GCF_030867785.1. Lineage (NCBI taxonomy): Eukaryota > Fungi > Ascomycota > Sordariomycetes > Glomerellales > Glomerellaceae > Colletotrichum > Colletotrichum acutatum. Next base: position 343,187 of record NW_026849031.1, on the reverse strand, counting down.
AGCGGACCAGCGTCCGTCATTGACCCTCATTGGACAAACAGGGGGTCCATTGCTTCCCGTGGCTCGTGCTTCACATGGGGCATCGGATGCGACGCTCGGGCCAGCCGACTAAGGCAAGTAACTTGACAAGGACAGGGCAAGAGCTAGAGCAGGGCAGGAAGGCTGAGCTGTGAAATAAGGCTCTGCTTCTTATTCTTGACCATATTACTGTCTCCCTGAGCCTTGAGGTGGTATTCTCAGTACATGATATTATGTATCAATGAAAGCAGCAAAAAGAAATAGTGATGGTGATTGTAATGGTAGTTAAGATGCTCACTGAAAATCAGAATGCCGGGCGATGGCGGCGGATCATGGCAGGGAGGGAGGGCATGGAAGGTTGGGAATCCCGAGAACGGTAGGCAAGTGCGTCCAATGCAAGCGGCTGCCCCGTGCAACAAGCAAGGAGCAACTGGAGGCACATCTCGTCTCCTCGGAGCTGGGTTTTTCTTCATCATCAGGTGAAGCACTTCAGTATCCAGGGTGAAAGTCTGACAAGCCGATTGCCAATACGATCCCGAGATGCTACTGATGGGCGGGAGACTGAGCGCTATGCGAACCAGCCTACCAGGTGTATGAGGAACCTGTCTGGCTGGTGTTCAAAGCGTTGAGGGTCGGCTCTGGTGTAAGGTGAGGCACCTACCTCATAAGATATTGCCCATTTCTCTTCTAACCTGATTGTGCCCATTCGTACCTGCCGCATATCTATTCGTTCTTTCCATTCTGTACGGAGGACGCTGTACGAAGTACGAAGTACGTTCTGCCCGGTTGATGTGCCTCTTCGATTGAACAGACGGGAAAAGGAAAGGGAAGCGCATCCCGTGCCCGTGACCTGCGCCTGCCTGCACCCGCAGCTCTACCTACCTATGAACAACCACCTTGGAAGGCAAGAATCTACCTAGGCCATGTCTCTCCTTCCTGCTCACGTTGCTGCAACCTCAGCTCCTGCCCGTCGTGATCAGCTCAGCTCTACCCGTGAGGTACGGACACGGTGTACATTGACTGCGCCAGCTCCTGCCTCATTTCTGGGTTTGCTTGGTTCTTGCCGATCATGAGCTGTTCCGCCCGTGCTCCTTGCCTCGGCCATGTGCCCGTCGTGCCTACCAATTATCCCACTTCAGAATCCCGTGCCACTTGCGCATTCTCTCCATCCGTGACCACCACATCGCACCTCCCGTCCAGCCCATCTCACCACCTTACCTTATGTTGCGTTTTGAGACGGGACATCATTTTCCCTTTCCAATGCAACTGCGCATCTCGACGATCCGTCATGAGCACTCAGTTGTTGTCATGATGTTGCCGCGGCCCTCGGGGCTTTTCGATACATGCTTTGCACACGTCAGCACCAGTGCTGGGCCTTTACCGAACCAGGCGCTCATGGTTCCTCCCGTCTGAACCTGAAGCTCCTCTGTCCAATTCCCTCCGTACAACGCCAATCGGCGCATCCGTTGCCCGTTTTCGGCTTCAACCTGAAGGGATGGTTGAAAATACAACGTCCCGTCCACGTCACCTAGCAAACCGCAAGTTCGGGAAACGCACCGCTAGAGAGTCCTTGCGCACCCGTCAAAGCCACAGCTCCTATCTTGGCTATTCCTGCGCCTCTACATCTCTACCGAGCTCAACCATCACTACGGTCAAACTGGCTTGGTTCTGCACAAGTTGCTTTATTATGCAACAAGCATACAGACTCTGCCTTTAGGCCCAGCACATGCACAGCAATATCGCCTCGGCCACCAGCTGGACTGTTCTCTTCATAGCGAAGCCAAGGAGTGGACGGCCCCCCATCCCCCACCATCATGCCGGCATCTCTACCTCTACCCACAGATTACCAGGCGTCCAATGCCGTTCCCGGGCACACGGCATCGAGGGTCAAAGTCGCTCAGCGACGGCCATTCCGCATCCGTGGATCAACTTAGATCTGGTTGTGGCCATCCCGTCACCGTCCCATCAACCACTCAGTGACATTCATGTTTTGGAATGTTACCAACTCGACGTGACTTTAGCCGACGGCGGCTGGCGGGCGAGATTTCCGCCAAAATACCTACAGGCTACAGCAGCGTCGGTTGGCCGGGTGTCTTCTCCCTCTTGCCTCACCGCATCCAGGCCCGAATTCGCAAACGAAACTCTCGTTAAACCAAAAGCTACTCGCTAGGTGGCGCTTGTGGTTTCCGCCATTCGTCACTTGTCTCGGTTCGCTGAAGCTAGTCATGGGCCTGCGAAGAGCACTGCTGATGAGCAAGCTCAGCCAATACCACCGGCAGGGCAGGGCACTTGCATACTGCTCGGCTGTCTGCTGCATAGCTCAAGGTTGTCGGCACCTCTCTGACCATACGCATCGCATCGTGAAAAAGTCATGGCTGTCCTGGGGATCACACGGAATGGGTGAATGCACATCGTCATCACTGATCGTCGGTTCGTTGTTCCCCCATCCGCCCACATCGCTGCTTACCTCACTTTGGTACCATCACCCCAGATGCATAACCGCCCTTTGGGAAACAAACACACTTTTTTTTTTTTTTTTTTTTTTTTTTTTTTTTTTGCTTTTTGTTCAACAAGCGCCTGGCGAACCAAACGAGGAGATGAGTCCAGCAGACCCAGACTGCTGTAGCCAGCCATCCATCCAACCCAACCCAGCCGCTGTGCTGTGCTTGTTACCCCTGTGCCGCCAACTATACGGAGTACCAGCAAGTGACTTGTCTCTTTCATGTCTCTCGCCCCTGCTGAGGTCGCCGAGCCCCAAACCATCGAGGATTATAGGTAGCAGACGCCCCCTACTCTCTACCCCCCTCGGCTAACCAGTATCGACCGCCAAACTCTCTCGTACTCTGCCACACACCGACGCCCACGAGCCGTCAGACAGACTCAAGCTCGACGTATGCTGGCTCGCTCGACAGACGCCCTCACCGCTCTCCACGCCCCCAATCACACGATCGACGCACAAACACACAGACACCACCACACCGCACCGGATGCCTATTCCCTTGGCCGCCTGTTCATTGGCCAAGCTGACATCCGCCCAAAAGCCTCAAATCACGACGCTAATAGCCTGTCTTGCTTTTTTGAGCGCTTCCGACCCCCGTCTCCCCTATTCGCGGTCAAATGTCTCGCCTGCGTCCGTCCCTTTTTAAGCTTCTGTCGCCCTTTCCTGAGCGGCAATCCGATACCAGGCGGAGGACGGACCTCATATTCCACAGACCCTGCTCTTTGAAGGCTAAAGACTTACCAAAATAGGACTTACGTACCATTACCTTTTCCCTATAACCACCAATCCATCCTCTCCCATAATCTCTGGCTATCTGACCAGAAGAAGGAATTTCGTATTTCCCAGCCAATTCAATATTCGACTGCCATCCTGGCCATTGAGGCAAACAAAGCACCACGGAAACAAAGTTTCGCCCACTGATCTACGAATACCCGACTTTTGAAAAGGCTGGCCGATCACAAGGGGGATCTACGGCCATCAAAGCGAGCGTTGCGCATTGCAAGGAAGCTGAATGACGGGTCAAGAAACGAGCACCTCCCAGAAACTCGCAGTTAAACAAGGACAAAATTCGAGGGGTATACAAGCAGACCCGCAACTTCATCGCCGACTTTACAACCGCCAACATCAAGCACGAGGGTCGTCTAGGTGGTCACGATCATATCATCATGAGGAATCCGAAGCCTCCCACGTAAAACAAGTCATCCCGCCGAACCCAAGGTTACGTTCGGTGTCCAGGAAACCACAGCCGTCATGGCACCGTGGCCCCGCGCACTGGACAACATTGGTGCATCACAATCGCCAGCTGCGTCGCCGCCCGAAGTTATCAGCAGCCGTATAGATACGGCTTACACCCGCATCCCCGATGGGTTGACCGGTCATCAGTGGACGATCATTCAATCGACATCGCTTGCCGCCGCTGCATTGAGTTTTGCATCTGTGACTTTCGCCTTTTACTGGTTTTCTCGGAGGAGACGAAGCTTCAGACATGAGTGAGTAACGGTTACTCGGGGATACATTGCCTTCACTGGACAAGGCTGTCTGCACCAAGACGGAAAATGGGCGTTTTGCTGACATATTGACAGTCTCATTATGCTGCTCATGTCGAGTGACATGCTCAAATCGTTGTGGTTCATCATATTCCCAATCGTGGACTTCAAGAGCGGCCCAGTTGCCTCGAGCTCATCATTCTGCCAAGCCAGCGGCTTCTTCCTCGCAGTCGGCATAGAGGCATCGGACATTGCTGTTGTGCTCATCGCTTTGCACACGGCCATTTACATCTTCCGACCGCGGCATTCCGGGCGCCAGAGTGGATTGTATCCCCACCGTCGTCTTGCCTTCAGCGCTTTTGCATTCTTTCCACTTTTGATGGCTTCATTGGCGTTTATCAACTGGCCAGGTTACGTCAACAACGGGGAGTACTGCTACCTACCCGCCCGCCCCGAATGGGCAAGACTCGCTCTGAGCTGGGTTCCCCGCTACATGATCTTGCTCACTATTGTTGCGCTTTACGCCTACATCTATATCTATGTTACTCTTCGCATGCGGCGTTTCGGTCGGCTCAGTGCCATGCGACGTGCGAGTGCGACACATATGTTAGACGATGGACAGTGGGCCCACATTCCATCGGTGCCAGCCACTCCAACGTCACGCCGCGGGTCGGAAACCTCGACGGAAGACTCGGATCAGCAACGCACCTCTTCCACAAATGCTACTATGACCGCCGAGATCGAGCTTCTCCATAGCCGTCAGAAGATTCAATGGAACTGGCCGAGCTATGGAAACGAGGATGATGGTCGCATACCGGAACCCAATGACAGTGTCTCCCCCGTGCGTTCGAGGCCAGCACAAGTCCACTCTCCACCAACTTCGAGCCTATTTCTCCTCCTCCGCAAAGCTACATGCGCCGCGATACGGTCGACGTGAACCCGCCCCAGGCTTATTATAATCACGGGAGCTTCAGCACTCAGTGGCAACCACCCAACAGCCCAACAAGTGCTCGAGCCAAGTCGCTCGCCAACATCTGGTCAATCCTCCGTCGAGGCACCTCCACCTCCCTCGACTCTGATACAGACCACAACAACACTCCCTTTCTTTACCATCCTACCATTGATGGCACGGGAATGGCAAAAACTCGCGACAAGATTCGTCGTCAACTGCGACTACTTTTTGTTTATCCACTTGTATACATACTCATTTGGGCCGTTCCTTTTGTCGCCCACGTTATGCGCTGGGACAACCCAGAGCAAGCTGGCCCTTTCGTGGTTGTGCTTTTATCGCTAGTGAGCCTGTCAATACAGGGTCTTGTTAACGCATGTCTATTTTGTGCCGTAGAGAAGCCGTGGATCGACACGCAAGCCAGACATCGGAGGACGCCGTCAAAATTACGGCGGGATAAAGATGAAGCCCGGCAACGGGTAGGGAGGAGAACATCATTAGCGTAGTCATTTTTTCGCCTTGATACCACATGAATTGTATGAACAAATATCATTACCACGTCTCATCAATATTTAATCAATTCCCATCATACTCTGGTCAATCAATGCTGTGATCCTCAATGGGAGGTTCATTTGTCGGCAGCACCGGGGATGCGGATCCACAAACTCCGGCGCAGGTGGCCTGCATCGCGGCAAGTTCGGTCCTTCGGCCCCACTAGCGCCGTAAGAGCTAAGGGCCGAAGCATGCAATGATGCCGACATACTTGCGACAGTGGTGAGACGTCCACCAAGGCTGCATATGTCGGCGCAAGAAAACGCCAAGTTTTGATAAGAGTGTTCGACTTGAGGAACTGGCGAAGGATTGAATAGGATTGAATACGAGAAGTCTATTTTGAAAAGCAGTCTATGTGTTATGTGCATTGTGAGACGATGGCTGAAGATATTCTCCAAATCTCCCGAGCTTGGTGTTGGGGATATTTTCCCTAGCCGCCCTTCTGACTTCTCGATTTCCCATGAAAAGCTCTCGTTGCCTCTATAAATGGCAAAAGCTGTCCTTTCCAAGCGCACTCCTTTCCCATCTTTGGTGCGTAAGATTCCATCGCCTTGCCAGAATAGACCAATTTCCCTACTTCGTAAAATCTCGGTGTCCCAGAATGCCCAGATTTGGCTGGATATGTTTCTAGGATTCGTAGCACCTTCTGGTGGTGCGTTCAAGGAGGCAAGTTGCAGAAATCAGAAACGTGTGTCGTAAAAAAAAAAGAAAAGAAAACGAGATGCTGCTTGCATCATGTCGCGCCTTTTGCCTGGGGGCAACTCCAAGCTCTGATTCCGGTCCAAGTATGCGGATATTTTCGGTTGTAGAGCTTCACTCCTCTTCCGACTCGTCAGAAAGCGAATCCATAGCTTCCTCCTCGTCATCGGAGACAACGAATCCCTCAAGATTACCCTCTTCTTCACTGCTACTCTCACTGCTATCATCACTGCTGTCATCATCATCGTCGTAATCATCGTTGTAATCATCATAGTCGGCTGAGATGCGGTGAATGACTCCGTCTCTGAAGGTGACTTTGCCGAGAAGAGTGCCAATGTCCTCCAGGCTGATCTTTGGCGCTCTGATCTTGTCATCTTGAAGAGCCGTATTGATGGCAAGTATCTTGCTGGCTTGCATCTGAAGCATACGCTGCTCTATAGGCGTATCCACGCTAAAGCGCACAAAATGCGTCTCCTTGATTTGGCCGATGCGGTACACGCGAGCAAAGGCTTGCTGCTCCACGGCTTGGTTCCACCAAAGCTCCATGAGAATGACACGGTTTGCTTTTGTGAGATTCAGGCACTGGCCGCCTGCTCGAAGCGACACAATGAGAACCTTGATCTTGTCGCCGTTCTGGAACTCATCTACGGCCCTGTTGCGTTGCTCGGTGTTTTGCTTGCCGCTGAGGTATGCAAAGTCGATTCCTTCAGCTTCGAGCAGCCGGCCAATGAGTTTCATGACGACATTGAATTGGCTGAAGACTAAAAGAATTCGAGTCAGTGATGAATGACACACGAGGCGGGATAATGCAGCAAGGGACTGACTGATTATTTTATCATCTGGGGCTTCGGCCTGCCATCTCAGTACTGTCTCCTTCAAAGCCGTCAACTTGGCACTGGGGGTAAGTGGCAAATGTGGATGCCTGTCTGCCACTTGCAAGAATCTGACTGCATGCTTGTCGTCCTTGTCATCTTCTGTGTGCTGGAATCCGGTGTAGTCGAACCCCTTTGCGTACTCCTTGTCAGTGAGGGTCTGCGTGGTAGATCCCGCATTTCCACCCTCCTCGTTGTCGAAAGGCTTCAGTGGATTCGGATAGCCAATAAATCTGCGACATCTGGGACATTTCCTACCCTAAGAACACCTCAAGTCAGCGTTGTTCAATAATGCGGTGGTTTGAATGGCACATACCTTGCTTGCGAGGTGAACTACCACGCAATTGGAGCAGAAAACGCAGCCGCACTGTAAATAATGTTAGCTAGGTACGCAGGGTTTTAATTTCCAAAAAAGAATGGATACATTTGCTGGAATGATTTGATGACTTACTTTGCTGCCCTTGACAGAATTCGAAGGCGATATTTGGTGGCAACTAACGCATTTGGATCTTTTTATTTCCAAGACCTTTTCGAGGTACTGTATCTGTTTGGACATGTCGAATGCAAGACCAAAGTCGCTTTGACCAAAAGGCTGAAGCTGTGAATCCTCCGTGTTGACATCCATGCCTGCTGCATATCCCGGCTGTGTTCTTTGCGAAAGGTAGCGCTCCGGGACCAGACCATCCTCATCTTCTTCAATCTCATCTTGGCTGTCGACCTCGTCAGTGTCATCAACTATCTCAACAGCGCCCTCGCCGCCATTGAGCTGAGAATGGCCCTGATTCGTAGCTTTGACGTGGACTGACTCATCAGTTTGGGTGCTATGTATGTCAAGTAGTTCTTCGGTGCCATTTAGAAGCTGCGGATTATTCAGCAGGCTTGGTTCTTCAATGAGACTACGGTCACCAATCCGCTGCCTCTGAGTCCAAGAACCAATCTGGTTATAGACTGTGTTGCCATTTTCGAGGTTCTTTAACTTTTCTTTGATGGACTGGAAATCATTCGAAGTGAAATACTCCGCCATCATGCCTTCTAGTAGAAATGGATGAGTCGATGCTTGGCGTAAACGAAGTAGCATTACCAGATAAGATCTCATCTGGTTAGCGGCGGTCCCCTGCTCGATGTCACGGTTGATTTTTCGACGAAAGCATCCCTCCATCATCCTGTTTCCTGTAAGAAGCTATAAAGTGCATGAGAGAGCTGCCTGGACTCACTTGAATATCACCATCTCTTCCTTCGAAAGTTTGAGATATTGGTGGGTAGGCTTAGTCGTTGGCAGGTTCAGAATCGGTTGACCGAGGAAATATTCGCCCTGAGTTCTGACAGAATGTGTTAGCGAGAAGACTCCTATGATTTATTTGTGACTTTTACCTTCTCATCATGACATCGTCGATGAGTTTGTCGTACTTCTTTCTAGTCGGTGTCTGATCAGAGTAAATATTATTTACTTCTCCAATGTTTGATGCAAAATGATACTCACTCCTGCGCGAAACTTGCGTTCAAAGTCCCGGAACTTCTGGATTCCATGGCATCTGATGAACTTCAAGTAGGAGAAAAACTCTGTGAAAACGTGAGAAATATCCTGTCATGATGTCTAGACGTCTTGATGACTCACCAGAAGCTGCGTTGATGAGCGGCGTTCCAGTCACCGCCCACCGGTACTTGGCCTTCAGCCGGAAGCTCGCATACGCAGCTGCAGATATTGAGGTTTCAATTAGCCAATACTCTTCCTGTATCCAGCGCTCACTACCGAGATGATGCTTACAGTGTGTTTGGTGGTTCTTGATGGCGTGAGCTTCATCAAGTACTACCCGATGCCACTCGATTCGATGCAAGACGCCGGTTGCCTCCGCCAGCCACTTCTTGTACTTTTCAGGGTCAGCAATCTCCCTCCGCTTCTGTTCCATTGTCTCGACGCAAGGAATGCTACGTCTCAGCTGATGATAGCTAGCGAACCTGGATCTGCCCATCAGCTTTCGAGCTCAAGTTTGTTGTTCCATAACTTACACAATATTGAAGAAAGCCAGCGGATCAACATCCATCTTGTCTTTCTCTTTAAAATGGATGATGTGCCTGGCGAACTTCCTATTGCAGTGCGTCCTGACTTCATCCATCCATTGGGTGATCGTCTGCCCCGACGGGACAACTACCAGTGTTGGTCCTTTCCCCTCGTCTCGAAGTTTCTCCGATGCTTGATTTCTCACAATGCATGACAAAGTCTCGATTGTCTTTCCTAGCCCCATTGAATCTGCAAGAATCCCTCCCTTCGGCATTTTGGGTACTGTGTTTAGCTCACGGCTCCTCATCCAAGCTCCAACAACGAGTTGGTGATTATGCATATCAGACAGCATACCCTTGACGTTCCAAAGGCCGTTTTTGGCGCGGACAGCACGTGGACCAAGACCCTTTGTCGACTGGAGAAGTTGCCTTGCCTGGTCTCTCAAAAGGTCTGGTTCAAAATAATCTGGTGCCGCATCCCTCAACTGTTTCAGTTGCTCGGCTCTTGTGGTCGCGATGATGACTGGCGCATCAGGCAGCTTACCTGCATCCGCTCGCTCCTGGATCGCGTCGACTGTACGTAGTATCGTGTTGATTTGAAGTTGAATTCCTGTGTTCACACCCTCTTCTCCCGCGTCTTCCAAGGTTTGGTCTGACTTCTTCATCCGTTTGACGTCGCGTGACGTTCCTTGGCATACTCCCAATCTCTTCTTTCCCTTCGCTTTGCGGTAGTCGTCTTTCTTCTCGCGGTCTAGGCGTACCTTTCCTTCGTGGCGCCAGAATTCTTCACGGGTTTTGATTGGAGCATGTGACTTTCTCTTTGCTTTCTTCTTACTTTCTCCAGCCGTTCTCTCATCCACATTGCTGGCTAGAGATGGTGCCACCTTTGGCGGTTTGCTTTCAGTCTTGGCTGCTTCTTGAATTTGGCTGAGCTTCGAGCTGACCAGGTACATTTCCGATATTTCTTCCATGGTGATCGCACCGTTCAGCGCTTTCGAGTGTAACTCTGCCTGTCTTTCCTCTAATCCCTTGGTAGCAGACTCTTCATTTTGGGAAGAGGTGATTCCAAGGACTGAAACTTCCGTTGCGGGTTCTCGCCCAGTGGCTTCAAGCATAGGATTTAGACGAGTGTCAGCGGCTGGCTCTTGCTTGACTCTCGGCGGTGAGGTGAGATCGGTACTCCGTGTGCCTCGTGGCTTGGACCATCTCTCGCGCGCCTTTGATGATGCTTCGCCCTGATTGATGATCATCAAACCAGAATCATCGTCAGACTCCTCTGACTTGATGGGTACAGCGTCATGAGAACGCTCAACGTTTGGAACCTGCTCGTCGCTAGAACAAAAAAGACCATCCAGCTCATCGTTGCCATGATATGATAGAGTTGCAGCCCTACCACCGTCATGAACGTCTCGCCGACTTTCCTTGATCATGTCCTCTATGGACTCGTCGAAAATGTTGTGTTCTGCTTGCAGATCAATTGTTGGGCGGAATCCGCCTTTCTCCGAACCACTATCGCCATCCTTGTCGTCGTCGTCAAGTAGGAAAGGTTGCCTCTGGCGGTTGGCGCTGTTTACCTCTACATGGCTAGATTCGTCGCAGCTCATGATGAAGAACCTCGGAGTGCCGCAAGTGCAAGATGTATCCGAGACTTGGGGGTATGAAGTTTGGCCTCGACTCGTGATTGAGTGACGATAAAGTAAATCAAGCTGATGAACGATGAGGTAGAGTTGATCAATGAGAAGAGATTGGCACTCGCTAAGGGCGTCTCGTCACCTAATAGTCAAGGTAGATAGTAGCTACCCACGCCTCCAAGGTAAGTAAGTCAGATGGGTAGAGGGAGGAAGAAAAGGAGTGCGTGTGAGAGGAAGTAGAAGTGTACGTGTGTGGGAGAGAGAAGAGAAAGCAGACCGAGGGAGCAGTCAGGTGCTCCGACAGTCGTGTAGCTGGGAAGGTGCGCCCGCACTGGCTCAAAACTGCCCAATGAGTCCTTGCATTTAAAGTGCGTTTTGATGAAAAAATCTCGAGAAAAGTGAAAAGGGTAATAAAAATTGTGTCAAGTGCTGCGAGATGAATTTGGGAAGCCCAAGATGTTGGAGGAAAAGGGTCTGGTTCTCAAGGTTGGCGGTGACGTGGAGAGGTTGAAGAAGGTAAGCATCGAGACGATATGACATTCTACAGGACCTCAATCTTGGACAAAGCTCAGTCTGCCAAGGAAGGAGGGTTCAACGATGGACCACCTGAATGAGGCAGCTATTTGTAGACGGTATCCAAGGAAAGAGGGAAGGATGCAAGGGAAAAGTAAGTAGTTCGCGACTCTGAAATGAAATCTACGGCATTCCTTAACTAACAGAGGCAATCGCGATGTTGCATTCCTCTTGGGCTAAGGAATCAAAAGTGTGGGAGCTCCGAGCACACTTAAAAGGGTTTCTGTGTGGCGTGAGTCAAATGGCAGGTTAAGGCAGTAAGATTGGTATCCAAAAACAGTCGCTGGTCTATTGGGGTAAATAACTATGAACAACGATGTATCATTCTCTAAGGAAGCGCAGGAAGCCACGAGCGATGTTGACGCCATCGTGCTCAATGTTTGCGCGGTTGATGGCATCGGTAAACATCGCCTCGTCAAAAATGCCAGCCTTGTGGCGAACGTTGAGGATCTCACTGACGATGGGGCCGGTGAACTCGGGGTGACCCTGGACAGTGATGAACTTCTTTGGTGAGTAGAATCCCTGGACGGGGCACAGCTCCGTGTATGCCAAAGACTCGGCGCCCGCTGGGTTTTCTGTTACGACATCGCGGTGCATTTGGTGGATGCGCTGTGACATGTGAGTACTTGTACACGGAAAAAACGCTGCCTTCACTCGCGCCAAGTCGAGGTACGGAAGGTCTGGAATGAAAGCTTACCATCTTCTCCAGCTGGAAAATCTCCTTGCCCTTGGGCGTGAGGTTGACATCCACAACGGCAACCTCCCAGCCGAGATCGCTCCTCTTCACCTCGACACCTAGTGACCGTCCGACGATCTGGTGGCCGAAGCATACTCCAATGACTCTCACCCGCCCGCTGTCGATGCACTTCTTGGTGAACTCGACCAACTTCAAGATCCACGGGTCGTTATCGAATGAGTTGTGCTTGCTTCCGGAAATTAGAATGGCGTCGATGGAGTCTAGGTCTGGGTAGACGGCATCATCGCCGACGGCGTGGTATACTGAAAGGTCGACGATGCTGTCGAGCGGCGCAGGCGGGTCGCTGGCCAAGGCGGCGGTGCGCAGGAGTGCCGTGAAGACACCGCCATATCCGCCGTACTCGGCGTTGGTCTGCGGCTGCGGTGTATCGGCCTCGAGGATGGCCAGGCGGATGCGGGGTGGTTGAGAGCCCATATTGGTCGAGTTTGATTGAATCAGTATATGTACAAGACAAGGCTGAAGACGTTGCGAGGATGAGAATCAAGTTCTTATTGCAGAATGAGACTGTGTTGTTATTTACGATGAAAGATAATGAAGCCGGGGGACAAAGCAGAAGATGAAGGAATCGTGAGAACAAAGCACGGAAGCAAGTGACAGGTGGTGGCTGTCCAGATGCCGGCGCCCCGACCGCGGTCCCGCGGCGATGGTGGGGTTCTCGCGGGTCGCGGTTGAGTCAAGTGAAAGGCGTGGCCACCCCCCAACGTACCTTTGTACCTGAGTGCCCCGCGATCCGATAGCGGGGGGCTTGCAGCGATAAGGGACCGCGCTATGGATAAGATAGCGATAAGACGTAGCACCGTTGAAATCCACAAAAGTCAATTGGACCGCCAGTTCCCCAGACTTACTGCGTACCTTAGCTGAAGGGACTTTACGCTGTGCAACGTTCCGACGTCATCCCCACCACTACCACCAACAGCTCCAAGCTGCGAGGACCGCGCCTCTTGATACTCCCCGCGGCAACCTGCATATGCAGTTCCCCATGCGTTAATACAACCAACGCTCGAAGCCTTGTTCTAATACACTTACCTGTTATAGCTCCTCTGTTTCAATGCCTCCAAGGGTCTCCCTCGGCGCTTTCCTCGCCAACGCGAGATCGGCTCTGACAGCTCCGCAACGGGCCAGTCCCTTGACGTTGGTCGTCGGCAACGAATCTGCAGGTACGAGAGACACCCGAGGCTTGGCATTTCTCTATTCGTGTGTAAACAAACTAATGATTCTATTATCCGCACGCAATAATTAGACCTTGACTCTCTCTGCTCTGCCGTCGTATACGCCTACCTCCGCAGCCATGCTGCCCCTCACACGCTCCATATCCCCATCTCGAATCTACCCCGCGATGACCTCAAGCTCCGTCCCGAGATGACGGCTGCCCTGGCGCATGCCAAGCTTAAGCCGAGCGACCTACTCAGCCTGGACGATATACCGCGAGACCTCGCGGCGAAGGATTCCAGATGGGTTCTCGTCGATCACAATGCCCTAACGGGAGACCTCGCCAAGAAGTACAGCAGCAGTGTCGTCGGCTGCGTAGACCACCATGCGGATGATCACAAGGTTCCCCAAGACACGGGCGACGAGCCCCGCGTCGTCGAAAAGTGCGGAAGCTGCGCGAGCCTGGTGGTGGAGTACTGTCGTTCAGCATGGGAGGACCTTGCAAAGTCGGAGAACGGAGCTAGCGATGTGGACGAGCACCTCGCCAGGCTGTCGCTCGCAGCAATCCTGATTGATACCACGAACCTCAAGTCCAAGGATAAGACGACTGAAAAGGACACGAGCGCAGTTTCCTTTCTTGCACGGTTTACGAGCGGACGCGACGTGTTCTTTGAAGAGATATCCGCCGTTAAGGAAGACATATCCTCGCTGGGATTCCGCGACGTATTCCGAAAGGATTACAAGCAGTGGGAGGATGTTGGCGAAGGTTTTGAAGCGGGCAGCCCCCATCAGGTCATGGGTGTGTCGGCCATTGTCCAAAACCTGGATTATCTACTCGACAAGGCTGGCGGCGATGATAATGTCCTGCTGGGCGAGTTCAAGGAGTGGGCTAAGGAGAAGCAGATGGATGTTGGGGTCATCATGACAACTTCACATCCCGGTGGAAAGTTTCAGAGAGAGCTTCTCTTGTGGGCCTTCAACGAGAACGCTGTCGAATACTGCAAGAAGTTTTATCAAGCATACAAGGACGACTTGGGCCTGGAGAGCTGGGACGAGGGCAGACTCGATAAGGTTGGTGAAGGGGAGTGGAGGATGGCCTGGCACCAGAAGAGTCTGTCCAGCTCTCGCAAGCAGGTTGCGCCCATGCTACGGCAGACGATCAAGGGCGGTACCAAGCTTTGAGATGAAGATACGTCAGGTAGTGTTATACTCGAACATGAAGCATGGAGTCATCATTCGGTGGACTGCATTAGCTTGGGACACGTCACGCTGGGGTGCAGACAGGCAATTCCCATCCACTTCAAAAGGCGAAATAGACTGGTGATGGATGGCCAGCAGCTGAGTGCTGTAGACAATGGCACTATTCATTTGAAGATTCATCAACTTGTTCCTTTCATCGAAACCAAGCGTGGACACCTGGAGGGTTTCGATAGAGCTGATCACAGCGTCGAACAGCAGTGAAGCCTCCAGTTGCTGCTTTATAGCTCAAGATCCAACTAAAAAAAAAAGCTGACATAAGTCACAATCACTGCCTTTTCCAGGACACGAAGCTCATTTTGTGGTCTCAAAACAGACCAGTGACCATCATCATATTATGGATTATCTTTTGTGGTCCGGAGCCGCTACATCATCATTCATCATCTCTAGTTTCATTGGCTTTTGCCACATCCTTGGTATATCCAAAAGTACCTCATCTTATTCCGATCTGTGCTTCATTTAAGCCAGCTGGGCAACAATGGCATCCAGCCACTTTGCAAGTCTATACAACGTCAATTTCCCAACTTCATCTAACAAGCAAAAGAACAAGGGACGGAGCTTACCTGTAACCCTGCTTGGCGACCTGCATGCTAACAGTAGGCTGCGCATTGGTCGTGTACGCGCCACTAATATCCTTACCCTCCACAGCCTCACGACCATCCGGCAGAACAACAGAGCACACAAACTTGTTACTCTCCGTCGCCCACGCGAGCGCCTGCGACTCCGGGTCCTCGAGGCTCAGCCCGCCGATCCAGCACTTTGACGCCGTCTTGAAGTCGCCAGAGCTAATCTCGGTGCTGAGCTTCGAGGCCCACGACTTGGCGACGGCCAGCACGCTGCTGCCCGTGCCCGTGATGGACTGCGGGATGTTGGTGTCCCACGCGGCGTGCAGGTTCGTGCTGGACCCGTTGAACTCGACAGCAATACCGTTGCCGCCGAGCTCGAGGTTCTCGCAGTGGAGGGGCTGGCCAATGTCGCCGGTGAAGTGAATCACCATCTTGGCGGCGATCTGGCGCTGCTCGAGGGACAGGGCGGGCTGCTGGAGCAGGCGGTTGGTGTAGTTTGCGTGGGCGGAGACGATGCAGCCCGTGGGGCCGCAGTCGCGGTCGAGGTCGATGCCGCACGAGTGCGGGGGGTCGTCGAGGGCGTCGATGTAGTGGAAGGTGGAGGTGAAGGCGCCCTCGGTGGTGTAGCGGTACGAGTCGGCCCAGCTGGCGACGTTGGCGAGGTAGTCGTCCGTGGTGTCGGCCAGGAGCTGCTGGAAGTAGGTCTTGGTCTCGGGGGCGACGAAGTTTGTGGCAATGTAGGCGATTGTCGCGTGGCCCATGGAGCCCCAGGCGAGAGCGGCCTTGGGGAGGGCGGCGGCTGCCAAGAGGGTGAGGGGGGTGAGGCGAGCCATGGCTTCTGTGCTATTACTGCCTTACGACAACAGGGAGGAAATGAGGAGAGAAGGAGGAGGAGGACAAGGAGGATGGATATGAAGGGCGGGAGAGGTGTCCTTGGCGAGCGGGAAGAGAGGAGAAGAATGTCACGGTGAGGGAGCGGTGCGGGTTATATGTAGCATTCTGGAGACTCGAGGTCCCTTCCGGCCCACGTGTGGCCAAGACCGGCGCGCATTAGTCCACTTCCATGATCGATGTATGTTCCATGGAGGCGGTAAAGGGAGGGAGATAGGCTGTATGTTGGCACGGCAAGACAGGCGAGGCGCGGGAAGCAGGCCTTGGAGGCTGGGTTGGTGATGCAGCATTTGGCAGATCAGGACCCCCATCTTGTTGGTCCTCCTGCTTGTTCGGGCATCGCGAGCTTCACATAAGTACCGGGCTAAGGTTAACCTGGAGCGTCGATCCAGACTGCGGAGGGCGTTTCCCAGACGCTCATTGGTCAACAAGATCCGAGTTGCACAGCTTTGCAATCACACATTGCCATGCTATGCCGATATCCGGGCGCGAAAGAGAGAGGGCGGAGAGTCAGGGAGTGGGAAATGTCTGCGTGTGATGGACCAGGGGCCGGGATACAACCTGCATGTTCAGACGAACGCAGGTTGACCGACGAATGCCGTCTCCTCATTACGCACCTGTGTTACCGCGACTCGGCTGATTGTTCAGATGCTTCTCTCCAACAAGTTGAGGCGGAAACGCTGGCGCATTGAAGTTGGATTACACCTGCATTAGTGCCGAGGTGAAGGTGGGAAATCCAAAAAAAAATTGTGTCAATGTCAAATGATAATAAGGTAGACTCCGATCCTCCCCCGCAATCCTGCCGGGCTCACCCAGAGATAAGACGGAGCACTTCCCGAATAGGAAGGTCTGGGATTAGAGCTCGGGCTGAAAAGAATTTCATCGTCACCAACGCCAGAGGAGGCGAGTTGCAGTGTCGCATCACCCATTCATTCAGGTCTTTTAAGACGAGTGAGATATTTTGTAACATGGCCGGCTATCCGTAGTTGGCGTTGTTTTTATTACAGTATGGTACATTTGTAGTTTGTTTTTGTGTTGAGAGGGTTGTACATGTCGAAGTGAAGCCTCCATCTCTGCCGCGTCTTCCGCAGCTTCATTGCTGAGTTGATATCACAATCGGTCAACATCGGTGAGCGCCGAGTTCCGCCTTCGGACCAAAGACGCCCTTCTTTGCAGGCGCCCTATCTCGCCAAGGACCATTTCCCTGCCGTCACCCGTTCCGTCGACGGATTCCGCTTCGGAGCTTAAACCTTAGGTTGGAAATCGATTCCAGCTTCCACGTGAAAGGTCTCAAGCGTTCCTTCGCAACGCCTCGAGCTCCTTAAACATCTTGACAAACTCCAACTCGACAGTCTTCTTGCCATCGCTGGCCACTTTACTGCCGGATACCATGTGGGCGCTAATATGTTCCGCATTAGGATCGGCGACACGGATGCAAGCCTTGATGTCGGGCCAGATCGTCTCGTCTGGCAGCACTGGGGGCTGCTCAAGAACCATCTCGGGTACACATCTCCGGAGGGCGTCGATGCTCAGAGACCTCCTGTTGATGCGCGCAAAGATGTGAAACACTTCCCGGTATAATGCTGACCCTCTGCGTTCGCTGTATCGTGGGGGAAGACTCCAAACCTCCCAAAATTGATCCATGTTCCGCTGAATGGCGTATGCTCTGAGAAGACGTACGAGTTGCGCTTCCGAGGGACAAGATTGCATGCCCTTGAGCATCACAAACTCCAAGTTACTTTGAATGCCACGCAACTTTCCTTGCTCAGGTCCGCCTCGCGCAGGTGATGTTGCGATCGCCTCAATAATTGTCGTGAGCATTTCGTGGTCCATGACTGGCATTTGCCGTTGGTGCATCGTCTCAATGACCTTGGTGGCGAGGTCAGCCTGGTCTTGGCCCTGATCCTCCTTCGCTGTAGGCGCCTGAAAAATGCCCCTCAAGAGATCCAGACAGTCCTCGGCCTTCACTTGCTCTCCCTCCGACCGTATTTTCTCAATTCGCTGGCGATATTTGTTCAGCGGATCTGTGACAGGGCTCGAAGTTGCTGAAGGAGTAATACCTGCGTCTTTTGCGCCCACAGCCGCCTGCTCGGTGTCTGTCGAAGGCCGAGAGAGACTTGTGGAGAAGTTTCTCCTCTGCGGCGTGTTTGCGTAGTTGGGTTTCCGCGCTCGGATCGTGGTCGTCGGCAGATCACCGTATCGGTTGTGATAGGAAGAGTCTTCGTCGGCCAGTTTACGTTCTTGAGCTTCGCTTCGTACGAGCTGCTGGCTCCATAGCCGTTCGAGGTCTAGTTCGTTACGCCGAGACTCGGTCATGACCTGGACAACAATGGTTGATCCAGTGGCTGGTCCACCAAAGCCAGACATCTTGCCTTGTGAATCGAAGCGTTCGCCCTCACTGTAGGTGGATCCGCTGGTACCGAGGTTGACGCAGATCCATCCAGTCGAGATTCCATCGTCGCCGCCCTTTGCAACCATGGCGCTTGAGCCAAGTAGCTTTGCCTTCCTCCTCATCCTTCGTAGCTTTGTCTTGAGTTCGCCCGGGCCAATCAGTCCATCCGCGTTTGCCTCGATCTTGTGGTGAAAACGGAGCCACTTCACTAGCCGGGAAGCCGAGACGTGCAAGTGCCGCTCGCTTCGCGACGTTGCAAAGAGCATGAGAAGGTTGGGTCCCAGAGCAGGTGGCGGGTCGAGGGCGCGCAGGTCGAGGAGAGAAAGGTCATCGAGTCCCATTTCTTCGTAGACATATTTCAATAGAGGCTCGAGGATAGCAGGTGGGTTGCTCGGCAGTTCGGGTAGAGGTGACACGTCTTCTTTCGGTGGGTGTATAGGCGCCTCGACCTCGAGGAACCATGGTGTTTCTTCTTTTTCGCTGACAAGTTGGTCGTCAATGCGCTCCTCGAGCTTTGATTCAGCTTCGGATGCATGGGCGGGAACTTCGCCTGGTGTCTTGGGTGCCTCGGGCAGGCTCGAGAAAGCTCTTTGCAGTTTCCGAGGTCGCAGGCTTGCGGTAGTTGTGATGGCGGGAGCTCGAAGAAAGGTAGCTGAGCTGGAAGTAACGGCTCGTAACACAGTGTTGCGACAATGGAGACAGCCCAAAGCTGCAAACGCAGGTCGGGAGGCCATCTTCGCGTTAGCTTGCTGCACTCCTCGGAAATTGTGGTTGAACCTGTGAGCTTCCTGTCGACAAGAAAAGTGTTGGAGGCCAAAATTCTCGTCCTCCTAATCTTGGACCGTGGCTTGCGAGCGCGACAGTGATTTTTGACATATTACCTAATCAACCAGTAAAGTGCCCCACAAATCCGGCCCGTCGCTTCCTGAGCCCCGAACTTTGGTTGAAGGTACCTCAAGGTACTCTCAACGGCGTGGACCAAGACCCAGGGTATCTCGATTCGATAAATTCAGCAGTTGATTCACGACTTACCACAATCAAATTCAAGTTTTAGTCAAAGGACTTATCAAGTAATCTGTAATTTCGCACTTTGGGTATGGGCAGGCACGATTGTTCTTGCCTCCCATCTCTTCAGGTAGGTATGAGATGCGCGCCTGCCGCGTCTGCGTACCTCAAAATATGCTTACCTAACAGATGCGGTACCTGCACGTGCTGAGGGGGTCTTACTGACGAATCAAAAGCTCAAGAATCAATGGACAATTTGATTGGCTCTTTGCCCCATCGTCCCCTTTTTGAGTGGACAGAAAATTCCATCCAACGACGTTGGTCATTCCACCCCGGCGGATGGAGTGGGACGACCCCCGATTGCCCGAGTCAAAGGCCAGGAAAAAAAGGACGGCAAAATTTTGATAGCTCGCGCCTCCTATCGACAAGCTCCCGTCCGCCTCTCCCCCAAAAACTTCTCCCTCCACCCAAAATCTGTTGCATCCGCCTTACTGTGTATGCGCCTCAGCATCGCAACGCATTAGGTCCATTCTCTGTACTTTGTAATATAGTCACGTTCTTTTCATACTCCTTTATACTTAATGCACCGATACCTTTCCTAGATCTTCAACAGATTCCCTGTTGTTGAAACGACGTCACTTACCCCGGTCTGTCCTTTCGTCGCGTGAGCTTTCAAGATGCTCCTCAGGAACAGCCGGAGAAGTCTTTCCCTCCACCATGCAACCGTCTTCCGACCCTCTCGACCGACGCCAAGATATCCATTGACGACAATAAACGCGAGCGACAGAAGCAGACGTCTTTTCGGCACACAAAATGATGGACGGCCCACAGCGAGAAGAGGTAGCCTCAGCGGCGGGCGCAATCTTGCCACCGCCGTAGACGACCACCAATCCATCGCGAGCTCCAACTACGACAGACTAGACAGTTCTGTCCTGTCAGCATACCAGAACGTCTCAGCTCGCCCGAGATATCACGAGTTGCGCGCCTTCGATCCCGCCTCGCCACTGGTTCTCCAAGAGAGCAACGCACCGCAACAACCTCGGGGGAAAATAAACAATTTCGGCGTTCCTGGCGATGTGGACGAATTGTTGCCGATATTCGATGCCTGCATCCGCGTCGGCAAAGTCGATCGGGCACAAATGGTCCTCAAGCGCCTGGCTGCTGTCCCAAGCTTCCCTGGCGAAGACTTGATTTTCCTGCATAACCGATTCATCCGAGCCTCTCTCGAGCAGCTGCGCCTCCATCCCGACCGGAAACAAGCCGAGAGCCTTCACAAGTGGTACGAGTTGCACATCAACACCAGAGGCCTCCCCCAAACTGCCGAGACTATCGCTTGCATGCTCAAGGCCTCTCTTATCTCCGAACGCGACGCCAACAGGCGTCACCGGCTGGTTACTCGCTACATGAGACTGGCACCCGGCGAGGCGGGCTTGCAAGTCTTATCGATGGCCGAGATCCTTAGCGATCAAGACCTCGCAGTCATTACGGAAATTTGCCCGATATACAATCTCGCGCCTGAAGAAGATACTTCAGCCGCTGAAGCCAATGATGAGCACATTGCCGCTGAAGAAAGCGAAGCTTTGGGGTCCGCTTCTGCAAAGCCTATGCCGGAAGTCATGGCCACACCTCAGAAAGGATTCGGACTGAAGAGTTTAAAGCAGACTCTGAGCCTTTTCGACGAAATCCCTCAAGAATGCGACATCTCCACACTTCCCCTTCGCGAACGAAGGGAGATCCAGGCTCGTCTCGAGCGCGACTGTGTTGACGCAGCCGTAGAGCGATGGCGCGAAGAGAACGAATCTCTGCAAAAGATGGGTCTCAATACTTCGGTAGCACATGCGTCACTCAACTCCCGCTTGTACGACTGGCAACTTGCACTGGAGGCGCGGCTTAAGGAGGAAATGGTCAAAATCGAGAAGTCCGAGGCCGTGGCGAAGAAGACGCCTGAAGACTATGACCGATGCGTGTACGGTCCTTTCTTCAGACTTTCTACGCCTAGTCGTCTGGCCGCTGTTACCATTCTCAGCACCTTGAGTTCTACTGCCATCACCGGTGTTGACCGTGGCATGGGTCTTGCTACCGCCATTAGCGGCCTCGCAAAACTCACCGAGGAGGATATTCGAAGTCAACTTGCGAGCCAGAAGGTTAAAAAGGCCGACAAGAGCAGAAAGGTCGTCATGGCCAAAACTGCGGAGGTTACAGACAAAAGTTCATCAAAAGAGGTGGCCAGTAATGAATTGTTCAGTGACGAACAAGCCAGGGACGCTGTGCTAGCTGATGCGGCTTGGCCTCCTGCGGTGAAGGCCAAGGTCGGCGCGGCCCTAATGTCTGCTCTCATCGAGACCGCCAAGATCAAAGTCGTGAGGGAACATCCCGAAACGAAGACCCTCGTCAGCCAGTTCCAGCCCGCGTTCTCTCACGCTACGCAGCTCAGGAGGGGCAAGAAGATCGGTATGATTTTGCTCAACAAGGAGCTCGTCAACATCATGAAGCGAGAACCTCAGGGCGACTTCCTGGCTAAACATCTACCTATGGTTGTGGAGCCGGAGCCGTGGCAGGCCTTCGACAAGGGCGGCTTTCTGGAAAGCAAAGCGAGTCTTGTTCGTATCAAGCAGGGTGACAAGGACCAGAGGCTGTACAGCGAAGCAGCTATCGCCCGCGGAGATATGGACCAAGTGTTCAAAGGGTTGGATGTTCTGGGTAGGACCGCTTGGCGGATTAACAATTCGGTTCTCAGCGTTATGCTCGATGTTTGGAACAGTGGCGAGGAACTGGCAAACATCCCGGCGTTGAACCCCGATATACCTACGCCGCCCGAGCCTGCGCCCTCTGAAGACCCCTCTGAACGCATTCTCTGGATCAGAGCCGTCAAGGCCGCCGAGAACGAGAGAGGTGGCTTGCATTCCGTTCGCTGCTTCATGAACTTCCAGCTGGAAATCGCCCGTGCTTTCAGGAACCAGACTTTTTACTTCCCTCACAACATTGACTTCCGGGGTCGTGCCTACCCACTACCGACATACCTCAACCATATGGGTGCCGACCACGTCCGTGGCATTCTTCGCTTTGCGAAGGGCAAGGAGCTCGGCGAGCAGGGTCTAAAGTGGCTCAAGGTTCACTTGTCTAACGTGTTCGGTTTCGACAAGGCCAGTCTCAACGACAGAGCAGCATTCACTATGGACAACTTGGCCAATGTCATAGACTCAGCCACCAACCCTCTCAATGGCAACCGCTGGTGGCTCAAGGCCGAGGACCCTTGGCAATGTCTTGCAGCTTGTTTCGAGCTCAAGGCAGCGCTTGAATCCCCGGAACCAGAGAGATACGTCTCTAGCCTTCCGGTGCACCAGGACGGCACCTGTAACGGTCTTCAGCACTATGCCGCCCTCGGTGGTGACATTTGGGGTGCTCGCCAGGTCAATCTCGTACCCGGCGACAAGCCTGCTGACGTCTACTCTGCTGTTGCCAATATTGTCAAAGATCACATCGCCAAGGACGCGGAGGGAGGCAACCCTTTCGCCAAGGCCATGGACGGAAAGATCACGAGAAAGGTGGTCAAGCAGACCGTCATGACCAACGTTTACGGCGTCACATTTGCTGGTGCCAAGAAGCAGGTCTGTAAGCAGCTTGATTCGCTGTACCCCAACTTGCCGAAGGAGTGCGGCTTCGAGAACATCGTTACTGCATCTTATGTGGCTACTCTCGTCTTCAAGGCTCTGTCGTCCATGTTCCGCGGCGCTCACGATATTCAGTACTGGCTCGGTGAGATTGGCGGCCGGGTCTGCAGGGCTTTGTCCGCCGAGCAATTGGAGCGGATCGCTAATGATGGAATCGTGCCTGTGCTATCCAAGACCAAGGCTGTCGAGAACAGGACTTCCACTGACGAACTCCTGGCACAATTCCGCGCCACTATTGTCTGGACCACACCGCTACGCATGCCCATCGCCCAGCCGTACCGCAAGAGTGGAACCCGAATCATAAAGACGTCGCTCCAGGACCTCTCCCTCACAATTCCCGAGCGCTCCGATCCCGTACACCGCAAGAAGCAGCTGCAAGCATTCCCTCCCAATTTCATTCACTCTCTCGACGCAACGCACATGCTGCTGTCCGCGCTGGAGTGCTCTGAGCTTGGACTGGACTTTGCTGCTGTTCATGACTCCTTCTGGACCCACGCCGCTGACGTCAACACCATGAACCGTGTTCTCCGTGACGCCTTCGTCAGAATTCACGAGGAGGATGTTGTTGGCCGTCTCGCTGCCGAGTTTGAGGCTCGTTACCGTGGCTCTATCTACATGGCAAAGATCAATGTCGGAACCGATGTCGAGAAGAAGATTGCGGCGCTGAGAAAGAAGAAGAAGGTGTCGTTCAAGGATGAGCTCCTAGCTGAGCACAAAAGACAGACGCTCCTCCGCTCCGGGAATCCCGAGCTGATTGCGGAAGCCAAGGAGATGGTGACACCCGCTAGCATCTTTGAAGAGATGGCGGCTACCGAAGCCCTGGTGAAGGGCGAGGACTTGAAGGCAATCGGCCTTGGTGAGATTTCGGAGGATGCGGACGAGACCGACATCAAGATGGAGTCAGGTGCTGGTGATGAAGCCAACGATGCCGAGACATCTCATGCCGTCGATGAGGAGCTTCTCAGCGGAGCCAGCTCCCGATTCGCCACAAAAATGCTGAAGAACATGGAAGAATCGCACTTCAAGCAACATTTACTCGCTAAGCCCGGGAAGTCGACCTCACGTCCTAAGACCATCCAGGTCTGGCTTCCTTTGACCTTCCCCCCGATTCCCGAGAAGGGCGACTTCGACGTTCAGAGACTCAAAGAGAGTGAGTACTTCTTCTCATGATTGCATCTCTGGTCTTTGCATCAGAGCGGAAGCGAGACATGCTCGTCATGCATGAAGAGGACATTTTGTTGGGGAGATGTTGATTGCATATTCTGATTGATTGCATCCGCGATGGCGTTGATGATTGTATAAAAAGGGGGGCGTTTCTCTGTTGGTCCCAAGGGCGGCGTTTAAAACACAAAGAAGCAAGACAACTCCCAAGAAGGTGGCTTTGGGCATGTGTACGATGTTTGATAACTAGACAATTGTATAAATATGGTGGATGGGGTGAAAGAGCTCTTGGCTTCAGGTGTTGATGCCAGGCGTATCTCCCACCACACAAATAAAGATTTGTAAAACAAACATTTGGTTCGCTTAAATAAAGGTGAGATCCCAACACGCAGTTAAATCGTCAAATGTAACTTATGGCATAGCTGTATGTGACTGGCTGCCTGCTAAACTTGCTAAACTCGAAGCAAAACTGGTTCTCGATTCTGACGATACCTATAGTAAGTATCTTGCCCAGTTTCAGAGCTTTTCTTCTTACGCCGAAAAACGCGAGATTCGAAGACGAAAGGATCACCACTCTGTTCTCGGTAACAGCACCCTCGTCAACCGAGTCAATTGTGATTGGATCGCAACAGCAGAACCTGCTCCAACAGCTTGCGCCAACAGCGGTTCCTTTATCCATGTCTTTTGCTGCACGCCCACCACCCTCTCCGTTTGCTGCGTTGGTTGGTAAGGATTGTTTCCCCCCTCCTCTCTTTCTTTCTTTCTTCTCTCTTTCTTCATCAGTCCTCGCGAAACGTACCCAAATTTGATTTCAGTGGCCAGGTTTTGGTCGCCTGATTTTGTGATTAAAAGATGGTCAACACGCCAGAGGCCCAGCCGGCCTCGCCTCCTGTCGCAACCTCACCACCGGTGCCGGCCGCGGAACCCGCGACAATGGCCTCATCTCGGAGCCCACCCAAGAGCTCGCGGGGTAGCTCACCGAGCAACCCTCAAGCCACGATTGAAGCGAAGGATGCTCTAGAAGCAGAGGAGCCAGCCAGTGTTCGTCACCTAGGAGAGCTCAGAAAGGACAAAATATGCTGACGAGACATCCTAGGAAACTGATGATGGCGCCTCCATTGACGACCAAATGTATTGTTCATAAGCTTCATGTGTCTATGCCTGAGTTACGCAGACTGACCAGGTCTGAACAGTTCCTCGTACACGGCTTCACTGGCATCAAGCGCTGTAGACTATCCCGTTGAGTTTGGTCGTCGCTACCATGCTTTCCGGCCTGGATGTAAGCAGCACTCTTACCACGGATTCATCTAGCACGTGTGAGTGGACGGCTAACGGCCTGGTGTCTGACTACCAGCGTACTATTTGCCCAATGACGACGTGAGCGATTTTGCCTTTGCGCACACCTTACACCCGCCAGTAAGAGCTAACTTTTGCAGACTGAGATGGACCGCCTTGATATGACACACGACCTTACACTGAGGATGCTGGGATACAAGCTGTACTTGGCGCCGATTGAGAAAGAAAAAGTCAACAGAATCCTTGACATCGGAACTGGCACCGGTATTTGTGAGTCGCTGACGAACTCGGTCCAGTCTCCCGACCCAACTAGGATGACATTAACAATATTTCAGGGGCCATGGAGATGGGTGACCTCTTTCCCAATGCGGAGGTATACAAAACTGTCGTTGTTGAGCATCTCATAGAAGCTGAACCAGGCATTCTTAGGTTTATGGAAACGATCTGAGTGCTATCCAGCCAGAATGGTGGGTTCCGCCAATTCAAAAGGGGAACGAAGCCCATGATTACAAGCTTATCTCCGTATGTGCAGGGTTCCTCCAAACGTCAAGTTTGAAATCGACGACGTCGAGAGCGACTGGATCGGCGATCGGAAGTACGACTTTATCTTTTGCCGCTACATGATCGGCTCGATAGCCGACTACCCAAAACTGATCAAGAATGTCTACGATAACCTCAACCCTGGAGGTTGGGCAGAGTTCTCAGACATGAGCGGCAAATACTACTCGCCAGACGGCACTCTCAAGCAAGACCACGCCACCTTCAAATGGAATGATATGCTCATGGACACCATCGCTTCCATGGGCCGCGAGGCCCGTCCAGGTCCCCAGCTTGAGGGATGGGTCCGCGAAGCCGGTAATTTCCAGAACATCACTCACAGAAAGTTCATCCTTCCCATCGGCCCTTGGCCAAAGGATCCGCATTACCGAGAGTTGGGGCTCGTCAACTTGACCCAAATTCTGGAAGGCCTTGACGGATTCTCCATGAGGGCGTTTTGTGGCGTGCTGGGCTGGACCAAGGTTCAGGCCGAGGTCCTGCTTGCCCAGGTACGGAAGGAACTGAAGGCGGTTCACACCTTCCATGCTCAGTTTGACATGTAAGTCCGGTTGGAAATTTTGGTTTATGGGCCTTGCAGCTAACAGGGTGCGTAGCCATAATGTGGTGGCTCAGAAGCCTTTTGAGGAAGCTTGAATTCGTCGGTTTGGAAGATTCCTGTCCTATGTGAATTGCCCGGAGTGAGTCACCTCAGTCCCAATCATGTGTTTCCTTGTAATGATACGCATGAACGTCAATGGGGCTCAAGAAATCAACTCCAATGTCGGTAGCTATACACATACATTAATTAAGTACACAGCAGCAATCTTGCTTGAGCGCTAGTGCTCTACGAATATGTGAGAACGGTGGCTTCATTTCCGTATGACTCTGGGAATTTGAATGAAAAGGTTCCTGCGTTTGTGAGGGCTACCAAGTAATACACACCTTTCTTGAAGGGTATTCCTAATGTAGGGTGACCATGGGTGCTCAAAGTTCACCTCACCTTTGGGTCTTTGCACCTCTATAGAATGAAAAGGAAAGACTTTTCAAAGCATGTGTAACTATACCAATATGGATAAAAGATAAGACTTTTGATCCGGACCACGGATAGTCCCAACTTTGCTCAAAGTAAAGTCACCAGCCACCAAGGTACCGCTTATTCCACTGATTGGGTCTTATTGACTAATTATATAAGGAGCCCATCCTCACCTCTGAGAAAATGAATCACAATCATTGCTCTTCCACATCTCCCACCATTTGCGCTGGGCAACATCAATTTTCAAACAACCTACCTTACCTTCAGCACAACCCACCTAGAACAGAACACTCCAGCACAGTTTACTCGGGACAGCCTTATCATACCGACGAGCTCATCTCAACATTATGGACAATGCCTCGAAAGACGCCACAAGTCAGCCTTCACCCGTGTCCGAAGTCACACAACTTGCGTATATGCCTGATGTAGTGGTCCTCAACATGGTTGACATGCTGCTCAACGATGACGATATTTCTGGGTATTTGGAGAGCGACGAAGAACGCTCCGACGTCTGGACCGCCGCCAGCTCGGAGGGTAGACGCAGCTGGGGAGTGCAGAACGCCATCAACTTAGCGAAAGTTAGCACGCGATTCTACAACATCGTTAGCCCAGCAGTCTTCAGACACGACATTCAGCATCGTTTCGCATCCTCCTTGCTACTATCGGCCAAAAGAAACAACCTCGACGGTGTTTCAGCTTCACTTCGCCACGGCGCCAATATCAATCAGACTGATCAATCGTTGATGCATATCGAAGAAAGGGAAATCATGGAGGAACATCGATTCGAATGCTTGTTACTTCCGGTGAAAACATTCCTGACCGCACTGCATTGGGCTTCATTGTACGGATACAAAGATCTGGTACATCATCTCCTCAAATCTGGCGCCGATGTCCAACACAGAGCCGACCTGGGCTTCTATCACTACTCCGCCCGCGACCCGTGGGAACATGAAAGCTGCTTGAGGGAGTATGAAACCGACATGGAAGACCCTCAACGAGCTTTGTTCTGCGCGACGAAGGCAGAATACCTGAACTCGATGTATCGGAGCTCCGCCCAAAGCCAAGAACCATTACCTTTGCCAATGGGCGCCAACCCGCTGTTCTTCGCCTTGAGAGGCAGTTTTGACAGCGAGAACCGCGCGTTGTGGGAGGTAACTTCCACAACACACCTCGCATTGGGTATGAAGCCTTTTTTAGCCGACGACACAAGTGGCTCGCGTCTCGAGATTGTCAAGGCTTTGATCAAGGCCGGATCGTCCCTGGTTACTCGCGAGAAAGACAAGGTCCATGCACTACACCAAGCCTGTGCCTATCGAGACGTCGGCGTGGTTCGCTTTCTCCTGAAAGAAGTAGGAGTCGATTCCAATACAGAAGATTCAAAAGGCGACACTCCTCTACACTACATGGCGGCCAATCAGCATCACCCAATGTATGCCCCCGTGGAAAGTAGCCACGAGCCCAGACGACGTACGCAAGAGATTGTGAACCTACTCATCGATAGAGGGGCAGATTTGGTTCGCCAAAATATCGACGGAAAAACTCCGACTGACTGCGGCTTGCTTCTAATCCACGGCAACAGGGTAAAGGGAGAGGTGCTTGGTCCATTGATGTTATGCGTTTGACTACCTAAGGACTGTTTCTTGCCATCAAGCGAGCACCAAACTCCGCAGACAAGAGGTCGAATGAATAGAGGCAAATAAAAACAATAAAATCTACTTAACTATAAACCTTGGTAATTGGGCCCTAAGATAATATTTGTATGTGATCCTACCAACACACATTGGCGCAATCCACAAATTCCGATGTCTCCGCAATGATAGAAGCGTACACTTTCTTGCTGATAGAGCAAAGGAGCGGCCTGATCCATTGCAGGACGAAGTTGGTCGCAAACTACTACCTTCTAGAATCATCACGGCCTTTTGCGATTCCACCGTCGCAGTGCTCAATGAGATACCAAAGGTACGTAAGTATGCACACAAAGCTGCCATCGGCGAGCTACCACACTAAAGCGTCAACAAAGGACAATGTTAACTGTCGCGTGATGGAATACTTTGAAAACTATGGATTGCCGCCGACTGAAGTTATGAAGGATGAGAAACCTTTGGAAGCTCGCTTGTACTAGATTGGTGTATGTGTTCTTAGTGTTTAAGTAGAACCTAGAAGCAGCTTTCGCAAAACTGGACACTTGGTTCACAAAGAGAAGGCATAGAACGCCTTTAAGCACACAATACGTTGATTGCAGCAAATGATAAGCAGCTTTCTTTGATGATTGTGTTAGGCAAGCTGGGTGAAGTCAGTAGAAAGGCGACATGTTTTGCAAGCAAACCACTTGGCTGAAAGGGCATTCGTGACCTTCTAGAAGTAGAAGAAATCAGGAAAACACCTTTACGCCTAGGCGATCAGGAACATAGAATCTGAAGACAAATTCTAGGTTATTAAGAGGAATAGTTTTCCTACTTTACTCTCAGACACACCAACTCTTGATGCCAGGAATCTACAAGCTATCAATCTGATCTGATATCCACACTCAGAAAGTGAGCTCAACTTTTCCACAATCCCTCACACATATCATCTTGATCAACGAATTGTCGTGTCTTCTCACCATCTCACTACATCACTATCTTTCCATCTTGTCATCTCATTATCAACTTCCCTTGTCGTTCCCTCCCTCTGTGTTCTCTCAGTCCTGTATTCAAGGACGAGTACGACAAGATGCCCCAGGGGCAGGGTTCAAGCGGCACCGTGCTCGACCCCGACAAGCGCTATGTCGGTCACGAGAATGCCTTTGCGATTCGCCAACGCCATCGGGCATACCGAACTGCAACTCTCTTTCTAATGCACACAAGTTCAATCAACTATGAGCATGGAAAGTACTCCGCGTACTCACATGTAGACGATCTGCCTCGGCTCCAGACGTCCCAAGCTCAGACGCCACATGAGGTGAAGTTGACTTGCGACACCTTCATCTACTTGCAAAATCTCACCCCATTGCTCATCAGAGATTCTGAGATCATCTCTTTAACCCCTGTGTGTTCTTTCAACACCACCTTGAAGCCGCGTGAGGATGTAAACCCTTATGCCCGGCCGGGTTCGAAGCCTTGGGTTGAAGTGCCTTCCACGCAACCTCATCTCAAGAAAATCCTAATCTCAAGCAATCCAGATTGGGCTCACCATCGGATCATAACCGGTCA
This sequence comes from Colletotrichum acutatum, assembly GCF_030867785.1. Lineage (NCBI taxonomy): Eukaryota > Fungi > Ascomycota > Sordariomycetes > Glomerellales > Glomerellaceae > Colletotrichum > Colletotrichum acutatum. Next base: position 313,002 of record NW_026849031.1, on the reverse strand, counting down.
CGATAGGACATATTGGCCTTCTTTGGACGTCACCCTCGATCGTGCGACGCCTCTAGTCGACATGCCAGAATGGCTGGGAGGCGAGCTCGGTCCAGCTGCTGCTCTGCAACATCTTCTACCCAAGGAGCCAACACGGCGCGAATGGCGTTCAACATTCACCATCGACGTCCACTGCAGAACTGTGTTTCATCTGCTCGAGCGGCTTCACTTGGCGGCGGCACAAAAGCTCGATCAATCTGTTGAAGAGTCCATGGTAACACTGCACGACTACGTTACGTTGACAAGTCTGAAAAAAATCAACAATCGATGGGCGTTCGGGTTCGGGAAAAGGAACTTTGGCAGCATCTTCAAGACAAGGATCGTTGAGATCAATTAGGACTTCATCCGGTTGCCCTTTCATGATACGCACCTGAAACAGAACGTTCTTTCTGCCGGACGCAGAAGAATTGACTCTCCTATGCAGATCAGAACTATGGAGGCAATCTATCAACAATTACGAGTGTGGGAGCGAGATGGAGTCCCTATCGACATCAACGAGAAATTCTCGTCTGGCCGGTTCTACCTCCCTGAGTAGAAAGACAGTGATCTCAACATTCTGCCAGGGTCTACCTTCGGATCATCGGGAAGGACAGCCGGATACGACGAGTTGGGCCGCCTGGAATTCCAAAAAGTCTTCTCCACGCTCTCCTGCGCCTTTGAAACCTACACCGAGAAGACCCGAAAATCGTGCTCTGTGTTCAAAGTAATCTTCGCCAAGGAAGGAATGCTGCCGCCCACCTACCACGACAGAGTACTCACCCTGAGCAAAGATGTACGCAATCTTCAGATGGTGCTGCTGCTTCTGAGTCAGCTGAAGCTACATTTCGGGGACATCTTACGATCGCATCTCGTGTGGCTCAGCCAAACAAAGGCCGACGAAACCCAGCATGTGTTCAAGGACAAGGAAAGCTTTCGAGACCACGTCGAGCGGGCAGCATCGGGCAAGAAGGCCAAGCCTAGGGCTATTCGAGCGTATCTTGGTGCCGGCGAAGGTGTCACTTTCGGGGAACACCTGACCATCGATCGAAATCAATCCAATCGCTGGGTGGCAGAAAGGCAGAAGATGATGGCTCAATCCAAATCCTCGGCGGACGCGAAAGGAAAAGGGCTTCCTTCGACACCTGATCGTGGCTCTCGCGATGCCTCAACGGGTAGCACATCACAAGCAACGTTGATCGAGGAACAGATGAGCCAGCTTCGCCTCGATGAACACCCATCTGAGAAGTTCAGGGGACCGGATGAACCTGGAGATCTCATCGATCCCGAGACCCTCGCAGTCGAAAGAGAACGGTTCGAAAGCGGCTGGGTGCCGGCAGCGGAATCCTATATCGGCATCGTCTGCCGATATCAGGATGCTTTGAGGACGATCATGGCTGAATTAGGACCCCATGGTATCAAGACTCTAGCGTCCTCAGTCTCAAAGAATTCTTCCGCAAGTTCCCCAAGACAAATGGCGATCATTGGTCGGAGCAAGAATTGTCGACCATGGAGGACAACATGATGGCTCGCGTCTACGGTCCCAAGAGAAAGGACTGGCTACCTAAAAATAAATTGACTTACAATGGAACATGGCACGCAGAGACCATTGTGCTATCTTTACATCACTTGGCGACGGAATTGTTTGAGCGGATGGACCAGAGTCTTGTGCGTGAATCCACGGAATCGGCCCTCTTTGAAAGCCATCTCCTCCCCAAATCACAGGTGCTCGGGAATTTCCTCAACCTCTCATCTGTTCTGGCTGTCTCGAAGAGATGTTGTCCCAGCTGCAACATGATGGTAGAAGTGACCGAGGCCAGCCGCAAGATGCGAATTCTCCGCCCTGGTGATCACTCGGATTGGTTCAGCACCCTCTACCCCCATGGCTTCCAGAGAAAATCTTTTCCAAAATGGAGGCTCGAATCTTTGAAGAGGTGTCAAGAAGATTGGGAACGCCCTTATCGGAAACCGAACTTCCAAGGTCTGGCAGCAGCGGAGGATCGGGACCGGCGCAAAGTATCCCTGATGCCCCTAGCCGCGATCACATGTTCGACGTCATGGTCTTGAATTGGAGGTCACTAGTCCGGGGGTCTCCAGCTTCGTCTGTAGCGCCATCTTCTCCAAAATTGGGTATAGCCGATGCTTTGGCTAGAGGAGGAGGTGGAGAAGGATGGGGATTCGGATCCAGGGGCTCGACCAACAACCGCGACAACAGAGGAAGTGGGAGCTCGCGGGGACGCGGTAGCTCTCGTGGAACCAGCTCACGAGGAAGAGGCAGTGTTCCGGGAGGCGCCTCGCGCGTAGGTAGCTCACAAGGAAGCAGCTCACGAGGAGGCGGCAGTGCTCACGGGAGCGGAAGTGATAGAGGCAGGGCTGGACCGTCAGAACGTGGAGCTGTCTGGATTCAAGTTGGAAAGCGGGAGCCATCGACAACAGTCCCAAGGGAGTCTGACCCTCCATCCCCGAAGAAGCCCAAGTGGTGATGTACTTAGTATGAGCGTTGTCGGGTTCAGGAATCGGGCGGGGGCGGGTAGAAGGGTTGTTTGATGTCATTTGTGATGGCTTAGTGTTACTCAAGAGGTTCGGCCTGTTACCTCGATAGTTAGTTGTCCCCGGGTAGGTTTACCGTTTCCTACCCCAAATGTACGCGACGAATGTCGGGGACCGAAAGAGAGAAAAAATAATAAGAAAGAACTCGTTTTAGAAAAAAAGCAATGTAATTCAAGAACAATCTTGCTTGTAGTCGATGATCCCTTTCCAACTTGAGTCACTGACCTTCGCAGTGTAAGAAGCATGGATTTGACTTGACCTAATGAATTGATGAGTGTGTCCTACAAAAGGTTCTCCGAAGGGTCAAGACGTGTGAGAGTTGTAGTGGAGATCAAATTAATTCTTTCCTCTCCGGATACATCAAAGTCGAGACCGCCTTGATCTTAGCATTCGTCTCAACTTTTTCAGGCCGGATGGAAGATATTCTATCGGAAAGGAGGGCTTCACAAGCGGTAGATACTTTGAATTGGGGATAGTGGCCTTGAATGCACATATTCCACAGGCTTCAGAAGCCGCAGAAAAATATTAGATAGTCGAACGCATTGAGAACATGGACGTAAATATTCTGTAAGAGTTGATAAGTCTGAATTAGTAGTTGAATCGAAGTAGTAAGCCGATTTTTCAGACTCTCTGGAGGTCAAACCGCGGAGCTTCAAAACACTAAAAGGATAAGTTATCTCTATGCTCTTAGTCTAGTGCATCCTCGCATCCAATATTGAGACTGCAAGAAGACACCACTGCAGACTGAGTGCCACGGATTTGTTGGATCGATAACAACGAGATCAAATCTCCTCAAAAGCTTAAAAGAAAAATTGTCAGCATGCGGCTTCGTAGATTATTGGGTATGAAAGATCTAGAATTTGAATGACTCACCTCCACGAAGACCTTGTTCAGCTCCATCAAAGCCACGTTTCGCCCCAAGCATTGCCAGCGACCATACCCGAAGACAAGCTCTAGAGTACCCTCCATCAAGCGCAGCCTTTCAACGTCGGATTCTAGCCATCGTTCCGGCCGGAAAACGTGGGAGTCTTGACCCCAGATATCCTGCCTGCGAAAGATTCCCCATGCACAATATCCGATACGGGTGCCTTCTGGAAGATGAACACCCTTAAAGTCATCACCGGCGCCTCCATTAGAGACTTCCTTTGACATTTGGCCTACTACTGGTGGAAATATGCGAAGACCTTCCTTGATAACGGCTTGCAAGTATGGCATCTCGCGAGCCTCTGCATCGGAGACGATGGGCCATGACAGCTTGGCAGCATCGATTTCGGCTCGGAGTGTAGCGGTTACCTGAGGATTTGTGATTATGTGAAGGATAGTAGCCCGAATCGCGGTCGCGGTAGTATCAGAACCAGCTAGTCTTTTCAATGTTAGTGCATTTGCCACGGTCACCGCCTGAGTGTTGGATCTTACAGCTGCATCAGGATCTCTGACTCGGCCTCAGCTTGTGTAAGTCCTCGTGCGACGAATGATCCAAGCATATCTTTTTGCACCTTCTTGTTTGGACCGAAACGTTCTGATGCAACTTTCTTGGCAATGCTAGACCCGGCGAAGAATGCCAAATGTGAGCAGAGGCGACACGTAAAGGTTGCTGCATGGGCAGCAAGTTTTGCGGAAGAGCATGTAACTTGAACTTACCCCATCGTCTTTCCCACGCCGATTGCATCTTTTTCGGAAGGCATCATGCTCCTGAAAATAGGCGAAGAGAGGAGTGCGAGAAGCCATGGCAGAACACTCGTCACGAGAATCGTTGGCATGTTTTGCTCCATAGTCTTGATGTACTCGTGGACATCCGAATCCGTTGCCAAGTCTCCAAACGGCTCACCGAAAGCCAGGTCAGAGATGACATCGAGGGTGAAGTATTGCGCCTTGGCTCCAAAGTCAAAAGCTTCGTCGCGAGAAGCATACTTTTCAATCAGGCCGATGAGTCGGAGGACGTTTTGATCAATTTTGGCTTCGAGATCTTCGACTTCCTTACCAGAGTACTATCTATCATCTTAGTTCACTGTGCCTTTCTCTTATACATCAAACATTTATGCAATTGCTTACACCTGCGGCCATTTTTGACCGGAGTTTATTATGCAGCTCATCATCTCGGGTGGATAAGACATTGTCTTGGCCAGGCTTGAGTCGCATTCCATCATACCAATTAGATCGCTTGTAAGTCGTCCGCACATTAAGCATACGCTTCATGAGATCCGGATCGCTCGTGATGAGATCATTCGGCCCGACACGAACTATTGACCCTATCCGGCAAAGATGGAAAACGGTTATTTTCCACAAGCGCTTTAGCGCAGGCTAAGGGGTTGAAGTATAAAACGCACCATATTTCTCGCACGCCTCATAAAAGTCGAGGTGCGTCCTACCGCCGCCGACGGCGCGAACGAGCCACCATTTCGAGAATCCAGCGCTCGGTGGCCCCTTGATGTGCCGGAGCCGTAGGTATTGGCGAGCGATGGATACGACGCTGTACGCGATGAAGGCGGAGACTGCGTATGCGAGGTATTCCCGACTCATGGTCGCACTCGAGCCCACGAAGAACCGATTCGTGTATGAAAAGGTTGGATCGTGGGATTGTGAGTGTGGGTAAGAGGAGGAAACAGTGTCTCGGGCCACACATGGGAAGGGGGAAAAAAGAAAGTCTGAGAAATCCTGAGACGAACTGCCTTCTCGGTCAAGGATGCCGCGGCACGGTGGAGGGCACGGGGAGCCCGGGAGGAGCTGGGGAATATTTTGACCGAGAGACTGCATCGATACCAGGTCAAATCCTTCAATGGCTCTGCAATAGCATGCAATAGCAGCGAACATGACGCCGAAATGTTACCAAAGTTTCTGACGAGCGGACGACCCATGGCGATATCATCGTCGGTTCGGGGTCTCTGCCCAATAGCGTCTACACTTGCGACGGGTCTGGACCCCCTAGTCTTTAGGCGGCTTAGATGATTGACACGGCAGACTCGGGAATGCAACCTTCCCGCACGGAGCAGGGGCCGGCGTGACGGGGTTTCGATCCAATGAGATTGTTGCCGTGTTTTGCAATGCCCTGCTATCCTTCTTCTCCTCCTCAATCGCATCGGCAATGACCAATGCCAACGGATGCGTCTAGCGGGGGTATGATGCGACGTTTAACGGGCACGGCTTTGCCCGGGGGGCATTGCCAGAAGGAGGAGAAAGAAGCAGAGAGGGGGCAAGCGGTGAGGTCGCATCTCCTGATCTGCACCGTTTGATGCCATCTGCTGGTTCATTACGAGAGGCACAGCCCAACCGTCCAATTAAACCGTGCCTAATCTTCGATCTGGCCGTTAAGGAAGCTTGTGGGCTTTTGTTTTTCTGGAGATTCTTCTGCCCTTCACATTTTTTCGTGTTTCACAACTTTTCTTCAATTGCACATGTTGATTGATCCCCGTTGAGTTTGAATCGACACCCCATTAAAAGAGTCTCATCGTTCGGTTTCTTCTTGAGCCTCGACCCTCCGAGGCTCCGACAGGTTTAAACATGGCGGATCCAGTACCGGCGGAAGCCGGCCCGCTCGAAGCAGACGTCAGTTCGGCGACCTCTCAACGTATCTGCTTGCATTCGCTCGACCTTGATGCTGATCCTGTTCGATAGAATGGAGAGGAGAACGACAATACCAATGATGACAGCGACTCGGCCATGGGAGTGGTGAGTAGTGGTACCTCGGTCTAGCGGTGCAATGTTACGCGTTAAACTAACCCGTGTTGCAGTCTGTGCTCGGGTCATCTGCATCCATGACAAGCAGTATCATGCGTTACCGCGAAGAAAATGGAAGGACATACCACGCATATCGAGAAGGCCGTAAGTGGTCCAAAGCTCTTCATCTTGATAGAATCTCACAGGTTCTATTGTACTGACAAGGACTTTTGATTAGGATATGTTTTGCCGAATGACGCGGTATGTGGTCTTTAGCAGCTTAACCGCTCTACCCCAACCTCAATTGGGAACTAACGCGTATTCTATCTGGAATCGCAGGTCGAAAACGACAGGCTCGGTACGTAACATAGTTTTTGCTGTCTCATCAAAGAGGTGCTCATGCCTGCGTAATAGATCTTCAACATCATTTATACACACTTACCTTTGATGGAAAGCTGTTTGTTTCGCCAGCTGGCCGAGACAAGCCTTTGAAAAGAGTATTGGATGCTGGAACCGGAACTGGAATTTGGGCAATGGACTTTGGTAAGATAGCCATGTTCGCGAAGTCATTGACTCAAGATAGCTAATGCCCTATTTCTGGCAGCTGACGATCATCAAGAGACACTGGTAAGCTTGCCCAGAGCTCGCTAATCCTTATCAGTGCGATAGCTGAAGACTGGCAGATAACTGGTGTTGATCTCAGCCCAATACAACCGCCATTGTAAGTACCATCAGACTAACGATTCTTTAAATCAGAATGATTCGACCCGCTGAATTACTAACTGATGTCCAGTGTACCTCCCAACGTCACATTCTACATCGACGACCTGGAAGATGACTGGACATACTCCTACAAATTCGACTTCGTCTTTGGCCGAATGCTCACAGGTTCCATAGCAGACTGGCCGAGATTCATCCGCCAAAGCTACGAGTAAGTTCTGACTCGCTGCACACTGGGCTTTAAGACACAGTCTACTCGCCTCGTCCTTCTTGCCTGACATTGTATAACAGGAACCTCGAACCCGGAGGCTGGATAGAGTTGTCCGATATCCTCCTAGATCTTCAAAGCGACGACGGAACAGTCAGCCCCGAATGCGCGACCCAAAAGTGGGCAGGGCACATGCTCGAAGCGGCAGCGATATGGAAACGGCCGCTGGATAGCTGCAAATTCTACAAGGAGCAGCTCGCAGAAGCGGGGTTTACCAATATCGAGGAAAAGATTTACAAGTGGCCGTCGAATCCCTGGCCAAAGGATCCAAAGTACAAAGAGCTAGGTAAAGGCGCTTCCCGTTCAAGCCGTATTCGTGAGGACCCAAATGCTGACTGAACCGCTCGTTGAAGGCGTGTGGACGTACGAAAACCTCGGAAATGGCTTGTCCGGACTTAGCTTGGCTCTTTTTACTAGGGCGCTAGGTTGGTCGGCGGAGCAGCTCGAGGTCTTCTTGGTGGATGCTAGGAAAGACATGAGAGACAGGTCCATACATGGATGGTGGCCAGTGTAAGCAACCACCTTTCTCCTCAGTGAAAGATCGAAGCCTAGCTGACAATATCTCAGATACGTGGTTTACGCACAAAAGCCGGAATGAAGTCGAAAGCAACCGAGTTGAGAATGCATCGAATGGAACGACAGTACACATGCGCAATGAATATAGTTAATCCGTGCCGGCACGCAGACATGGTATTTTGTGCTTGAAACAAGCAAGTCTTCAAAAGATTCACCTAATTAATCCAATGACCTGGATTATCATCTGAAATACGAGACTGCTATTGAAGCCCCCTCATTACTATTCAGAGTGAGGCGATACCATACTTTTTCTTGATCATATCCGCAATCTGCCATGAAGTCAGTAATCGCGTGTGAAACCGCTTCAGAGGCCAGTCTTACCTTTTCTCCCGAGGCGTAAGTCGTTGCCGTCGGCGCAGCAGTCAACACCATGGGCCAATAACTAACATCAATAACCCTCAATCCCTTGACCCCATAAACCTGCATCTCCGTATCCACCACACCGCCTTTGTCCTTGGGCATCATAGCCGCAGTACAACACGAATGGGCATTCGAAGGTGACATGTTCGCAGCCAGTAATACCTTCATATCTTCCTTGGAAGCGGTATCATACGGCGCCGCCATCCTGGGCCCAAGAGTCTTCATTGCCGGCGCAGACATGATCTCCTTCCCCTTTTCAAATAGCGCCACAGCGAGGTCGAAGTCAGTGGGGTCAGAAGCAGTGCGAAAGTCAATGACGGGTTGCTGCAGCGGGTCCGTGGAGTCGATCTTCACCGACCCGCGGCTCAGCGCCCGGAGGAAGTAGAGCGTGATACTGTTGCCGGTGCCCCAGTGAACCATGCCGAGGGGCACATCTTGGCCTGCGAGCTGGTCGAGAACGATTTCTCGCTGCTTCTCGTAGCCTTGTTGAACGGACGAAGGAGTACCTGGTGCAAGAAATTTGGTGGGGTCGTGAGACTTTGCAGTGGCGAGGATGTCGCGCCAGGATGAGGTTGTGTTGGCTAGCGGCGGTACGGCTAGGTTTGTGCTCAGGGTTCTGACGATGGTGTACGCTCCCTGCTTTTGGGCGTTGTAAAGGGCGCGTTGTTCGGCATCGTATGTTGCGTTTGTATCTAGGGCTCCAGAGTTGGGGAAGATGTTGTTCTCAACTGTGCCGTTCTTTTCAGTTACTGTGCTCTCGCTCTGAAATCGGAATGGTACTGACATGTGAAGGGAACCTTGAGTTCACCCTGATCCATAAAGTTCTCGCCGACCCCAGGCAGATCAGCAACGGTATCGATTCCAAAGGTCTTCAAGAACTTCTTTGATCCTATGCCGGAAAGCTGTAGAATCTGGGGTGTATGAAGCGCCCCAGCAGCCAGAAGGACCTCCTTCTTTGCATAGACCTTGAGGCGCTCACCGCCAGTTGAAGGTAGATACTCGAGACCAATAGCCCGCTTACCCTTGAATAAGACCCTGGATACAGTGTGTGCAGCCAAGATATGGTAGTTGGAATGAGAGTCTTTGACGCGTTGGTAATGGTTGATCCGAGCGTGGCTCCTGGTCCGGGTTGTTGCGTCGGCAAGCGTGGGGAAGTTGAAGAGACCGACAGCCCGGTCGCCGCCATTGGGGTCTGGGGAAGGAGTGAGGCCGGTTTGGAGAGCGGCTTGCCAGAAGTTTTCTAGGTGATATCAGTGGAAGTGCTCATGCTGGAATCCTGCTCCCCTTATTTTGAATTACATACCAGCACCGGGGAAGTAATAATTGGGATACGAGGCACGGACAGGTCCGTTGTGGCCGTGAGCCGACTCTACCCACGAGATGTTGGCAGCATCAGCAAAGTCCCTAGGCGGGGTCGTGAAGTTCTCGCTCTGGCAAAAGGTTGGTTAGCATCCTCAGGTCCATGCTGATTGTATGTTCAGATCGAACTCGCCTTCCGAAAGTAAGGCAACAGATCATCCCATCCCCAACCTTTGGCACCCAGCTTCTCCCAGGCCGCATACTCTGACTTTCCACCGCGCACAAAGACCATGCCGTTGACGACCGAACCGCCACCGACTACTCGGCCGGCAGGCACTGGGAAGATGCGGTCGTTCAACGCAGACTGTGGCGCGCTGTTCAAGTTGGGCCAAAGATACGGGACAGGGAAGAAGGCACCGGGGACGAGGACGCTATCTTCATCCTTATCGAAAGGTCCGGTCTCGATGACCAGAACTTTGACTACATTACATGCATTAGGCGGAGGATTCACAGCTGAGGTAGATCAAGTATGACACTGTCTCTACTTACTGCTTGGGTCCTCGGTCAGCCGATCGGCAACGGTAAGACCTGAGACGCCTCCGCCGGCAATGACAAAGTCATAATCAGTCGCAGCAACAGCATTCCGCGAGGCAATTGTCGCGTGGTGAGGAATCCGTAGTGCTAGTGTAGATGAGCTGCATGCTAGCAGTGCCAGAATGGCCTTCATGGGTGTTATCAGAACACTGGGCATCTGGACAGCAAGACTAAGTCAAGATTGAACGGGTTTATTGAGGTGGTGAAGCGACAGCAAGAGAGAAGAGCCAACGAAGAAGCAATGGACCGGAGAACACCTTTAAAGACGAGCTTCTCGTCAACGAAAATGGCAACCATCTCGCCATTGTCGTGATGCGGAAGCCATGTACGTGCATATGCCAGTAAGCTGAAGTCTAAACGATGTTGCATTGGAGTGACTCAAGCCGGGAAAAGTCGCATGAACACCAATCGGAATGTGCTGCGTGAGCTAGTTTCTAAGAACGACGGGGATGCTTAGGCCTGGAAAAGCGCGTGTTAGCTTTATTTTGAAGAGGTAACGAATTGAAATCGATTCTCAAATGACTATGAAGGAAACAATCGCATTTAAGTCGGGTTATTTCGTGCGGGGAAGGGCTCAAAGTACGGTATCGACGGGGGCTGGCACAGACGCAATGCAAGTAAGCAATTGCTACGTCAAGTCAGTCTTGGCATAATTTGCGTGATAGAGAAGTGGCAGTGATGCTTATAGGCGCAGGCGTATCCAGACAGTGTCAAGGTTGATTGTGAATTGGGAAAATAAAATAAAATTACGACTATATCTTTGTATGAATGGTATCTCTAACCACAATCTCTAAATGGAGACTCGACTCATCGTGCCTCGTACAGGATTTCGGATATCCATAAATCAGTTACGTGAAATCATTACATCAACAGTCTTGGTACATCCAAAGTCGACCCTTAGATCTTGCTGGGCAGGTTGTCATTGTTCTCCGCAGGGCGGATCTGGACGTCGTCAACCGCAAGAGTTTGCTGGTCGTTCAACTTGGGGTTCCTCAGGAGGAAGGCGAACGCGATAAGAGGGACCGTCAAGCAGATACCAGTAATGGTAAGAAGACGCTGGACGTGCTGGTACGAGTCGATGATGGCCGCGCGCTCGGGCGTTCCAACGGGGTACTCGGCGATAGCAACAAAAGGCTGGGCGTAGGTAACGGTAGCCAGAGAGTCATTGCCAAAGGGTGCAAGGTTCTCTTGGAGGACGGAGGGCAGAACCTGAGTCCAAATAGCGCCAGATACTGTGTTACCGAAGGCAGATCCAATATTATAAGTGGAGAGGTAAAGACCGGTCATGATTGCGAGGTGCTCGTGCTTCAGAGTGGTCTGGAGCGAGGCTTGCGCAGGATAGGGGAACATGCCACCTGCGATACCGAGAAGGACCTGGGCACCAATGACACCGCTTTGTCCGGCGGAGGTAGGGGAACCACGGTAGTGGATCAACAGACCGAAAGCGACCATGAAGAGCATGGTACCAGCGATGATGAAGTATTTGAGGCGGCGGACCTTGAAGACGATGAAGCCCAGGATGAAGCCAGTGATGACACTGCAGAAGGAGTACAGCGACGTGATCCGGGTAGCGGACGCAATGCTGAAGTCGAAAGCAACAATGCAGACGGTGTAGAGGTAGTCTCCCTGCATGTACCAAGCCCAGTTGAGACCCAAGGCAATACCGAGAGGGGCCAGGATGCCACGGTCGCGCATCAACATGAAGGGAACAAGAGGATGCTTGGCCTTCATCTCCCACACAGCAAAGACTGGGATGCAAAGGATACCGACTACAAGGGGGGCGATGACGTGAGCCTCACGCCACGTTGTCGAGAAGCCACCGGCAATGGTAAGAGGAACCAAAATCAGGGCGAAGATGGCGATAACCAGGATGATACCGATGACATCGAGCTGCCAGAACAGCTCAATGAGGAACTTCTTGGGGCCGAGCATGCGGAAAGGAGACGAGTAGGAGTCGAGCAGTCCCTGCTTCCTAGCGCGGCGGCCGACGATGGACAGGCTGATGATGAGGGGGAGGGCACAGACAGGATAGATGATACACCACATGCCGATACCCCACTGCCAGGTGCTTTCGCCGAGTACCAGGGCGGAGATGTTACCGCTGACCCAGGTGTTGATGATGAAGGGAAGCGCAGGAATGTAACTGAACAGCAGACGGGCGCGGGTGGAGGTAATATCGGCGATGATGACCTCGACAAGCAGCATGATCATGGTGTAGCCAACCTGGTAGACAACGGCACCGGCGGCGAAGGCCTTAACCTCGGTGGCGCATGCCTCGACGATGGTACCAACGACGTAGAAAACAACGGAGACGCAGATGAGCTCGACACGACCAAAGACATCGGCAATCTTGGCGGATGTGGGCTGGGCAGCAGCGGCGATGACGGAGCGAAGGACGTTAACGGTAGCCAAGAGGGAGTGCGTAGCGTAGCTGCTCGTGGCGGTGGGTTGGTAGGCGTAGCGGAGGGTTCCATCGAGACCGTAGGCGTAGGCGACTAAGAAGACGCCGAAGAAGATGAAGTAGCGGTCAGTAGTGGTGATGGCGGCAGAGAGGGCCTCGATTCTCGCAACACCAGGCGACTTTTCGCCGAAGATGTTGTTCGACTCATACCCGGGAGGCGGAGGAGTGTTTTGGGAGAGAGGAGCGTTCTTCTCCGTTGGGGTGACATCGGCGGTGGGCGAGACGATATCGGAAGGAGACTCAGTCTCCTTCTTACGACCGAAGAGACCCATTTTGAGTGACTAAAGTACTCAGATAAGATGTATGGTGAGAGGGCCTGGGATGAAGTTAGTCCCAGAACAGAGAGAGCGTTCGCGAAAGAGTTGTAGTTGAATGGAAGTTGGTCTTCGCGAGATCCCCGGATGAAGTCGGCGAAACTCCAACTTCCGCGCCGGCAACCTTGAGGGACCTGACGGAAGGTGACGTTGAAGGACGGCGGCACTTACTCGGGAAGGAGTCGGGACTCCGGTGACGTCTTGCGGTCTGTGGCAGGAGCTGCGACACACCGGAGGTCAATGCGCCGAGGTGAGCGTTGACCGAGAAGGTAAGGAACTCGGGGCCCAGGTGAAGGTAGCGTCTCTCGGAGTTGCTGCTCAATTGCACAGAGCACACTGCGCAACTGTTTGTTTACAGGCAAGAGGAGCAACGAGACGAGGTCAAACTGATGACCTGATCGGGGATGGAATGAATTAAAGAGGGCGAAAATTGAGAGAGAGGATCCGCCTGCAGGGACGACAGGGAGGACGAGGTCGTGAGGTTACATCCAAGGCCCTTTTAACTTTCCAGACATGGCGAATAGAGCTTTATCAATGTCTCTCGGGCTCGCAGGCAGCCTGCGCGCTGCCCAATCAAGGCCACTCCATCCATCTTTGCCCATCGGAGCCATTTCGGTGGGCAGCCGGAGACTGGGAACCTACGGAGAGGGGGGCGAGCCACTGAGCCAGTCGATTCAGCCTGACGCAGTCTGCGCTAGCGGTGATGATTTTTTCGCATCTTGTTAGTTAACAGACTAGCGCCCCTTCGATCCCTGGTCCCGGGTCTTCAAGCCTCGGAGTAGAAGTCCTTGAGTGTATCCAGCACTCCAAGTTGGTGGTGTAGAACTCTGCGGTGTCGGGATCAAGGACTCAGGCCATCAGAGAATTTTTTTATCAGATCCATCTTATCTGATTTAGCGTGCGCCTTTCACACCACGAACCGCTGCGATCGATACCGCAAACGGTTACGTCCTCCAAGCCGTCGTGGCGCATTCCATGATCCGCCCACACATTCCTCGGCACGAAAGTTGCCAAGACACAGTTTTGAGATGGTCTTTCTCTCCTGTCTCATACTCACTCATCATCTCTTCATTTGTGAAAAAGTACCGCCGCCGAAGAGAGGACGTCAGCAGAACATCTGCTTGACTCGATCAGGCTACCCGCAGCCACCACCAACGACCTCGGCGCACTTTTGTTGCAAAAGATCTCCCAACTCCAGTCTCCCAGCCCATCTGACGGCTACAGCGTTGCTACCTCGTTCTGCGCACTATTTTGACGAGCAATTATTGCAATAACGAGCGTCGGGATCCTATTCCAAGTCAGCTACCTCGTAAAGGACCACATATTGAACCCAGTTCACCCCAAAAGTCGCCCACAAAGACAACCCGCGAATCCACGACCCTGTGTCTCTAATTTCGGCCCCCACTCTATGACCAATCTCCGCATGCTCCCGACTGGCTCAGGAACGGGGTGGCCAAGTGATCAGAACATCGGTCAACCCGGTCGCTTTTGACAAATGGATTTGCACCCGCGTGAGCCTCGAGGCCGCCTTTGCGCCTGTCAGCACCACCGAAAAAGGGTTCCCGCCAAAGAAAGGACGGCAGCGGCCTCGGCGACTAGAGGTGGTTGGGAACTCCGTGTGGGCAAAATCGGCTCATGGCCACGTCCAGAGTCTAGGTCTCTTGGCCTGTTCAGAGAATACATCCACCGTACGATCCTCTGTCATCGCTTCACTTGATTTTTCTGTTGCGGAACGCTGTCCACAGACCATCGATAATCCTATTAGTCTGGAACTTCTTTGCATTCAGGCTAGGAGGCCAGGATACCTACTCCAAGCTTCCCCCACAAGACGCCTGCGAACATGTCGGCCGGTGGGCAGAGCTGAGATATGATCGCGCATGCCACCAACACTACAAAAACGCCACAAATGATGCGTCTGACTGCCGTCTTTCCACTAGGCTACCGGTACTAGTCAGCGGCACTAACAGAAGTGCCGTCTGCATCAGTGCATCATGGTCTCTGCAAAATACCTCGTTGTCAAGTACCTTTTAGGCTTTTTCCTGGACTTCTACCGACAGCACTAACTAAGGATCTAATTTCTTCTCAAGGCAAGAGGGTCAAGAGACACATGGAAAAGACTATGGAAAACAAGAGGGTCGGCGGGACTTTGCAGTAGCATCGGAGTATCGGAGCTGGGGTACCAGGCGGCGCCCGAACTCCCCGGCCACCGATCTGTGGATATTGACCAGAGTGTCGGGTGCGCCAGGAATCTGGCTATTGATCAAAGATTTTCACTCGTGAAAAAAGTAGTAGCTCACCGCTGGGTCTGGCGTCATGGGAATTCATGTTACCGCCGGTCTGGAGCCTAAGAGGGAGCTCTCCAAAGGTCGGGGCTTCAGGGAGTAGTCATTTGCCGCGGCAAGTTTCTGCTCTAGATCCAACTCCCACCTCAGTCACCTCTTTTCAGCCCAACTCTCACGAGAATTTGTCGCCGAAGGAACTCCTAGCAGCGACGAAGAAGATCAAGTGATCCACACTCACTACGTGTGCTGTGTGTGCAGTCGAATGGCCTGCCACATCGCCGACAATGGTGTGCCGCGCTTCACGCGATCCAAAACCAGATCCGTTCCAACCAGTTGCGAGGCTTCACCACTGGCCACGTTGGCTCAAGTCGATCAATCTCCGCCTTGCCCGACCAGATATCCATCTCAGAAACTTTTACAAACTTGGTGTTCTTGACAAACTTGTAGCCTAAGAACAGTGACAAGAAGATTGGAATGTCGATGTATGGCGGCAAAAACGTCTTGGCACTGAACCGCCCCGGGAAAAACGCATCAAACCCATTGAAGAACGCAACGACGAGACAGAAAACAATGGCAAAGTACGCGAGAAACGGCTGCATCGGAGCCATGTACGGCAACGTATCGCGATCGATATCATTATGTCGCAGGCACTGGTAGAACCGTAGATAGGTGTAGCACACGCTAGCCCAGACAATCAATGTGCTCACGGCGCTAAGGTTGCTGATCCAGAAAAACACCTCGGCGGCGCGGTTGTTCACGTTGAGGTAGACCAGGCATCCCAGCGCCGATGTAGCAACGACGCAGGCGTACGGCACGCCGAAGCGCTCCCACTTAAGGATCGCGGGTGCCTTACCGTCGAGTGCAGCAGCGTAGAGGACCCGCGTGGAGGCATAGAAGAAGCTGTTGCCGGCGCTCCACGCACTGCTGAGGATCACGCCGTTGATGATGGAGGGCAGCGTCCCGATGCCGGCGTTGCTGATAGCAATGACAAAGGGGCTCTGCGCAGCGCCGGGACTGCTGCTGCTGATCGCGTTGAGCAGATTGG
This sequence comes from Colletotrichum acutatum, assembly GCF_030867785.1. Lineage (NCBI taxonomy): Eukaryota > Fungi > Ascomycota > Sordariomycetes > Glomerellales > Glomerellaceae > Colletotrichum > Colletotrichum acutatum. The sequence continues at coordinate 296,864 of NW_026849031.1, read as the reverse complement.
GGTCCTCTGATGAGACGCAAAGCCCGACGAGGAAGATGGCAAGGACGTAAAATATCGCGATGCGCCAGAAGACACGGCGGATGGCCTTTGGGATGTTGCGCCGTGGGTTTTCAGTCTCGCCGGACGCGACGACGACCATTTCACTGCCACCGTAAGAGAAAGTAGCTTGGATGAAGACTTTCCAAAAGGCAAGGAAGCGACCGAGGGCGCCGGGCCGGAGGTATTCGTTCATCGGGCCGGGGTCGTGCCAGTATCGGAAGCCGATGACGTCTCGACTTGGCCCGCCGCCCACGGTGATGATGAACATTAGGATGATGAGGCCGACGATCGTGGTGAGTTTGATGGCGCCGAAGAAGAACTCCGCTTCGCCGTATATGCGGACCGGGAGGCAGTTTACTAAAACCATCGCTGCAAAGAAGATGGTGATGAGAGCGGCTTGTGGAATGGCGTGGTCCCAATAGTCAAGGATGACCACCGAGACAGTTACTTCGATCGGGACGCCGATGGCGAATTGGTACCTATATCTAGTTTAGCATTGCAATTTCCATGCCATGTCTCACACCATGCTTGAGATCTCTGGACTCCCCACGCGCACAGCTAGGTATCTCTGTTTTTCCGCAGACTAAGAGACATGGAGGATTGAGAGCATTCGTACCAATAATTCCACCCCAAAGTAAAACCCAGCGCGGGATCGACGAACCGCGCAGCAAAGATTGGCACAGCACCCGGAATGGGTAGCCATGCAGCCATCTCACCGAGGCAGTTGATCACGCAGTAGAGGTTGAAGCCGGTCACAGCGTAGCAGATGAAGGCGGACAACGGCCCGGCCAGCGACAGAACTTGGCCGCTGCCGACGAAAAGCCCCGTGCCGATGGCCCCCGATAGAGCCAGAAATTGAATATGCCGCGACTTCAATTTCCGGTCAAGTGTTCCGATGTGCTGTAGCTCTTGTTCTTGCTTGTGGTCCGCTACTGTGCCACTTCTTGTTGTCGTTGCTGGCTCGATATCGATGCGTGCGGGGTCCCCTGGCCTCTCTGGCCCCCTTTCCAATTTCTCTATGGCAGTCTCCATCGGTTTTGTGCGTCTCTGGCACTGAGGAACGAGTCCTAAAGTTTGTAGATGTGTAAATAATTGTGCTTCTCAACTTGAGGCGGCATCCGACAACATAATATGTGTTTCTCCAGAAGACAAATAGGATACACTCAAGCGGGCGCATTAAATAGCAAGGAATAATGTTGAATAGTAGCAATAAGCGTGACACGACTTCCGCTCGTCACTTACCCCGTTTCCCCAATCGTCTTTTTCCTACCTCTATGGATCACGCGTTCGGCTTGCAGATCTCTGCATTCTGATCCTGCACAAGCGGCACATGCGCAGTTGAAAGTGCGGGGTTGATAGGAAAACCACCTCTCGATGGACAAACGGCGTCAGAAGAAGACAGGATGAGAGTGACGGACCTACTGAAAGAGCACAACGGCACAAACATCCAGCTGTCGTGTAATCATGAGAGCATCTACAGTCGCGGAGGTAATTACCTTAGCTTATAAGACCCCATTGAATTCCATCCGAATGTAACGATCCCACGATACCTGGGTTCAACAAGGCCTTCCTTTGTATCTGGATATGGTTCCATAATTTGAACTATTTTACTACTTGTGCACATCTATGCTTCTCAACATATAACAGAACTGATTATTGGTACATAATATTCTGATTCAATCTTTCTAGCTTCTGATCATGCCCTAAATCATTAACTGCCTTTCTTATACACTCAGTCCCATTACAGAGATCCGTGTTCATATAGAGTAAGATCAGAAGCTTAGACGCCGGGCGAGGTTTTGGTGCATCAAACCGTCACAGGACTCCAAAGTATACCACGGAACCCACAAGATGAATCCCACCCTGCTTTTGGTCCCTTGGATATATTTCTCTTCGAGAACACCAACTCCAGGAAGAGCAGATTGACTTAAGGACATCTTCGTTGAAGGCCTGGAGAACTTCTTCACTTCAGTAGACCTGGCAGGTTCCTCACGACTCACCTGGATATTTTATCTAGACTTTCACCCGCCTAGTCTTCCACTCGACAAAAGTACTTTTACTTGCATTCTCAAGGTCGTAGATCTTCTCCATGAAGCCCGTCTTGAGAAATCTTGTGGGGAAGCCACTTTCCTGGAACTTCATGATTGAGTGTGATGTTGAGAACCAAGAATAAATATTCTCACTTCGACCATTTCAAATAGACCTTCCGGGCCCGGATAGGAGGTATTGGAGTTTGAATTCTTTATAGCACGGATCTGCAATATTACTGAAGGTGCAAAACCAAAATCCGACTCCATACATTCCGTGTATTCCATCAGTCTATTCCATCCAATCTTCCTTTATCAGATCAAGCCCAATTTTCCCAGGAGCGATTCGAGGAAGGAACGACCAAGATGTCTCCGTACACTCTGCTTCAGACTTAGGGCAGGCAGTCTTTGAAGTTGACCGAAAGAAATCTTCTCGCACAAATTTTCCTTCGACAATAATCTCCGCTCAGGCACCGCATAAGAAACGACACGGCACTCCATGAAGCAAGGTATCTTGGACTGTTTCTTACCGCAGACCTTTCCTTTCATGACCAGCTCTATTATTCCCGATACCTATTCACTCCACCCTTAGTCGGTGAGATACTGTGAACTTGGTCGAGGTCTTTCTTTATTGACCGTTTGCAAGAACCTTGTTTTCACAGACGCGTTGGAAATACTTCGATACCGATACCAGCAGGAAGGCCATACTGAGCCAAAATGGGTCATAGGCTCTTCTATGCCAATGACAGCGAAGATGCCATCGCAGATACCATCGCGGATACCAGCGTAAATGCCGATACAGAGGCCAACACAAACGTCAACACAAACGCCAGCGCCAGTGCTATTTTTCCTATTTCCTTTACCATAAGACTCGCCCTCTTTTCTCTTATCCCTTGCATTCCTCCAGCTCCATCAGTACTCCATGTTCATAAATCCTGTATCACCTTCAGCCGGCCGGAAAATGGTGTGCTTTGAGAGGATATATGGATTCTAACTAATCAATAGAACCAAGACAACGAGGAAAATTACACAAGAATCACCAGGGATTGCAGACAACCCAACTGCGAAGCCTGCAGACTGGCCGACGAAGCTCTTATTCCAACTCACCCCAATCTCCGTCGGATGCTCAGCTCTGGCAATATGGCAATGACCAGTGGTAGAAGAGCGCAGGTAGCCCTGCAAGCAATTACATACGTCCAGTCGGTTCTGGAACATTTCTGGGGCTTAGAGGAACTTCAGTCTAGCGATCAGGAAAGAATGGATGCCGGACAGTCCGACTGCGATTTTCTTCATAGATTCTTAGAAGAGATGCACAAACACTAAGGCTGCTCGCTGAGCTCAGAGCTTTTACACGCCCACCCTCCGGACAGTCCTGCTCGAGGAGCATTATTGCACTAAGTTGGGGCGCTTTCCTGACGGATAGAAGGAGAGATGATTCAGACCTTGTAGTAAGAAGGATTCAAGGATCTGGCTTGGTCACGAGAGGAAGGTATATGGCACAGGACGCAGCGAGGGTCACAAGAAGAGTCATAACAGGATCTTAGTCTCCAATCCAATACAACACGATACCCATGAAATGTGATCTGTTTAACGACCAGTAATTATGTCCTCCGCAATCTTTTCTGCCAACGCGTACACGGCAGACTGGGGATGTCCCGGTAGAGCAAATGGGAAAGTGCTCGCATCAGCGACTCTCAGCCTTTGAACACCAAACACACGCCCGCAGCTGTCGACCACCGCCTTTCCCAACGCGACATCTTGCTCTTTGCCCATAGCGACAGTGGACACAGGATGCCACACTTGCCCCACGTTAGTCCTGACATACTCCAGTATCTCCTTGTCGGTCTGCACCGAAGCACCAGGAAGCATCTCAGGGCCGGTCTTGAATCCCGGCGTATTGGCGAATGGTGAGGCCCAGGCCGTACGTAGCCGCTTGACGGCCGTGACAGCCAATTCTACATCGGCGGGGTCGGACAACCAGTTCAAGTTGATGACCGGCTTCACGTCAATGGAAGCTGACGATATAGTGACGTTGCCGCGTGAAAAGACGAGAGGGAGATACGCAGCTAGGGTCCCGCTAGTTTGTCCTGGCCCAGTTGAGAAGGACCCTACGATGAAGGAAAGCTGAGGCCAGTCAGAAGGAACCGAAGCAAGCTTGCCGCGAGTTGTTTGCGTGAGATTGGCGAGAGTAGAGTTGGGAAGCCGCTCGTGAGCCAGGAAGCCGGCAGTGGAACTATAGGGACCAGCGCCAGATTTGAGATACTCTTCGACGAAGCCTGGGTTGAGGCCTGGATCATTGGTGAGAGATTGTGCAGAAGGCGTGCTGACGGGGTATGCGACAAAAATCTGGATTGGATCTTGCAGGTTCTGTCCCACGCCGGGGACGTCAGTGATGACCGGGATCGAGAGAGCTTCCAGTCTTTCGCGCGGGCCAACTCCAGAGAATTGGAGAAGTTGCGGCGAGTGAAACGTGCCAGCGGTGAGGATGACTTCTTTATTAGCAGACAGGGTGTACTGGACCCCTTGGGAGTTGACGCTCACACCCACAGCCTTGGTACCATCGAACAGGATCTTAGTTGCCAGAGTGTGAGTGTACACAGTGATTTCAGTGTCCTTGATAGCCTGTCGTAGGAAGCTGCTCTCGCTCGTAGATCGCTGCGCCTTTTCCGGCTCGATCGTCGAAGGCACCCACGCGCCGTATCCCGCCAGCTCGCCACTGCTGAATCCCTTGGGGCTGATACTCAGTCCGAGGCTCAGGACCACTTGAGCAAGCCACGTCAGCGTCGGGTCGACCCAGTTATTCCAAGAAACCTGCAATGGGCCTCCCTGCTCGTCGTAATCGCTAGGATCGAACCGTAAAGTCGCATTCGTGTTCTGCCTCTTCTCCTCGTTCGGCGGCGTGAGGTCGACAGAGCGCTTGAAAAACCTGAGCATGTTCTCCCAACGAAATGTCTCATCGCCAACCGTCTCGGCCCAGAGGTCATAGGATCCCTTTGTCCCGCGGATATACGACATGGTGTTGATCGCCGAAGACCCTCCAAGCGTTTTTCCCTGCGCATAGTGCACCCGTCGGCCTCCGGCGCCTGCGATCGGTTCCGAGACCAGAGACCAGTCCATCAGGGGCTGCGGTGTGAAGTCTGGCGATGGATCGATGAAGGCGATGCCGGTCAGCGAGAGGAGGGGCACGACGCTGTTATTGCCATTTTCGACCTCGTAGAAGCCGCCAGCCTCGACTACAGCGACGGAGGCCGAGGTTGCGGCGAGGCGCGACGCGATAGTTAGGCCGGCGGTGCCGCCGCCGATGACGATGTAATCGTAGCTTGCATTGCGGCCGGGGTACCCAAAGGCCGAGGAGAAGAGGCGGTCTTGCGCCGCCGCAAGGCTCACAAGCGACAAGATAAAAGCCCGCAGCATTATGTTGTGGAGAGTTGATTTGTCGCTTGATACTTCAATCGACGAGTGCGTTTTGCGAGAAGGATCTTGAAGGAGTGAGCCGAGCTGAACTCCCTGGGGAAGTCCATGATGAAGGTCAATGGCTTGAGTCTATACTTAAGTATGCCCTCGCAATCGCATCATCGTACGTGGGAATGCATCATGGATTGAGTCGCCGGAACGCTGGTCGTATGCGCCACTACTGTGGAATTAGGTTAGCATGCTTGAATACCCCTGAAGATGGGCTACACGGGCGTCTTGGGGTTGGTTAAGAGGTGCTGTAAGGTCGGCTCGGATTCTGTTGTTGCATTGAGCCAGCTGTCAGATTCGATAGTCTCTGGTCCCCCAGCAGGACGTCAGCACGGCGTAGGATTTCCTCTCGGGCATGGTGACAGATTGGGGGATGAATACTGGAGGGATTGAAGGGGAAAACGGGCCGTCGCTTAGTGGATGGTATGCGTCACATTGCGCGCCGACAGATCCCACACCATGCTGTTTCTCGGTTACTGGTCACTATGGTACCGGTATGTCAGGCTACAAAATATGCTCTGACAAGCCTAGGCCACGGATTGATGGTTGTGTATCTATGGTAGTTTAAGGGAAGCTATTTTTGTTGTTGAGAAATCAAGGGGGTTCTAGAATCCGTTGGAAGTCAGTAAGGGATTGAATTGGAAGAGAGAAACAAGGATATAAAATAGGAAGATTATTCTCACAAAGCAAGAATCAACACTAATCGCTTCCGATCACAATGGACGTGACTAACCTTGTCTAACCTTATCCTTTCAGCCAACCGTTCATTGAGCTACCTTACTTACGCAGGTTGGCCATCCCTTGGCCTAAGGACTTTTGTCCAGTGAGAGGCACAGCAATTATTTACTAAGTAAAGTATCTTAGATAAGCCGCATCTCACCTGCACCTCGTAATCTCACCATGCCAGGCTTCCTTTTATTCAACCATATCGATCCTATCACTTGCAGGCCACGAATTTCTAGCGCGGCGGACAGAAGCGGACTTTAAACCTCGCCAAAGTCGCACTACTTGTGGCAGAGCTGTAATAGTCTTGATGGAACCACTCGTCAACGACATGAACCTGGAACTCCAAGGTATCCGGAATGACCGGCGGGAACGAGACCAGGAGCACGACGGCATGGCGGCGCGACCAAATCCGGACCATGGAGACCATGAGCATATTCAGATGGCACCGGGACAGCATATGCAGCCGGATAGGATGAGCACTCCGGTATACTTGGTGCTTTTCTCAATGGCAGTGATAAGCCTCGTCACGGCAAAAGTCGTCATGGATGCTTTTCTTCCCCAAATCAACTGGTGGTTCCCATTCCCATCTCTAGGATCTATCTTGGGCTGTAGTGGTCCCAGATCTTCTGTAGCCCAGTCATCGTCATCTTCAGAATCCTGGTCAGAGGAGCCACCGAGACCGCCGCCATTATCCTCAAGACCATCATAGCTATCCTTGGGGGCAAGTACATAATCATTAACGGATCTCAATGTCTCGTCGACGTTTTCCCGGCGAAATCTGCTCCGCGCTCTCTTTTGGAAAACAGCACTCTCAGACAGACCCTTACGCTTGTGAGCTATTTCATCCTCCCCACCGCAACGTCGGTTACGGTCTCCTCGGTTGTCCCAAACGGCTTCTGCAATCCAAAGACCAACATTCTCCGCTTCTGGCCGCCTCGAACACGAGATGACATCAGGGCAATATTGGACGGATGGAGCGGCCTCGCAGGTCTTCACTTGAAAACGGGCGGCAGCATGACGCAGATGTCCAGGTGGAAATGGACTTTCGGGAGAGCTTTCATGTGGTTGTTAGGGGTAGGCACATGAACGACCGCTGAGATTTACTTCGGTCCATGCCGGTATTATCTTCTGGCTTGGCGATTCTGGTTTTCTATTGTGTCGGTCTCTTTAGTTTCGTGGTTTCTCGGCAACGCTGAGAAGTTGATTGTGACGAAATGGGCTTCCGTGGGACTAGGGCATCTGGAATTGACGGCGTATCTGGCGGTCTTCCACTAAGGCACGCAGACTTGGATGGATTTTGCTCAAAGGCGGATTGTTGGTAGAATAAGACGTCTCGAAGAGATATCGAGATGCCCACAATGTGATTGAGATGATGAAATGAACGCGATAGACAGGGAACCAAAGAGTGCATGCAAGTGAACTGTTTTAGGGGGCCGGATATGACTAAGTATTCTGAATCCAACCTCTACAGTACAGGACCTCAATTACAGCAGCCTTGTTTTGAATTCTTACCTTCATCTGACAAATTCACAATACAAAAAACCACTTAGCACTTTACCTTAGGTAAAATGCAAATGCGCTAACGAGCTGTCTGAACTTGGCAGAGATGCGAACTAAGAGGGCAGGGTATGATCATAGAGTGCTGACATGACATGTCAACCAGTCAAGTACCCAGACGAATCACAGTCGGCTCCAATTCGCAGACTTCATTATCAGTCAGCTGCTTTGTGAATAGCTTCATTCATCTCGAAGACCAGTCTGTGGCGATTTGCCATGGTATATCATTGTGACCGTCGTCGTATGATGGTTTTCGTGATGATTAAGCAACAGCACGTCATATTTACTGCACCTTACTCGCGTGTAACTGTCCAAAGCATCGCAGTCGAGAAAAGGCGGGGTGAGGCGTGGAACGCGCGGGGTTGGTTCACTTTATCGGCGTTAATATCCTTACAAATCATACCTATCATACCTCGGCACAACTTTCTGCCCACAACTACGTCAATGCAGCTTTAATTGAAAGACTATTTCTTGACGTCCGGTTTTCTAGTTGTCTGATACTGATTGCTAGCCTTTGGACCATCAGCTCACAAACCAAGAACACTCACTTCATCTAAGAAGCTCCTCCAAACCACATCATCCACCATGACCCAAAACAAGACCCTCATCTTCAAGAAGATCCCCACCGGTCTCCCGGTAGCGGGGGAGCACCTCACCATCGAGGACCGCCCCATTGACCTTAACGACGCTCCCGAGGGCGGCTTGGTCGTCGAGGTCCTTTACGCCTCTTTCGACCCCTACCAGCGCGGCCGCATGCGCGATGCCGGCACAAAGTCCTACTCCCCTGCCTTCGAGCTCGACGGGCCCATCACCAACAGCACCGTGGGCAAGGTCCTCAAGAGCAACAGCCCCGACTTTGCGGAAGGCGACCTCGTCTACTCCCACACTCCAATCGCTCAGTACGCCCGCGTCACACCTCAGATCCTGCAGCAAGGCCGCAAGGTGCAGAACCCCCACAACCTGGACCTCGGGCTCTTCCTCGGACCTCTTGGAATGCCGGGTTTGACCGCCTGGTCCGGCCTGCACAAAATCGGACAGCCGAAGAAGGGCGAGACCATCTTTGTTAGCTCGGCTGCGGGTGCTGTCGGTCAGCTCGTTGGCCAAATTGCCAAGCGGGAGGGCCTTACCGTGATCGGTTCCGTCGGTTCAGATGAGAAGCTTGACTTCATCACCAAGGAGCTTGGCTTCGATGCCGGATTCAACTACAAGAAGGAGAAGCCCGCCGAGGCTCTTCCCAAGTTGGCCCCCAACGGAATAGACATTTACTTTGAGAACGTCGGTGGAGATCACCTCGAGGCTGCCCTCACCAGTATGAACACCGAAGGTCGCATTGCTGTCTGCGGCATGGTAAGTGAACAAGAGTTCGGTATTCGAGCTTGAATATGACGCTGATGCGTAGAACAGATCTCAAACTACAACACCCCTGCCGACCAACAAAAGGGCATCAACGGATTGATGCAGCTCGTTACCAAGCAGATCACCCTCCAAGGTTTCCTCGTGGGCAACCCCAAATTTGGCCCCGCCCACTTCAAGGATCACCAGGAGAACTTGCAAAAGTGGCTCTCTGAGGGAAGCGTCAAGTCCAAGCTGGCGGTTACTGAAGGCATCGATAACGCTGCTGATGGTTTGATCGGCATGCTTACCGGAAAGAACTTCGGAAAGGCTATTCTCAAGCTTTAATGGACCAAATTGTAACGTTGAAATGAAAAGAAAAAGTTATGACTGATGACCTCTCTCTTGCTATATTTGGTTCCATTGATAGCCGCGTCGTTTCAAGAAGCGGCGGCTACGCAACTCAGGTTAAAGTATGTTGCGAAAGCAAGAATTACCTAGACTTAACTGACTCTTCAACGCTTCACGAGTGGCAGTCTGGACCGTCTCACCGCAAACTGGAGAATTGGAAGTCTCGTACATCGTGAACGGAGATTTGATAGCAGTCTATTTTCGACAGTTGAGATTGAGGAAAGCTTCTCGCTCAGACTAGACGCGAGACACAATTCGTCGCTGGAGAATCGATGTGATCGCCCAAATACAATACTCAAGCCTTCCGAATAAGGTTTTCTTGTCTCTCGCAGATCGCGCCGTGTATGTTCACCTTCGGAACCAAAGCCGCTCAAACATGTTGGCTCAAGACTCGTCAAGGTGGGATGGAGGGCTCAACAACCCCGTGGGCATCAAAAAGTCCGACAGCAGCCAACCCGCGATTTAAGCTTAAAACTTGGCCAACGTCATTTCCGCAAGCTAATCCTTGCCCGCCGAGAAACACCAAGCGACGACCAAGACAACACCAAGACTAAAAAAGGGTCTTAATCTTCCCATGAACCTTTCAGCTTACTTTACTTTTTGTCCAGGTCAATCAGAAAAACACCAGAGTCTTGGACCGCCCAGCCTCGGCTTACCTTGTTGGGCAACCCGTGCGGGAGGATGTTGGCTCGTCGGGCTCGGCGATGATTTTTGCGATCCACTGCCGCAAGTCAATTTGGCTGTGAACTAGTATTTTGAAGGCATGTTCTCCGTTATTCGAGTCATTTTCCTGGCTGTGATTCAGAGTGTGACTAGAGCTCAATGTCATCGCAGGGCTACTTTCGCTGGCTTGTCTCAGTCTGCATCTACGTCTCCGAAGAATGACAAAACGAGGAAAAAAAGAAAAGATCAAAATTCGCAATTATCAAAACAAAAGCAACGTGGTAAAAACGATTTGACCCGTTGACCGACGACATGGCATCGGGCCGTTTTCTGCAGTTGACTGGAGAAATCAATCAACGGCGCTTGACCACCAACACCCAAGACATTCCTCCGGAGGAAAAGTGTGGGTAGCGCTGGCCCTTCCAAGACACAACGTCCCCATACCGACATCTCTTGTTCGTCTGTCAGCTTTCGAAAACACCAACATGACCTCAGCCAAGTCATCCTTCACTAGGTACCGTCTCATCGGAGGCCCACGATGTTGGTCAAGACGCTAAGCTGAGGGTGGGAAGTGAGCGAGTACAAAGCCCGACGCACATCTTACAGCCACGCTTTCCCCAAGACCTTCCAAGCTTCGCCTGATCGTCCACAGCTACATGCAATTTCCAATTTCTCGACTCAAGTCGGAATCCAGATCAACATGGCTGAACACAACACAGCTGTCGAGCCCAACATGACCGAGAAGCATGAGAAGCGCGAACAGCCTAGCGACAGTGGCAGCCGGACGCCGTCGTCGGATCACAGCAGCCGCGCCGTCGACCAGAAATCAAAGTCGCCTGGAGGCTTGATGGGATTCTTTGCCAAGATGGGCGATCTGCCAGAGTGGGGGTTCCGCGGGAAACCTCTTGAGGGCAAGCTGCTCAACTGGAGTATCGGATTCATCGCGTCTTGCGGTTTCTTGATGTTTGGTTATGATCAGTACGTGTCTTTTGCTCCAACCTTCAAGAAACCAGGTTTTAATACTAGTACCCAGAGGTGTCCTTAGCTCGCTTCTGACTCTCGACGACTTTCAGAGGAGTATCACCTTGATGACGCCCCTGGACCAGTCAAACGCCCTGTGCTGGCTCGACTACCCCGAAAATACCCAGCGAGACTACAGTCAGTGCACCGGTGATCCAAACACGCAGGCCGCAGCCGTTGCTGTTTATCAGATTGGTTGCTTCCTAGGAGCTTTCCTGATTCTCTTCTATGGAGAGACCTGGGGGCGCAAGTCGTCCACGTTCTGGGGTAGCGCCATCATGATTTTTGGAACGATTTTGCAGGCTGGAGCCCACGAATACGGATTATTCTCCGCTGGCAGGATTATTGGCGGTGTTGGAAATGGAATGGTCACATCAAGTAAGACCACTTGCAGTCCTTTTCTCTTGTCAGGTCATGACCTAACCAAAGTGCAGCTATTCCAACGTGGCAATCGGAATGCGCGCGGCCGCATCAGCGCGGGTTCCTCATTACCCTCTCTGGCGCTCTCATCTCTGGTGGTATCATGATTGCATACTGGGTGGTAAGTTCTTTTGCCCCACGACTGTCTCATTTCCACGGACTAATGTTGCAATAGGATTACGGATTCTACTTCCTCGAAGGTACCATCCGCTGGCGGTTCCCCGTAGCTTTCCAATCATTCTTCACCATCATCGTCATGATTGGACTCCTTTACCTTCCAGACTCGCCCCGTTGGCTAGCCATGAAGGGCCGTATGGAAGAAGCTCGTAAAGTGACGTCTCGTCTTCTTGGTAAACCCATTGATGACGAGGAAGTCACTCTCGAAGTCAAAGCCATTCAGGATGCCCTCGAGGTTCAGAGCCAAGGCGGAGGTTTCCAGTACAAAGAGCTCCTGACAAACGGCCCTTCGCAAAACTTGAGGAGGACTCTGCTCGGCATTGCCGCACAATTCTTCCAGCAGATCTGCGGTAGGTCCAGTCGGGACAACTGCCCGTTATTAGACTTTTTGACTAACACGTTCTCATAGGTATCAATCTGATTACCTACTACGCTGGCTTTTTGTTCGAGAATTCTCTTGGCTTTGGTCCCGAACTTTCTCGGCTTCTCGCCGCTCTCAACGGCACCGAGTATTTCCTAGCTTCACTGGTTGCTTTACCACTAATTGAGAGAACCGGTCGACGCAAGCTGATGCTTTTCGGCGCATTCGGCATGATGGCATCAATGGCGATCCTGGCCGGCACTGTCTCAACGGGCACAGTTGCAGACAACGGGGCCCCCAATCTCGAGACTCGCTATGGTGTCACCGCAACAGTCTTCCTCTTTGTCTTTAACTCATTCTTCGCTATCGGTAAGCCCCTCTCACCACTGCCAAGACTTCTGTATGATTTAACACTAATATTCAATCAGGCTGGCTTGGAATGACTTGGCTCTACCCTGCCGAGATCACCAACCTCCGAATCCGCATCCAAGCCAACGCCCTATCCACCTGCTCCAATTGGCTTTCCAATTTCCTGATTGTCATGATCACGCCCCCTGCTTTTGCAAACTTGGGCTATCAGACATATGTGATGTTTGCGGTCTTCAACGCCGCCATCATCCCCTGCGTGTACTTCTTCTTCCCTGAACCCAAGGGACGGAGCTTGGAGGAGCTTGATGTTATCTTCGCCAGCGCGCACGCCGACAAAGTTAACCCCGTCAAACGCGCCAGAGAGATGCGTCACGTTGAGGGGAGAGAGCTTGAGAACGAGCTGGAAAAGTACTTTGGCTCAAGTGAGATGGTAGAGGACGCTCGTCCTATGATGCACTAAGATTAGCCAGAGTCATTGTACAGAGGCTCTTGGGAGCATTATGTCTCACTTCCACTATTCACACCCGAGATACTACTTTGCTAATCATATTCCATGAATCACTTCCATATATCGTGGAGAAGAATTTGACATGCTCAATGACAAATGAGACAACTTCGCTTTGGACTTCCAGTCTTATTTGAGAGATCCGCAGCTTAGGTAGAACCTTGTTTCCCTGAAGCGCATGGGGGTGATGTTCTTTTGTCCATTCGATTCGAGGTAGTCCAATAATAGTTGCGATGTTCCAGACTTCGACGCCTTCGAAGCCTTGACGAGACAATAATCTTGTTCCTAAGACAACTCACAACAAGGCCATCGTCTTTAAGACCAGTAAACAGCCCTCGGGTTTACTGCCCTATTTTCTTTGCGAATTAATTTGCACCTTGACAAAGACTATTGTTTTGATTCCCTTTTATCTGATGTCAGAATTGTTTTAGGGTTTCTTTCCTAGAGAATGAAGGAGACTTGGTCGCCAACAAAGACTGGATTCGAAGATGAATGTCATTGTTTTGAATGTGTAGCAACGCAACAGACTCGTTCATTCTCTGTCACATCATGCTACGTGTGTCATATAAATAGGCTCAACGTCGTTGATCTAAGACATTCGGAGTTGTGAGTTGGCAATACATTCTCCAGCATCCTCATTCCACTTGTTCGATACCAATAGTACGACTCAGAATGTCTTACACTGACGACTACACGGACAGTTCTGACACAGAAGGTTCTGTATCATCAGTTCACTCGATCCAGCATGCTTCTGGCGGCCGAGTCCGTTCTGCAACCCAACGCAACCCCAGTTCAATTCTGACTACGATACTAGATTTCCCTCGAAATAGTCCGAAACAGTTCATCTTATTCATTTTCACCATATTGCTATCTTGGAAGCTAGAGATTTACAGCAAACTAGCAACGCCATTTTATGACTACACTGCAGGGGACTGGGCCACGATTTTCCAGTACACCTTCGTCCTTCGCTACACTCGCCTATTCTGCAACATCTGGGGAAGCTGGCGATACGAGCCATCCCCCGTCCAGGCGTGGCCAAAATGGACCAACAGAGACGTCACCGTGATTCTCCCCACGATTGACCCAGGTAACGTAAAGTTCGTCAAGTGCATCCTCTCCGTGCTCGAAAATAGGCCGGCCGCCATCCTCATAGTCACCGTCGGCGCCAGGATGCGCCGCCGCTGCGAGAAAGTCGCCAGGCGCTACAAGAGACAGTACCCCTCCACAAGAATCGGCGTGAGCGCCATCCTCCACCCATCGAAGCGCCGTCAGGTGGCCCACGCCGTACCGCACGTCGACACCGATATCACGATACTCGCAGACGACCACGTCTACTGGCCAAGCACCGAATTTATACCCTCGGTCCTGGCCCCTTTCGAGGACAACAACATGGGAGTGGTGGCGACATACAAGCGCGTCCTTCGCACGACACCTGGTAAGTGGTCCGTCATCTCTATTGTCAACCTGATTGGATGCTTCTACCTCCTCCGCCATAATTGGGAGCTGCGCGCCTCCAATGCCATTGACGGAGGCGTCTTTGTCGTCTCTGGCCGCACCGCCGCCTACCGAACCAAGCTCCTCAAGTCAACGGGTTTCATGGACAGGTTCTGCAGGGAGCGATTTTTCTTTAGTCTTTTTGGTGGCAAGGGTCTTGGCCCCGATGACGATAACTTTCTCACCCGCGAAGCGTACCGACATGGTTGGAAAGTCAAGTTCCAGCAGACCGAAGACAGCGTGGTTGAGACGTCGCTGGGCGACGAGAATGCCGTCAAGTTCCGGGGTCAGCTGGTTCGCTGGGCGAGAACGACGTTCCGGAGCAACCCATGCATGTTGAGGCGCGTCAGTGACGTCTACACCTGGCGCATGCCATACACCTATATGGCGGTATACGTAGCGGCCCTATTCAACTTTGCTCTGTTCTGGGACGCAACTCTTTTCGTGTCTCTGTATCTTTCATGGCATACAAGGGGGGTTTTCACAAGCGAAATGGGCCTGCTTGCGCTTTGGGTCCTTTGGACCAAGACCATCAAGCTCTGGCCGCACATCCTTCGCCATCCTTCCGATATCCCCTTGATACCATGCCAGATTCTCTTTGCTTACGCTCACTCTCTCATCAAGGTTTGGGCACTCTTTACGTTCTGGGATTGTGCCTGGTTGGGCAGGAACTTGGACGCTGTCGACGCGGAGTCTAAGGAGTTGAGGAAGGAACTGGATAAACACTTTACCTTTGCATAAGTGGTAAAGATTCCGCGCTGGCTCTGAATATTCACTGATTCTGGAGGGCATTTATGGGTGAGTTAGTTCTTCTATTGTTGGGTTTTCTGCTCAGGCAAGTAGGGTAAAGTAGGTTTGGATCTTATCTTGGGATGCCCAGTTGCAACGTTTTTGTATCATTCATTCGAATTAATTTGATTTCATTGATTTGCCTGAAGGCTTTTCTCCAGTGACGTGTCGAATACTGTAATATCTCTTCTAATTCCCTCCCGTCAACATTGTAAGGATACTTACTTACACACAACAATCCTGGCTTCGTAAGAATCTAAATAGGCAGAAATACTGTCCTTACAGATCAGGTATCGAATTCACGCATCTAGCACTTATTTTCTTCCGTTTAGTCTAGATCACATTACTTGACACGTGTCATGAACTCAGAGTAGCTCATAAAGAGCTGTTACACGATGAAAGTACCTTTTTGAAGCTGCAAGAGAAAAACAACACGGTGTCTGCGATGCAAAGGACCACGTCAAATCGAGCTAAGCAAGTGCTTTTAGATCCTCTCCACATCTGCGGATCGAGTCCACTATTGTATTGAAACTGTGTTCTCATACTTGTGAGTCACAAAGAATCCAATTTCTTCGGTAACAAGGTTCCTAAAGCCCAACACATACGCCCGTGGCTAGTAAACACCTGATACTAGCGCAGGCTCAAGTCACCACCAAAGTCCCTTCCGAACGGCGGGCATAGCATTCGAGTCTGCCTGACTTCTTGACGCAGCCACAATCTGTGTCCCAGGCAAAATACAGCTACTTACAAGCGACCTCTCCTCCAATTGGCCTGTTTTGGCAGGACGGCACCCTAAAGCACGTTAGTGTGCCTAGAAAGGATTCAGACCCATGCAGATCGGCAGTCCAGGCATACCATCTTCCCATTTTAGAATCCCGGGATGTTTCTCAGCCCTGTGGCTTGACGCTCTCTTGGACGCTGGACCTATGAGATCTTCTTGTACTACACCAGAATTCCCATTCCTGACCGTTGGTTGTGTGTGGCTTTGCACTTGGCTCGATACGTGCACGTAACATCTGTACTTAGTTACACTCTGTCACTCCAGATGAGGACAGGTTTTAGGCACCACCTTACTAAAGGATCTGATCTTGGTATAAGTCTATTTCTACACCCAAGAATCTAGTACTCAGATTTTGGTCTAGTATCTTTCTTCCGTGGAACAATCGAAGCAACCAACAACCAAGCACATACATCATCAAAGCCAAAATGTCCTCAGCAGCCAGAACCGTCACCCTCCGACGTCTCGAAATCATCGCCTTCCCACCAGCCTTGATACTCCTCATCGCCCACGGTATAGCATCCGAGCGAGCCTTCCCGGCCTTGGGTCTCCTCCCACTCGCCGCCTCGGCCCTCCTTGGCCTCTTCGTCCTTAACCGTGATGCCGTCGCCGCCCTCGGCTCACCGATCCAAGCGCTCACCGAATCCAACATCTTCTGGGCCGACTGCCTCCTGGCCGTCTTCCACCTCTTGTTCCTGATCCCGAGTTGGATTCTCCTGACGGATCCATGGCACGAGCCACTTATTGTGCTAGGGACGTATTGCACTGTCTTCATGATGTTTGACTTGTGAGTATTCCTCTTGCCCCGGGGTTCACCAGACGTTTGAAGGCTAACGCTCTTCTTTAGGGGCGTACATCTGTTCATTGTTCTACCTCAGGCTCTTCATTTCCTTGTCAGTCGTAGCTGTGACTGCCCTCACTGCCGGAGTGTCGCCAAGACGGGCTTTTTCTCGTCTACCGTTTCCGAGTACACACCACTTAGCGATGGCGACGGGCCAGAGCTGGCAGCTCGGGATCTTGAAGAGGGCAACGCAGTCAATCGTCTTTGAGAGTTTCAAAGAGTATAGTGCAGTATTGGCTTTTGGCACACACGGCATCGTGGGAGATGCAACCCTGAAGTCGGGATTCGGTGGCAGACATGGACAGGCTTGATGGCATCCTCTTTGAGACATTAGACTTGCACCTCATCCTATATCACATAGACATTATCATTGAAACTGCATTTTTTCTCCTTGTATTCAAAATCATTGGCTGTAATAGTGCTATAGACAGCAACATTAGGCCCCTATCACCTAGCTTTATTGGACATGACTTCACACCCGGTATCAGTCGATTTCGGTGACTTAGACTATGTGATTTCGCGTTACTTTCAATGCAATAAAATGCAATCTTGCGAGATGAGAGTAACATTGCACCGCCGAACAAGTCAACTATTGCCCATCTTTCTCCCTTCAATACCCGGACCAATCTTCCATGTTCCGACGCAATCAAGTTGAAAATGATTGATTAGTGATATTGGCGTATCATTGAGTATTCAAGAGTGGTACCTTCAACTCAAACATTGAGCTCCTAGCAGCAGATTGGATGATAACGGCAAAATTCAAACCTTGAACGATATACCGGTTTCTTACGTACTTATGCTTTGACTAAGATTAGACAATGAGGGGAAAGCGACTTCACCACCGCATTGTTTTGTCCCTTTTCTCCTATTTAGGCAAAATTCCGGCGGAACGTTGAGCGAGAACGATAGCGAAAGAAGTCAAAATCTGAGAAGGGATGCGTTAAAAGCCCACGAGTCGCGCTCTCATATCTCGTCAAGTTTTGGGATGACATTGGTCTGAGAGCCCAATCTCTGCCATCTATGGTAATTGCTATCACCCAAACAACAGCTCTCTCCCCTCGTTCTGGGAACGAGCTCTGCACAGACTGTTGTGATGCTGTTTGCAGACCTCACGAACCATGTTGGAATAGGTTATGCTGCCATAGGCTTAATCTTGCTCCTCATGACGTATGTAAGCATTGCCATCAAGCAGAAATGCAAAGCTGCCCATCCATCTAAGGAATTTTGTACCCCACGACGATGTTGCATGGAAAGTTGTACCATCTTCACACAGTGCCCAGCAACTGATTCTTCCAGACAATACACACAGCATTCAGCAACCCCCTCCGACACGTCCCAGGCCCAACGCATACCCTCCTCACCCACCTCCCTCTCAAACACCACGTCCTCACTGGCCGACGAATGTACTATGTCCACGCGCTGCACACCACTTATGGCCCTATCGTTCGCATCTCTCCCCATGAAGTAGCCGTCGCAGATCCAGCAGGCTTTACCGCAATCCACCGCATCGGGGGTGGCTTCCTCAAGGCGCCGTGGTACGAGGAGTCCAACTCACCAGATGGCGGCGAGCCGAGCCTCTTTGCGATGCGAGATCCGAGGAAACATGCCGTCCGCAGGAGACTACTCGGCAGGGTCTTTACGAAGGCTTCGCTCAGGAAAGAGTGGGAGGGCGTCGTTAGAGACAAGGTTGATATGGCTGTGAGCAAGATACGCAAAGAGGCGGGGGGAGGCGGGTGTTCGGATGTATTGAAGTGGTTCACCATGATGGCGACTGATGTCGTGGCTCATTTGTGCTTCGGGGAGTCTTTCAATATGCTCGAATTAGGCGAGGTATGATGTTACTCAATTCCCTCCTACGTTTCGCCGGCCAGTATACTAACGACAAGATGGAAGAAAAACGACTACATGAAGATGTTGGAGCTTATATCGGTCCAAAACATCACGCGTTATGAGCTGCCCTGGCTGCACTTCATCCGCTCTCATGTGCCACTCCTCAAATCCTCGACAGATCTCGTCGACGCACAAGCCGTCCTTGACAGCTACGGTGATCGCGCGGTTGAGAACCTCCGCCAGAACAGCGATCGCAACAGAACCCTGATCACGACCTTGCTGAATGCCCTCGATGCAGACGATACCAACGACAAAAGAGAAGAAGAGAAGGGCGGCAATGCGAAGCTAACAGAAGAAATGGTGCAGAGAGAAAGCCGGAGCATGATCATCGGCGGCTCGGACACAACATCCATCACACTGGCATACCTAGTCTGGGCGGTCGTAAAGCGACCTGAGTTGAAAGTCAAATTGGAAGATGAGGTCGCGGGACTGAGCTCTAATTTCGACGATGATACACTGGAAAAGCTGCCGCTGCTCAACGCCGTGATTGACGAGACGTTGAGGCTGTACGGCGCTGTCCCGGGACAGCTGTCAAGGTCGGTGCCGGTAGGCGGCGCCACGTTCGGGGGGTACTTCGTCCCCAGCGGAACCACGGTGGAGACGCAGGCGTATACACTTCACCGGGATCCGGAGGTGTGGCGGGATCCCCTATGGTAAGGCTCTCACTGATTACTTTACGGATGTGGTGTTGCGATGGTAATGGCGTCGCAAAGAAGCAACCAGCTGACGTGACAAAAGCTTCGACGAGACACGATTCATGGACCAAAGCAAACTCACACCGAATCAGAAACTGCTTTTTTCACCATGGGGCGCCGGCTCGCGGATTTGCCTGGGCGTAGAGCTCGCGAGAATGGAACTCAGGTTAGCCGTGGCCGTGCTCTTTCGGGAGTGCAGGGGTCTGAGGATGGCGCCCGGGATGACGGATGAGATGATGGAGATGGAGAACTTCTTCATGATCAGCCCTGTTGGGCACAAGTGTGAAGTGACTTTGCCTTGATGCGCCGGTGACCAAAAGAAAGAATAAGTGTGTGGTTTGTGATTGCGTACGCAGTAGGGTCTGGCTCGGGGTTTCCGGATCGCGCAATTCGAGGCGGGCATTGAGCAGTGGGCAGAATTTTGGGGGGTTTGACTCACGGCGGTTGCGTTTTCAGAATGTCATGTCATGATCAGTTGCCGCAATGCGGTTTTTGACAGGTTTTCAACCATTTAGTAGATCTTCAAGATGCTGGCCCATTTGAACCTCCACTTACATCGATCTGTGTGACGCAGGGAGATGCTAAGGCTTCCTATCAACTATGCTATCAGCAGCTCCTATCATTACCAAGAACCCCTCGTCCCTCTCCCGGTCTTGGAGGTAAGATCCCGTCTTGGCCAGTTCCTTCGGGAGGGAGCACGTGGGGATGGACCCTTTCAACTGTCAAGTGCCCTTTGTCACGGACGTCACTAGCTCGGCGCAAGTTTTTCTCTCGCCATTCTTCCAGAAGATTTTTGGAAGATTTTCAGATGAACGACTCATGCATTCGCCTCCTTGTTCGCAGATTGCAACCGGCGCTTCTAGCCACTCACAAGTCTAATTGGTGCTGCAATAAGTGGGAAACGGGTCCGCCACATACCGCGCTACCGCGCTTTGTACCTCCGTACCGCCGGCGCAAATGGGATGCGGCCCACAGCACCCCGTCCTCCGCGACCCCGGACCCGCCCGCCTCGGCCAACTTGGGAAGAATTTTTACGTACCTGGAATTGCCATCGCTCCATCTCTCTCAGCTTTTTCTGCGAGACCGGAGATGGGATAGCTTGTGAAGCTTCGTGATGGTGTTTGTTGATGCGTTGTATTAAATGCGACACGTTTAGTATGCCATCAAGACCCTCACTGCAAGAGGTAATCGAATCACCGTGGCAGAAGACTACATCCAGACCGAAAGCAGATCAAGGTGAAGAGGTGAAGCGCGGCCAAGCTCGGTGAGAACGCCCAGCTTCACGATCTGCTGCAAGCTCTCATCCTCGCCCCTCATGCCCCCACACTACCCAGGAACGCCCCGCGAACTAGCCCGATGATGCCATTGTCTAGTGCCCAGTCCTCCGGTCTCGCCCTAGGGATGCGAAAAAATCTTGCAGATGGGATTGACTGCCACTAGGTATTTCATATAATCTCGATATGGGCCCCTCCACGCCTTGGAGTCTGCTCTCTCTGGACAACCTTTCGACTGTTCAATTCTTCAAGTTTCGAACAAACATAGGCACCTAGCCCAAAAGGAATAATCGCCGGCTTCAGTCACTGTCCTTGAGAAACAGGATATTCAGCCATGACGGCGTACGATTCCTCCCGGCCCCGGTCCATCGGGCCCGTCGCCGACGACGATGCGGTCCAAGACATTGAGAAGTCCGGCGTTGACGACCACCACGACGATAAGGCCGCCATCCTGGAGCCTCAGCTCAATGTCGGCGGCCACGGCCGCACCCAGCGCCGCCTGCGCGACTACCAGGTCACCATGATTGGCTTCTGCAGTGGTATCGGAACCGGCCTCTTCATCGGAACGGGCTCGGCCTACGCCAAGGCCGGTCCGGCTGGTCTTCTGCTCGCCTACATCATCGTCGGTGCTGTCCTGTGGTGTGTTATGCAGAGTATCGGAGAGCTTGCGACTTTGGTATGTGTTACACAGCTTTCCACTGCGGGAGAGGTTCCTGCAGCTTTCACGCGCAAACAGCAAGACTGACCCTTGACTACAGATTCCCACCGCCGGTTCGTTCCCCCACTGGGCAACCCGCTTCATCGACCCGGCCGTCGGCTTCTCCCTCGCAATCTCTTACGGCTACTGCTACACAATCTCCATCGGCGCAGAAGCCTCGGCGGCTGCGATTCTGGTATCGTACTGGACAGACATAACGCCCGCGGTTGTCATCACGATATCCCTCGCCCTCATCCTCTTCTGTAACCTGCTCAGCGTGCGCTGGTACGGCGAGACCGAGGTCGTGGGCGGCTCCATCAAGGTCCTCTGCTTCGTCGGCCTCGTCTTCACCTCCATCATCATCACCGCCGGCGGGGGTCCCAACCACGAGGCCATTGGCTTCCGGTACTGGAACAACCCGGGCGCGTGGGTTGATTACAACGGCATCACTGGTTCGACTGGTCACTTCCTGGGCTTCCTCGCTGCCTTTGTGAATGCGTCCTTCTCCTTCATTGGTGTATGTTCTCCCGGTCCCTCTTCTCCCTCCTCCTGGACGCTCTTTTATTCCCACCTGGAAACGAGAACAAGAGTGGGAGAGGAATGTGTGAAAAGTACTGACACCAAAAATAGGTCGAAACAGTCGTCATCAGCGCCGCAGAATCAATCAACCCCCACAAAGCCATCCCCAACGCCGCCCGCCGCGTGACATGGCGCATCGGCTTCTTCTACGTCCTCGGCGCCCTCCTCATCTCCCTCATCGTCGACCCCCGCGAAGAAGGCCTCGTCTCCGACTCCGGAAACGCAAACTCCTCCCCCTGGGTCATCGCCATTCGCCAGGCCGGCATCAACATCCTCCCCTCCATCGTCAACGCCTGCATCCTCGTCAGCGCCTGGAGCGCGGGCAACTCGTACTGCTGGGTCGGCTCCCGCATGATCGTCGCCATGACGACGGACCGTCAGCTGCCGCAGTTCTTTGGCCGCACGACCAAGCACGGCGTGCCGTACGTTGCTGTTATCACCGCGTGGTTGTTTGGCCCGTTGGCGTATCTCAGTCTCGGGTCTGGCGGTGCCGCCGATGCGTTTAACTGGTTGCTGAGCTTAAGTACGGTTGCCGGGTTGATTGCGTGGGCGACGCTTTGCTTCTGCTACATCCGTTTCCACAAGGCGATGAGGGTGCAGGGCGTCAGCCGTGATACTTTGCCCTGGAAGGCGCCCTTCCAGCCGTTCGCGGCTTGGTTCGGCTTCATTGGATCGACCATTATCGTCTTCGTGGCTGGCTTCTCCGTCTTCCTTGCGGGCAACTGGTCGACCTCGGACTTTATCTCATCGTATATTGGCATCCCCATCTTCATCGTGCCCATCATCGTCTGGAAGATTGTTCACAAGACTAAGGTACGTTTACTCATTTCTCTTGATGGACGAGGACATCTTACTAATTTCCTTAGTTCGTTCGCGCTCACGAGATCGACCTCTGGTCTGGCCGTCTTCACGAGTCAGAGTGGGCCCCTGAGAAGGCCAAACCCACGACGTTTGGCGAGAAGGTCAAGGACTGGTTCTCATGATCAACACAGACATTGGAGTCGGGTGTACCTCCACATTGCCATCACTCGTGCATGAAGATAAAGGTCGTGTAGCAATAGTCTTAGCAATGGAACAACGGAAACGTTTCCGAAGACTCGATCATAGAGTGATACTATTTCGCCTAGGGTAGGCCTGCCATTCTGTCATCAAGGCCACCTGGGAAGCATGTTTATCACAGCCAAACTCATTCTAGTCCAAGCATCCAAATCACAACAGGCCGCCCATTGAAGATGCCAGCAACCGGAAGACATCAAGCCTCCAATACTGCCGGGTGAAGACTGACAAATATACCGCTCACTGGAAAAGTCGACCACAAACTTGGTCCTGACGAAATGGATAACCCAAAGGCCCAACCTCTTCTCCCACGAGGAAACAATCTGACTTCAATCGAAGAGAAACCGCCTCACGTTATCCTCCCCCAAATCCCACGTCCCCGTCAACGGATTCTTGTCCATCGCCTTGGCAATCAACGCCCCCTGCTCATCGACACACGCAGACCGATGCTGCAACCGCAACCACTGCTCCTCCGGCGTCCCCTCCCTCGAGTTCGAAATCTCCAACATCTTATTCCTCATCATCAGCGCGTAAAAGAATCGGCTGTCCCACAGTCCGTCCCGCCGCGGGTTCTCCCGCAGCAGCCGGATTGCCTCGTTGCGCAGCTCGGGCACCCGGCACCGCGTCCCCGCGAGGAATAGAGGCCACGTGGGACCCATGTCCATGGTGAAGATCTCGCCGGGCAGGGAGGAGCGCTTCTGGTAGTCGAGCAAACCGGCGGAGAGCTGGATCACTTCGCGGAAGCGCGGGGTGAGGCGGGCCACGCGCTCGTAGCTGCAGCCGAGGGGGGACTCGAGGCAGTTGGATAGGGTGAGGTACTGCGCGCGGAGGTGCGCTGCTTGGCTGTAGGATCTCTCGTCCGAGGTCTTGGTTTTGCGGGCGGCGGTCCAGAGGGGCGCGAAGCCGGTTTCCCATCGTGCGAGGGCGTCTCTAAAGTCTTGCCAGCGCGAGGCGGTGTCCTCGGCCCCTGTAGCCGCGGACGAGGACGAGGATGATTTGTTGATGGCACCGGTCCTCAAGCGCTCGCTTTCTTCTAGTTGTCTGCGGATGCGCTCGTTGCACTCGGAGAGGAAGTCCTCGCTCAACCCAAGCTGGGTAACGCGGCAGACGATGTCGGAGGAATGCGTCACGTAGTGCTGCGTGACATCCCACCACCGACGAGCTTCCTGGAGACTACCAAAGATGGCGGGCATCTTGTGAATCGCACACTTCCTTCCCGGACCTCCCTGGCAACACCACGACTCGGACGAGTACGAGTCCTTCTTCTCTTCCACGACAAGATTGCCTTCTGCCTGCTGGGGACGCCTCTCCCGCCGTCGCAGCACACCGCAAGACCAAGACTGCTGAATAAGCCGCTGAAACACATGCAGCGCCTCCGTCTCAACGGCTTCGGCGCCAATAATGCTCTTGTCCCGGCTCTTATCCTCCTCGCACCGGCGCAGCAGCTCATCCATCATCGTCTGCCCGCTGTTAATGAGCGCAAAGGCCGCCTTGCGATCGCCGTGGAGCACCTCGAAGCAGACAAAGAGCAGGCAGCAGACGATGGCGGCCCGGAGACTGCTGCTGCTGTTGGTCTCTTCGCGGGGCGCGGCGGCGGCTTTCCGGACCTCGCGGATGGCGCGGCCGTAGTACGACAAGGCGAGGCCGTAGTGCGGCCCGTTTGCGCCCAGCTCAGCCGGTGTAGTCGGCTTCAGGCTGTGCAGGAGAGCCTTACCGATGCCGCCGACGGCCATGGCGGCGTACCGGACCGAGGCGTGCTGGTGGCTCATTTGCGGGATGGTTTCGGCCCATAGCTGCTCGTCGAAGAAGCCGCCGCCGAGGCGGTAGCGGCGGGAGAGCCAGTAGTCAAAGTATTGTCGTTCAAAGACATTGACAAAGAGGTTCTCTGTGGGCTCGAATGGTAGGCTGATGTCGATCAGTTGAGATTGCGGCCTGGGGCGGGTGTTTGCGACGAGCGGCTTCTTCTTGGAGACACGAGCGACGGACGACGACGACGACGACGACGACGATGATGATGATGATGATGATGATGCTGTCTTGTTGGTGTTGTCTGCGTCGTCTGAGCTAGGGGGGGAGGCCGAAGAGCTATTGAGAGAGTCGTATCCTTCACAGAACCCTTGCCATTTCACGCATCGCTGGCATGAGGGCTTCACTTCATCGCACTTTACGTGTCGGCGCCTGGTACCACAAGGCGTGAGAAGCTATTCCTGCTTTTTTCTGTCACTCTCACTCCGAGGAGGAATACTCACTTGCCTGTGGTGATGTTCTAATTAGCTACTATTAAAACGTAGAAGAGAAGCCTCTCAAAGTATGGACCGTGGTGGAACCGGCTTACAAGTAATGCATCCCGTCCGAACCTTGTTGGCACTCGCTCGAGTAGCCCGTGGTCTTTTCTGTAAAGCAAATGTGAGAATCTGCGGCTTGTCATTGTTGCCTCCATTCCTGCTACAAATCAGAAAAACGAATGTCAGCGGCCGATGTCCTGTCCTCTCTCGTTTGCCACCAACCAGATCTGTGTGTTCGCCGCCCTGCATGTCGGGATGGGGGTGGGATCATACTTGGGGGCCGTTGGGTGTCCCGCTGGTTCGGTCCATGCCACACCTGGTGTCCGGGGCATCAAGAAGTTGATTTGGCTTCCGCCGTAGGTGCACGCAGACGAAGTCATTGTGATTCGTTTTGTTCCTATTTTCGAGAATAGAGAAGAAGAGGTTTGCGAATCTTGAAAATTTTGCTTTGAGTAGGGCGAAACTCCCGTCTTTAAGAGTGAATTTCATACTATTAACAAGAACTTTCCAAGGGAAAAAGAAGAAGTTTGGGGGCCGGAAATGGCCCCCAACACATATTACAACAAGGTTGAATATTGTCCCTCCTCCATGTACCACAAGGACTCTACCACCACAACCCCCCATTCCTTCGCGTCTTTCGACTTGATCAGCCTTCTCGGAGTAAGCTTCCCAAACAAGAGAAGCGCCCGTTAAGGCAGCACGATCAAAGACCTTGGATTGGGTGCAGCCGGCGCCACTTCTGACGCCAGGGGATAGCAAAGGGACCACCAAGGGTGGGAAAGGGGGCACCGCAGCCGACGTACTGGCACACGGGACACACCCGGGATCCCGTCCAGAAGCCAACTGCCAGCCTTACCCGCCCTGCCTAATTTATACATACCCACTTAGTCCGAGGTCCCAGTGACGTGCCTGTCCAACGTCGTCCGAGAAGTGCGAGGACTGGACCGGGGGAAAGAGACATTGTATGCAACTTGCATATCAAGCGTGAGTGTGTGGGTGTCTGCCTGGGGGACGTGTGTCTCTGGGGATCAGTCGTGGACTCTTTCGCTGGTTCGCCCGTCAGCATGGAGGTGTGTCTGTACGCCACACCCTCCCTGCGTTGAGCCAAAGATTGAGGGCAAGCCTACCACGATCTTGGGTGGTCGATGACGACGGTCAGGCCTCTGGAGATGTCTATGTGCCACGATGATTCACCCTCAGCCCTAAAGAGCGGACTCTATGATGTCCGCTGCAGGCGGTGCAGCGTCTCTTATGCAGGAATCCAGGAGAAGACACCGCCATTGCGAACCAATCTCGAGATCGCATCATAACTCTCATCATGTGAGGTGTCTGCTACGCCTTGATTCTTCGTACCATCTAGGCAGCGTTGTCATCGCGACTACCAATAGACGTTTCAGAAAGACATAGATGAGTCGAGGTGATGGAGGCTCATGATACCCTTCTGCCTTGTTAGTCATGAGCATGTACTTTACGGTCGAAGGAGATTGGTTCGAAAGAGAGTCTCGCTATTGATTCCAAAGAAATAAGCCGATGTCATTTCATCCGTCTCAGCCACTCATAATCTTCACCAGCGGGACTTTTTGGCGGAAACAAGAGCGTTCCAGGGACCCTGCCTGGCCTGCCACGCATTCGCGATCTTGGCGACGCCGTTCGCAGAGTCCTTGTGCGACACCAGACCTACTGTACCCTGAGCATCCGGGACCTTGGCGACTGATCTACAGGCGACTATCGATTGAAGGCGGATACCTATCTCAACGGCTGCCAGTCGCTCGATGAGGATACTCTTCCAACCTCGCCTGGCAGATCATCACCCCCCAGCATCCCAATCAATAGCGATCCAAAGGCGCCTGACAGGTAAACACACACATATATGAATGCAGCCCGGATGATAGGATCGGGCAATACATCCAACAGTTCAATGCAAAGCTTTCTTGGCCTTGGTCACAAAGTCCCTAGAATCTCAAGAAATAAGACCAACAGGGCGGCCAGCGTATCTTCGAAACCGCGACCCCTTGCAATCCCACCATGCGTGGTCAGGTAAGTCAAGAAGTCGCTAATACCACCACAACACAACCGGAACGATAATAAGCTCTAGCAGGGGGGGAGGGGGTTTGATGTATGGACAAAAAAGCAAATCAGCAACAGCGCCAAAGTGCGTTGTACCGGAACGGCCGAGACTCGTGCAGGAGGAAACCAAACCTCTTTGAGCCAGCCGATCTGCCGTCCTACGGGCCTGCTTACGCCAAGCCCTTCAGTCCCACGAGTCCCTCAGAACCCCCCAATCAAAGAATCGAGTAGACTTTTGCAGCTTTTGCAGCTTTCTCGTAGAATATCCACAGAGCAGGGTGGTTCGTCCATCTGGATAACATCATTTCCCGGTCTTGTTTTGGAGTCTCGTGTTGGCGATGCAGCGGGAAGCGAGTGTATTGGGCTCTATCATGCGCGCCTTTGCTGCCAGTCATTTGGTCGAGCTTGTTGCTACACTCATGCTGGCACAATATTGACGACAAGTTTTAACTTTACATATATGTAAGCATGGCTCGGAACGACGGGCACCGTTGCCGCCCTCTTTGAAACCGTGCGTCCCCGAAGTCTTATTGCGTTGTCTTTTCGCTTCTATCAAGCCAGACCCCAGGTAGCTGAGCCCCATGTCACAAACGCACCGTGAAATGCAAATGCATGGGCGGATTGCGGCGTAGTACAGCGGCGACTCCGTTATCGGTACGTGGACACGAAAAAGCGCGGGGGATAAGGGCTGTGTGTGTGTCTACCTAGGTCATTCATGTAGGCGTACGGGATATGCGTGTGAGTGTGAGGTGTGTGTGGATGTGCAGTGTATGGTGTGACGTCTGACTACACACTTTACCGACGTACGGCTGACAAGCCTCACTTCCCGGCTGACCAACATCGTGTATGGTGGAGACACTTACGCGCAGCAAGGACCTAACGAGAGCCAACGACGTAAGTCATTGAGCGAAGACTGCACTTAGTCAAGCAAAGTCAAAATTGGCAACGATCTTGGTCATGGCTGGCCGGGAACCTGGGGTTTGAACCCGCCGGGTAGCGGGTAGCGATAACGGGGAGGAGGGTGGGATCGACTACTCGAGACCACCTCATGTACTATGTAGTCGTGTGGTCAGCTTATCAAACATCTGAAAATCTTTGCCTTGACGTCGGTCAAAGTTCAGGCTAGCTCACATTCATCACTTGAGGTCTCCGTTTCATGCTTCTTGGATGAGCTGACGGGGGGTTTGGGGACTTTGGAATGACGTTTTTGCATCGGGCCCGACCTTCTCAGATGGAAGCGATGAGAACATCACCTGATGTAAGGTGCTGGGGCTTGTCAGTAGAACGACACTCTTCTCAAGATGTCAAAGTTAAAGGGGCTCATGATGGGTTCCGAGTAAGGCCTGACACGAAGGGATGAGTACCTCTCCTCTTGATGCGTCGGCGGATGCTCCGTGAGTACACGGTAACGTCCTTACACACCCGCCTCTCGACTACTTGATATTCACGACATCAGAAGATTATTTTCTACCACCGCTTTCCCAGAGAAGGTGAGCCAGGTCTCACGGTGTCTCATCTAGTAGTAAACTACCTTAGCCCAGAGCCCCTCTGGAGACAGGCCCGGAGGGGAAGACGTGGTATCGATGATTCAAAATCGCTTCTTCGCCGCAAGTTACTCGACATCTCGTCGATCGCGTAGAATACATATAGACAAACTTCTAGCAGGTAGATATAGACTTCAAATATCACAGCCCACCCAGTGCGACGATATCAAACCCATGAAATCCAAATACATCATGCTTTCTATATGCAGAGGGGGGAGTATCTCCATCTTCGCCCAGAATCCCAAATTCAAATACAAAAAAGTCCAACATAAACAATCTTCCCATCTCAATCAAAGACATCCGTAGCATACCTCTCATTCCGAATTCCCTCAAACCACTTCTTCGCCCCCTCATAATCCAAATCCCTCAACTCAGCAAGCCCCTCACCTGTACCCTCCTTCGCAGAGTCCAGAATAACCCTCACACAAGCCTCCTCGACTGCTTTCCCCACACTCCTCGTCCCGCACACAAACAACTTTGCTCCGCGAGCCCACAGTTCCGAGATGTCCTTCTTGTCGTGGTACATCCTGTCCTGCACATACCGACACCCTCCACTCTCTCCTTGCCCTTCCACTTGAGCAGCAGCGCGAGAATACGCCCTCCTAACAGATACAGCACCCATCTTCTCCCAGGCATCGAATTCTTCGCGGTACAAATCATCCGCGCCCGGTCTCCGACATCCGTAGAAGAGCAAAGCAGGCGCAAGTGTCCTCCCCGCAGCCAGCATCGCCGCGCGCTCCTGTACAAACCCACGGAAGGGCGCGATGCCGGATCCAGCGGCGACGAGAATCAGCGGGGTATTTTCCGGGTCGCGGGGCAAGTGAAACGCGGCGTGCGAGGGCCGGACAGCGACGTGCAGCTTGTCGCCCTTCTTGAGGGCGGCGAGGTAGCTGGTTGCTACGCCGACGTGGCGGCCCTGGCCTGACAGAGAGGGCGAATCGAGGACGGAGTAGGTTAGAGTCGCTTGGGAGGGATTTCGGAGGGGGGAGGATGAGATTGAGCTGAAGGGCGCAATAAGTCAGCTAATTCGCTTTGGAAGAAACAGGCAGAGAGGAACTTACTATTGCCGAACGCGCATGGGAGGGAGCATGGCGAGAAACGCGCCGATGGGCAGCGCGATGGACGGGAATCTCTCCAGGAGATCTAGGACGGTGACTCGCTTTTGGGTGATTTCCTCTTGATACTCATCGCCGGCGAGCTGCTCTAGCTTCTTGATGGTGTCGTCATCTTGGGTCGCTTCCATCAAAGACAGAATATTCCGCTTCGTCGCCGGCTGCGCAAGTTCCACATACGCGCTGAGGATATCTAGGGCAGAGATCGTCTGGTTGACTGGCAAGGCAGTCCTCTTATCGCCAGAGATGGTCAGGCACGCATCCCACGCTAGCTGAAACCTCCTAAACACTCTCTCGACATTACTGCGTGGGTTCAGGGGCAGCACCGCAAGATAGTCTCCCGACCTATACGTCATGTTTGACGGGAGCTGGATATCCATGTGTCTCTTCTCAGGTTCACCAGGCGAAGTCAGCGTCTTCTCCTCTAAAACCACAGCTTCCTGGACATCGGACCGCAGCGTAGACGTGCGCGGGTTGGAGATCTGCACGGCGAGGCCGGATTGCAAGCCACTGCCGTCCTGTGCCTCGGCCACTTCGTACTTTCCAGCAAGAGCCGGCCACAGGATCTCGTCTTCCCAGACTTCAAAGTCGGAAAACATGTCTCGTTCGGCAGCGTCTGTAAGACCCATGGGAACGAGCCTGCTGCCTCCATGCTCCTCCATGGTGGTATCAACCAGATGTGGGATGCGGTGGAAGGTTTGCACCCAGTCATGGTGACCGCAGCCAAAGACGGCATACGGGACATCCTGCAACTCTTGGCCCTTCAAACTCTCGAGCCAGGCGACGAAGTGGGCTGCGTTATCTGGTGGCTGGCCCTCGTATGAAGCAGTGATGATGACCACGGGCTGGTTTTTGACTAGATTCTCTCGGGCGGTATCAAGAGGCTCGACGACTGTGGCGTCGAATCCGTGGGAACTCGCGTCGGTCGCAAGACGTTGGGCGAGGGCCTCGCAGGTGCCACTGTTGGAGCCGTAGTAGATGCTAATGGGTTTCCCGCTTCGTGCGGAGGCCTTGTTTCCGTTGGTTTGTACACCATTCGCCTGAGCTGATGGCGAAGGCCGATGAGCCAGCTTGGTCTTACTCTGTCCCCTACCCGAGAGCTTGTGCTCCAGCTCCGTGGGACTCATGCCGTGCCGCAGAGTAGCGCGCATATAAAAGTCTTTTGGCTTGATTGTGAGGGACTCGGAGATCTTGAGCTGATAATTCGGGTCGTCCATGGTAAAATTGAAGTTTTGCAGCAGCATAGCTGTGGCGAGCAGAGCCTCCTGCCAGGCGAATGGCCGGCCGATACAAGCGCGCATACCGTTGCCAAAGGGTTTCCACGAATTCGGGAATTCCTTCTGAGTTCGCTCAAAGTTTTCGTCTAGCATTCTCTCGGGCTTGAACTCCCCGGCATCGTCGCCGTAGACGATGGGGTCCAGTTGGGATTTGCCGAGCAGGCAGGCAATGGATTCGCCCTTCTTGACTGGGTATTTCCCGCCAATGAGGGTGTCTTCCTTAGCTTCAACGGCAAAAGCTGGGATCGTGGCGCAAAGACGAAGAGTCTCGCGGAGAACCTAGCAAGTCGGAGTGTCAGTGATGTTGTCTTAAGCGCTCGTTCAAAGAACTGTTGAGGCTTACGGCATTCAGATAAGGCAGCTTTGAAAGGTGGTCTATCGTGATGGGAGCTTGCCCAATGACATCGTCAACTTCCTGCTGAGCTTTTCGGTAGGCCGCTGGCTGGCGCAGAAGCTCGAAGAATGCAAAAGACAGCATGCCGGAGGTTGTCTCATGACCGGCAATAAGGAACGTAATTAGGTTATCAATGATGCTGGCATCGGTCATCTTCTGGCCCGTCTTTGGGTCCACGCCGTTCAGCATCGCAGACAACAGGTCCTTTCTGTCTGATGGGTTTTCCTTGCGTGATTCAAGAACTTCTCTGGCCGTTTTGCGCAACAGTTCAATGTCGGCAAAGAACTTTTGCTCCGTGCTCCGGAAGAAGTAGTTGGCAAAAGCTGGTCTCTTGTCCCTGTTGCCGCATTCTGTGAGAGCGTCGCCCATGGCGTTGATGAAGGGGTGGAGTTCCTCGCGGTAGTAAGAGTTGAAGCGGAAGTCCATTGAGCAGAGGGCAATGGTGTCGAGGGTCAGCCGAGTGAAGTCGTCGGTGACGCGAATCGGGGTCTGGCTTCCGTGGCGAGCCCATTTCATGGCCATTTGTGATGCGACGTCGGCCATCTCGTCAAACATGCCGCGGATGGTGACGGGGCCGAAAGCTGGGATAAGGATTCTGTGCGCGATGCCCCAGTTGGGTTCCTCTGGTTTGGCCTGGAATTTCGTTAGCTAGAATGTTGCTGTGGGTATGGAGGGGGTTTCTTACGGTGAAGAGGCCATCGTTGGCGATGTGCCTGACTTCCTGTGAGGACGGTTAGCTTTGCTTGACCTCTGGGTCACTGTTGGGCTGTCTTACGCGGAGGACATTGTTCAAGGACTTTTGGAAGCGAGTCTCATCGCATACTTCGTTGACAAGGGCGTTGGTGGATACGAAGACAACAGTCATGCCTGGCATGCGTAGCCGGTAAACCTCGCCTGGACGTATGGCTTTAGCAAACCTGAGTTGGGGTTATGTAGACACGCCTTTAAAGAAAGTCGATGGGCTTACCATATGTATCAGCCAAACGATGTAGGTCGTTCAATGGGTTCTCAGGATTGAACTCGGCAATGTGCCCTAAGAAGGGAAGACCTCTTGGTTCGGGGATAGGCACCTCCTCTGTGGCCGCCATGTTGATAGTGGTCAACGTCGTATGATTTGGGGTACGGAAAATGACTCTGGGTAGGTGGGACGAGGACGAGGGGACAGCGTCCAATTTGTACTCGAGAGGATGTCCAAGACTCAAGTCGAGTCTAGTACGAGTCTGCGTCAAGGGTAGAGTAATACTCCGGAGTTGTTGCAGGGTGGGGAGGTAGAGAAGGGAGATGCGTGTGGAGCTGTGGAACAACTCGGTGAATTCCCACCGTCTCTAATGACCCCTAACGATGATCTCAATGGCTAATGGCCGACGGCCTTTCGATTCTAGTAGTATCGCGGCGCCTTCTTCTCAACCTAGGACGCTGGGCATGTGGGATCGCTAGCAACAGAAGTGAGCAGGGGAATATGAGAGATGTGGACGACAAGATGATCAAAAGCTGGCTTTTAAGAGGAGGATTACGATGGTACGGAGTTGGGCGGGTCGACAAGTACGTTGGTCCGGATACAGCCCCAGGGGTGTTGGACAGAGACGCGCGAGGTGCTCGTAACTTTTAGAGGTCAAGTTCAACTCAGGTATTCGTACTTGGAGCCACTCAATCTTTGACCAGTCATCGACGCTATTCGGTGTGTCGTGCCCCGGTTTTGAAGTACATTAGTTGGTACGGATAGCGGCACGAAACGAAGGATCTTTGCCCGCAGCGGTTGGTTGGAAATGCCTATCCTATGTGAAACTGTTGGTTGGGACGCACATCTACGGCCCAGAGCGCATAGCTACCTACCCATTTAGGCAGCGATTGTAGCAAGGACCTTACAGAGACAGAAAACCTGGTGCGACAGGCCTAGCTTCTGTGTAAAGTGCCTGGTGTCTCCCAGCTACACTAGGGCTGATGGGAAGTGGCTGGCATACGAGTACACCCAGTGGCTAAGTTCTGAGACATCAAATTTGGCCGCCGCAATAATGTCTCTCGCTCGCATTGTGCTGCCTGCCTGTAGTGTCATTCAACTCTTGCGGGGTGCTTGTTATTCCTCTCGGGCGCCTTTCCAAGCCGCGACGCACTTTTGAACAATTTCCCGAAGCCGATGCATGTTGGTGGAGGACACTTGTCGTTTAATCGACGACGCCTCGACTGGGAACCAAAGTATTTGAGTCGTGATCCAGAGGCCTGGGAGTTGCAACCGGAGCGGGCGAATAGAGTTCGGCGGGTTTGCAACGCCGACCCTCCGGTCGATAGACTCTCACTCTCATGATGTGGCGATTGGCGGCGGACAGGCCCGCGCTGGGGTGGATTACTCCGCTAATGACTCTCGTCTTTCGGCTCTGCAATCTGTTCTTGCGGGTATCGGTAGTCTCAGTGCTGCGGTACATTTGCCGCTGTGGAGGTTATTCGATGCATCGTCACCATCATAGCCAACAATGCTGAACGCAGTAATGGCGCTCGTTGCGCAAATATTGCCGGATTACACAGCGTCAAACCGCCAAGCAGTGCATCTTGGATAGTGTGGGAGGTTTACAAGCCGGCGAGCGATTTGTGCTGTTTCGTCGCGCTGCGCCGTCGCCGAGAGCAAGGCGCGAATTTCCCGAGGCGAAAACGCCGAAAGCGCGGAGATATAGCTTGCCCTGCTCTTCTTTCATAGCCACAATCTGTTCGACTTCATCGAGCGGAATACACCGTGACCAGTGCGATATGGTATCTCGGAGTCCTCGAATTGCTACGCCTGATGATTGGATCGATGTAGCCTCCACCAATACTTACGGTTGTGTCGAATTCAGGCCCGGGACGGGGCTTGGGAGAGGAGTCGGATAGACTTGAGCTCCGGAGCGGCTTAGGACGGGCCGTGCCTTGATCTGCGATTCCGGGTCAAGCAGGCTATGGCCCCTGGTGGGTTTACACGTCAGCTTTGACACTGAGGTCATCTCGGAGGTGGTATCTGGATACCTGGACAAAACAAAAACGACATGATATACCGTGCAGCGGTACGTCATCGTATCTCGTTGTTAGGTATATCTGATTTTCGTGGCTTGTATAGAGCTGTGTTAGCTGTTGGTTTCGCAGTGTGCCGGTCAAGGAGCCGAATGTAGCAAACATCGTACGTTGAAAGGCTGGAATGATCATAAGGTAGGATGATCAGATGACTAGAAATAATCGGACTGAGTCTTCATCATCAGAACCATCACAGTAGGTAGGTACCTATTATGTATGCACCTGCCTCGCAAATCCTCGACACTGGACAGAGGCAGGGACGACGGACGACGAGCATCGGCGGCAATGGCAAGAACTGGTGCCCCACCGCGGGGTACCCCTTGGCGGGGTGAGGACCTGTTGCGGTGTACGGAGTACTCCTACCACTCGGTCACATCAACCCGGGTGCCGATCCCGCCAGGTTTTTTCCATCGTCAACTCCCGTTCCGTCCAGCCCGCTGTGGGAACTTCCTCACCTCACGATAAGGTCCAATCCGATCTTGAAGATTCCGCTCACATTCCCAATCGACACCATGGCAGACGTCAAAGCAAACGCCGAGGCGTTAATTCCCAAATTCAAGCTCGATCGCGTCCTCAACCAAGGTACTTTCTAGCCACACCAACATCAACCCACGAGCACGAACACTGACGATACCCTCACCAGACCAAGCAGGCCGCCGCACCTCCCTCCTCGGCACAATCGACTCCAACCCAGCCCTCCTGATCCTCGAACGCGCCCCCTTCCCAGCCGACCCCTCCTACCTAGCCGCAACCCCGACAACCCTCTCCTCCATCACGAACCTAGGCGCAAACGACATCTACCACTGGTACCTCGCCAACACCTCTTCCTCCTCCACCGATACCTCCCTCGCCGACCTCAAAATAAACCTAATCTACCCCTGCACCGCCACCCACATCAAAAAATACAGCAAACAAGGCGTCCGCTTCGTCACAGAGACACCAGAGCTCTACGCCTCCCACATCCGCCCTTACATGCAACGCAAGCGCGGTGACGGCCGACTGGACTGGGTCTTCAACATCATCGAGGGCCGCACAGAAGTCGAAGACGTAATCTACCGCACCGAGCTCGGCACCCAAGGCGACGAAGGGTTCCTGCTCATCCCGGACCTCAACTGGGACCGCAAGACGATCGAGGGTCTGCACCTGTTGGCCCTCGTCGAGCGCCGCGACATCTGGTCCCTGCGCGACCTCCGCAAGAAGCACATCCCCTGGCTGCAGCACATGAAGGCCAAGCTGCTGGCTGCGACGGTGAAGCAGTACCCCGACATCGAGATCGACCAGCTCAAGCTCTACGTCCACTATCAGCCGACGTACTACCACTTTCACATTCACATTGTGCACGTGCAGCTGGAGGCCGGCGCGACGCAGGCGGTCGGCAAGGCGGTCGGTCTCGACAGCATCGTGGAGACGCTCGAGATCATGAAGGGAGATGAGGAGGCGGGTATGGATGGTATTGCACTAAGTTACACACTTGGCGAAGCCAGCGAGCTATGGACAGAGGTGTACGAGCCTCTCAAGAACTCTAAGCAGAACGGTACAGCTTCTCAATAGCGATGACAAGGTCGTTGGGCCCCGCGCCGTGCGGGCAGTCCTTCCACTCACCGCCGTCCCGGATGCAGTAAATCTCCTCGTTGAGCCTGACGGTGCAGCTCTTGGTAACGCCGGCCTAGACAGTCGATTAGGCATAGATCAGATAGAAGGGAAATGCGGGTTAGGACTTACATCCTTGCTCCGGCGGACGCTGTCACGCAGCATACCAACGCCGAAGCCACCGTCGTCCTGGGTAGCGCAGTCGTCGAGGGCCTTGATGTCAATCGCGTGCTCCAGAGCGCAGTCCTCGACCAGAGTGCGGTCAGGGATGGCGCTGTACTCGCGGGTAAGACACATGGTGAAGCCAAGGTTGATCTTGGGATCGGGGTAGAGGTGGATGGCACAAAGCTCAATAATGTTTCCCATGCCTGTCGACGGTGTTAGCATTCGCATGTGCGGCGTGTATTTTACGTAGGAGCAAACATACATTCGGCAGGGCCGTGCTTGCAGTCTACGCCATCATTCTCGGTCGGCCTAGATAATAGTATCGTCAGTCACAGTCTCGTCGAGCATCGGAGAGCCCTGAAGGAGAATGATTACTCACGTGCCGATATACGACAGGGTGAAGTTGACCTTGTCGAGGGACTTCACCATGGTAGGCAAAACCAAATCTCTCAAGCAGTCCTGAGCACGGATAGCATCAGCATCTCCCACATTTTCTATCTCAATATCGATTGTTGCATACCCTCGCATCCGGACACTTGCTCATAATGTGCGCCTCCAAAGGCACTAAGCTTTTGGCAACCTCGACCGGCGGCTCCTGGGGCACGACGCGAGAAATGCCACTGCTGCTGCTGCTGCTGCTCAAAGGGTGACGCAGGTAATTCCACAGAGAGTAGGCGAATAAGACGGCCATGGCCAGGGCGGGCAAGACGCCCTTTCTCCGGGTCATCCGTGCAGACATGGCCGGGTAGGGAGGAGGCGTCGATGTGCGGTATCCGTAGTAGTCTCGCTTTTCGTCCATGACAACGGGGTATTCGGTTTCGGGGTATCGGTACGGAGAAGTAGTTTCGGGTGCGGGAACAGTTGTGGTTATCGGTTCGATAGTAGATTGGGATCGAACTGCTTCTTGGCGCTGTTGACGGTAGACGGAGCGGTGTTCTGAACAGCCTCGATGCGCCCCCATTTGGAGAAGAGGAGCTGCAGGACGGTTGAGAGGTTCCCCCCGGAAGCAAAGTTTAGTAATGACGGGATCACGTCGCGAGGGGTGGTGGTGGTGGTGGTGGTGGTGGTGGTGCACTGGCACTGGTGTGTGTATCTGTGAGATTGCGACAGAGACGCAGGATGCGCACAATGCTCAATGCACTCTTGAGCCAATAGAAGTCTGGTGTTCGTACAGCAACGACGATGGAGCGGACGTTGAAGGAACGTCGACGCTAGCTGGATAGGGCAAGGCTTCTGGAGATTATAGAGGTACATGAGATTGAGGTGGACGCTCGTATCAAGTCAAAGTACTCTTATATCTCCACCTTCCATTGTAAGCTCCGCGTCCGGCGGCACGCCATCAGCATCAACGGGCAACAGCGGGGGGGCTTCCTGTTCCTGGTGAACCTCCCGTCCCGTCAGCTCCTCACTGCCTTATCTTATCAGCTGTTGCATTCGTCAGGTGCGGGAGGGTCCTTTGGCGCTGATGTAACAGTGCGAGGTACTTCTGCCCCTCGACTGTACCCCCATCTGACCTCATCAGACCTTATTTGTGTCGACTGAACAGTAGGAAGCTTCTTACTTAGTAGGGAGGAGCCATAACGAGAGGTATTAATTTCATGAAAAATGTTGGAAAGTGTGTCAAAATGTACCTCGATGAAATCAATATCTGGAGGAAGTGACTCAGTGGCCCACCTAACCTGTTCGTGCTTTCTACACTGAGGAGAGGAGCTCCCCTTCCTGTTCTGGGCTGAGCTACGACGGCAAGGACACCAGGTGTGGATGATGGAGCAGGCGCATCTCAGCTGAGTGTAACGTGCCCTGCTCCATACTCGATGCTCCATATTGCCATTCTTCCAAATCCCAACTCCTTTTCCACACATTGCGCATCCTCAAACGTCAGATTCATCTCTCAGAGTTCTTTATTCCCGACACCCAAGCTGATGTCAAATCTCTCCTTGTAGAGTTTTGTTTTGTTTCAACCACCCCAGCGAGGATACCCAATCTGTAAACGAACACTCGTCCAACCAAGTAACCGGTCTTGGACCCGGCGAAGCAAGGCCAAGGTAGCAGAGTGACATACACAGTAGACGAAGCTACAGATCATTATACAGACACAGAGACGTAGGGAACAGCCTCATCGCCTCGTCGCCTCACCCCTCACTCGCGCCTCACCACCAAGCCCCGCGCCTGAGCACAACGACATGGATCCCGGCTCTGCCCTGCAGCACTTCCTGCAGCCCCTCCAGGTCGACGCCCACAAAATTCATACACTGTCCGGCCTTTTCTTGTCCAATTTCACAGACCTCGCTCTTCACGCCCAAGATCAGTTCCTCTCCACGCCCATCTCAGAGTCCATCTTACGACATGTCAGCCAGGAAGGTCGTGGAAGGTATGATGGTTCCCTCCTTTAACCCCTTGATTCTTTCTTGACTCCACCTAGCTTCCTAAGATGCCAGTCATCTCTTTTGATGTACTCTCATACATCATCCGGTGGCCAGAGCAGTGGAAAGTTGTGATGAAGTCGGGGTGTGGTTTGCCATGTTTGATACTGAAGCTAACGACGCATTATAGACACCTGGCCATTGACATGTATGTCGCCTCAGCTCTCCCCCACCGATATATTCCAATCGTCTCCCTTCATGCGCATCTCGCCATGCTGCAAGGCCTCTCTGAACCATTCATCAAATCACTAACCTCAACGTCAGCGGCGGAACGAACCTGAGGGTAGGCCTGGTCGAGCTCGGGCGC
Organism: Colletotrichum acutatum; assembly: GCF_030867785.1. Taxonomy (NCBI): domain Eukaryota; kingdom Fungi; phylum Ascomycota; class Sordariomycetes; order Glomerellales; family Glomerellaceae; genus Colletotrichum; species Colletotrichum acutatum. The sequence goes on along the minus strand of NW_026849031.1, from coordinate 257,502 downwards.
AAATACGCCACAGACGCCAACAAAACAACCTCGTCCTCGCCCAAGCCCAATGGAACCTCATCCTCATCAACCCTCAAACTCAAAGAGGAAGCTTGGCCCATAGACGATCGCGTCAAAGCAGATGCCAAAGGGGATCCCCAGCTCCTCTTCGACTGGATTGGCGCCCGCATCGCATCCGTCGTCCGCAATGCCCGCAAGGAGTCCCTACTGCCCGACGATGATGAGCCCATTCCTATGGGCATCACTTTCAGCTTCCCCATGATCCAGCGTTCTATCGCCGAAGCACAAATCATGACAATGGGCAAAGGCTTCAGTATTAAAGGCTATGCAACGCTAGGTCCTTTGCTCATCAGGGGCTACGACAAAGCTCGCAATGCCCAAGCCAATGGAATCCACAGCAGCCCTCTGCCCCCCATCCACGCCGCCGCCATTTCAAACGACTCTGTCTCAACACTAATCACCTTCATCTATCTCTTTGACGAGTTCAAGCCCAAGCCCAAGTCAGAATCAAAGCCTAAACCCCAGTCACCGTCCCTCATCATCAAAAAGGCAAGCATGGGCCTCATCGTCGGCACAGGCTGCAACGCCACCATTTCCCTCCCTCTCACCGCCCTCGGCCCCGGAAAATGGCCCGAAGCTGTGAGTACCCTCCCCGGCGAACCTGCTGGCCACATCCGCATCGCTGTGAACACGGAATGGAGCATCCGCGGTACGGCCCCGCCCCTGCGCGAACTCGGCTTCATCACAGCATGGGACACAGCCCTTGACGAGGCCCTCGTCGGACCAGGCGAGATTGCTGGCTTCCAGCCCCTGGAGTACATGACGGCCGGCCGCTATCTTGGTGAGCTTGGTCGTCTCGTTCTAGTCGACTACCTCCGTACTGTTCTTGGCTTCGACGAATCCTCATTACCAGAAGGCTTACTCACAAGGTATGCGCTGACGACGACGTTCCTGAGCCACTTTAAACCTGCCGACGACAATCCTTCCGACCCATTCCCTCTCCAGTCCAAGCTGGAAGAACAGTTCCCAGTAGGAAAAGTAGAAGCAGGAACGGGGCTATCGCCCCCATTCCAATGGACACCAATAATCGCAGCAGCCCTCTACCACATCGCAAAAGCAATCGAGATCCGTGCCGCAGGCATCGTCGCAGCCGCCACCTTCGCCCTCTTGAAATTCGCCGAAGACATCCCACCTGCTGTCCCAAAAGACCACCACCACCACCAGCAGAAGCAAGGCATCCCTCCTAGCATAGAGTTGGGTGTCGGCTACACGGGTGGCTGCATCTCCCATTTCCAAGATTACCTCGCCGACACGCAAGACTTTTTAGACAAGATTGTGAAGCTAGAATACTCTGCGGACGGGTCAAAATCACAGTCGCCGTTACCGGTGAGGATTATTCTGAGTCCCTGCCATGACGGCGGGATCAAGGGCGCCGGGATCCTCGTCGCCGCCACGGGGAAAACCTTGAAGCAAGAAACATAACATGTTGAGAAGGAGAATGTCATAAAGACTTGGCTGCAGTCGTGTGAATGAGAGGTCTCTGCCCGCCTCACTTGCCTGCTGTACCATGCGGCAGAATCATCTCGAGAAGGGACGAGAGAACGGGGAGATGGGGGTGCACTGGGAGTGCCCATCGCTTATAAACGACGAAACATCATTAAACTTGCATAGTGGGCACACATCGATAGGCAGAGACAATCATGGTGCAAGAAACCTTTAAATTGACTCGGCAGGTCAACTAGAGACCTTGGTTCTGAGCAAGCCAGACTCTGCTGCTGCTGCACTGGAGCCGTTTGACTCACGCCCACTTCTCCGTACTATTAAAGACAGTTAAATAAAATGCAATTCCCTCGCCTTGTGCTTCACAGTAAACCCAATTCCCGCCCTCTCTTTCTCTTTCCAAAACACATCCTCCTCAAGTGCAAATATATACGACGCAAGCGACCTCCTATGCAATTCGAGCGATGGTGAAGAAGCAGACGCTATGCTATGCATGTTGGTTTTTGATATCATAGGCGGCAAATCTTTTGACTCTCCCCTGTCCACGTGCCAACCGACCCCCGCCAACCACCTCCCGCCCACCGGTTTTGGTTTTCGTCGGTCCCGATCAATGCTCCTCTCTTATGCCCAGGTGCGGCCGTTTCATTCATTAAAGTAAAGAAAAAGAAATATGCCTTTGTGAATGGGTCGCAGGATCCGATGGTGGCGTCTAGCCACGCATCGCCCTCGTAGATCGGTAGTTCAACCGAGGCGGCAGGGTAATTTCCATGTCGTCAATACCCTCGTCATTGTCGGCTTCAATCGGCCCATCGTCTGCCTCGAGAGGCTTTGACATGTCCACCTCGATCGTCTTGGCGACTGGAGTCTTGGTCTCGGCCTCAATCTTCGCATCAACCTCGAGCTTCCTGGGTGTGATGGGTGGGTTGCTGTCCTTGGCGGCCGTGAGCTCCCGCCGCATGCTCGTTGGTCGAAGAGTCCGCACCTTGTTCGCCTCGCTGGCCGCCTTCAGCAGCTCGGGCTCTTCTTTCTGGACTCGCTCCATCTCCTTCAGGGCCAGCTCCTTGGTCTCTGCTAACCGACGCTGAATGTTGCCAACCTCTTCTGAACACTCTCCGTCACGCAAGAACTGGTGTGCCGCGTGCTCGCACTGATTTTGCACGTATTCAAGACACTTGTCCAGCTCGTCGTAGGCATCCGGGCCCCCATCGCCCATCATGGCGCCACCACCGCCGGCCTGTCCGGCTCTCGTATATGAAGGACCCCTCCGGCCGCCGGGCCCCATCCGCCTTGTGCTCATGTACCGCAAGGACGGCAGCGCGTCAGAGGCGTTGGTATTGGTATCTGGCTGGAGGTCGCCAGCCTTATCGCCATCGTCATCCTCGGGTAGTTCTTGTTCCGCCAAGCGACGAATCTGTGCCACCTTTGCTGCCATCTTCGCCTTCCGCATCAGGTTTCGGCTAGCTGACACAAATTTGACCAGCTCTTCAAAGAAGAGCTGTACATAGCTGTCGTAGTAAACCATGACCAGCTTTCGTGATCGGTACTTGATCGGCGCGCCTTCCTCGACTGAGAGGACGGAATTCGGTCGGGGTCTCTTCTCCACTACGGCGCGGGCTCGAGCTTGTGCGAGGGCCATTGCTTGCTCGGTCTGTTTCTTGAGGGCAGACGGCGTGCCGCTGCTAGGGCTAGAGGGTTGATCGTTGCTTTTCGGTTCGTCTTGGGGTGGCGTCTTGGCGCCAGTGGCTCGTTGAGCGTCGGCCTTTTCAGCATTCAGCTCGTCGTCTGTTGGAGGGATGGCATTGGCGGGTTCGTCCTTTGGCTTGAGCGATTCGGTAGAGCCGCGGTTCTTAATTGATCGCGACGAGCTGTCTGCACCAAGGGCAGCGAGCTCAACTTGGCGTTGGTCAATTTGATCCCCGAGTTCGTCGAGACGATTGAGCCAGTCGGGGACATTGTTGGCGATGTTCTTGAGGGCGTCCATGACCAAGTCTTGGTCTTCGTTCTTTTGTGAGCTAGCCGTGGTTGCTACAGCGAATACTAGGCGTAGGGTGTTTGGGGACCCTCAACGTCTAGTTGTAGAAAGTGTGGCAGGTTTCAATCGGGATGCTGTCCAGCAATGGAACGTAGCAGCGAATGCAGCAGGTTTTGAGGGGATTCTTTGGTGGATTCTGGGGCGATGATCGGCGTTGCAGAGTCGTCGACAGGGAAGGGTGGGAAGAGGTAGAGATCGACACGCTTATGGATGAAGCATGGTCCACCAGCAAGCGTTGGCGTATCTAGAGGTCCTTCTCTCGCGCGAATGTGTTGGTGCGACAGTCTCCAAGTCGGTAGATGCTCGATAGTCAATTGTTCCTACGGCGAGCGATGCCAGAGCGAAGAGTAAAAAAGAAGCCTTGCGCTTGGACTTGGGCGGCAATCAAAATCGAGGCTAGCGGCGGTCTCGTGCCGGCAAAGAGGTAGCAGAAGTGAGTCGGGCAGAAAGCGACAGACAGTAAAATAGGTGAGGAATGCTGTGCTAAGAGGCGTCGGTAGAAAAGGAGCCGTAATTGGACGAGTATGATCGGCAACTAGAAGCAGAGGTGAGATCTGCACGGGAAGTGTCCAAGCCTCGGATTGATGGATATGTGGACGAGGGTGAAAGAAGGGTAGGTGAAATATAAAGTAAGGTATGTGGATGATGAAGGATGATGGATCGGTGGATGGATAGGCAGGTAATAAGCGTGTGCGTGGGTAAGGAAGATAGTTTGGGGGGGACAGAGGCTAAGGTATGGGTATCCGTACTACAAGCCTACGAGGATCAGAAGAGAGTTAGGTCGGTGTCGCTCATGTGTGAAATGCGGCCAAGTGGATGGATGTACCGTTTCTATGCCTTCGTATGCTTGGCGTCCAGGTTGGGGGTCAAGGGCTCGAGGGCACTAACAGAAGCCGCTAGCGCTGGGAGGGAAAGGTGAAGAGGAGAATTGTCGGCGGCGGCTTGTTTGTCGAGGTGAGGCGGCTTGATGCTACTCTGGAGTCTGAGGGGGGGCAGTCGGCAGGGGGGAAGACTCGTAGTGTTTTCGATCTCAACGGCTGGATCGAGGGTCTCAAACAAAGACTACCGTGTATCCGTGAGGTATGGCGCGGATGTTGTGCCGTATGGAGGTTCTTATAGCGAGGTAGATGATTCTGCAGGAAGACAGAGGCGCAGAAGACGTGTAGGTATCTGCTTCGAAGACGATGGAGAGGGGGGTCAACCAACGGCTCGCTCTGATGCACAAAAAACAGAGAGGACGAGACAAGATGGAAGAAGGAGCATCAATTATGGGAGAAAGAGAGAGAACCCAGAGTTGTGCGATGTGAATGACGGATGGTGGGGTGGCAGGGCGGGCAACGGGGGAAACCAGGGACTTTGTTCAACAGCTCAGGAGGAGATTGGAGAGGGGAGAGAAAGGGCGGTAGAGGAGGAGTAGTAATGTAAGGCAGACGTCAAATAAAAAGGGACGATTATTCGTCTGTTTCTCTCTGTGTTGTGTGTACTGTACCTGTTCTGTCAGCCAGTAATGCGCGTGTTTATTGTATGTGTGTGTGTGTGTACGGAGTATGCGAGAACGATGCAGAGAGGACGCAGAGCAAATGCAGCCAGTGCAAAAAAGCAGGAGAAGAGCAGAGGAGAGGAGAGGAGAGAGGAGATAGAACCAGAGTCTAAAGGTACGTACTGCCAGCATGGAGTCCCGTCGTTAGAGAGCAGGGGGTGTGGCTGTGGATGAGGAGAAGGGACGGACGAGGGCAAGGAAGGACCACGCTGCATCGCATCGGGCTGGAGACCACACTAGACGCGGGAGAGAGCGAGTGAGGAGGTGGCCGACCGGGCAAGGGCCAAGGGAACATACAGAAACTCCACACCGGGGGCGTGGTGTCAGCGTGGAAGCGGTACGTACCCACACCTTCTTTCCGCAAAAGACGGGGGGACTTTACGGGGGTATTGTTGTCACTGTGAGGAAGAAGGAGCCATGGATGGAGGATGATGGATACTATGGAAGGGGACAACGGACGGGAAGGAGGAGGAGAAGGGAAGGAATGGTGGAAGGATGGATGGAAGGAAAGAAGCGCACACCTCAGGGAAAGAACCGGACGGTACGTACCTTACTCTGTGAGTCTGTAGGTACCTTATGTACCTACTGCAGAACTTGCGGAAACACCTCACCTCCAGGTCACCCACCACCACCTGCCTCAGCATCTCGAAATCAAGATGGAAGGATGGAACGGACACGGAGTAGGTATCCTGCAGTACGTACCCACGAACGGTGCAAGGTAAGGTACGTAGGTACGGAGTATTCCACCTTCATCTCGTTTCATTGGACTCGTCAGCATCAACGTCCATGTCCATCCGTTTCTTTGCCTCGCTTTCGAATACTCGGACTACAATACGACCTACAAAGTTGAAGGGCTTCGGCTTCGGCTTCGAACAGACGGTTGACGGGGCTCGGATGTACCTTCCAAGTTCTCAAGTCTGGCAACTCGCACTCTACGCTTGATGGACGCTGCATGCTTGATCTGATGATCGTTTCGAACACTGCCCACACCCACTCAGTCACCCACACATGCAAGGGAGAATCGGAAATCTCCATCTTCGGTCACGACAAGAAAGCAGCACCCTAGAGTTAGACATCCATGTCCATCTCCTTCTCCATATCTGACAGCGGACACTGGACGGCGACTTGACACGGGGAATGGCGGCTCATCGTCTTTTGAAGCCCGCCTCGTCTCCATAGTACATAGCACTACGCATACTGGCGACTCCATCCACCTGCAGGTCGCACGCCGCACGCCGCGCGAAGATTCTAAGTTTTGCTTTTCTGACGGGGCGTGCCGCCCCTCACTGGCCCTTACCCAGTACACTAGGCTTCAACCCTCAAAGTCGAACCCTTGAGGTCGAGAATGCCGATTCAGAGCAACATCTGCTTCACTGACTCCTACCACCTACCGCACCCTCACTGCGAATACCAGCCGTCATCACCGGGAGCATATTGAGCTATCGTCCAATGACTGGCCGCCATTGCTTCAGGAACAGAACGTGGTCCTGCGTGAAGATCACTTTGGTGTGGTGTTCTGCATCGCTTGCTCTATCCGTCCCACATGGCTTCAACTCGGCAGAAGTGATGGGCACGCTGGGACGCCGCATGGTACGAATTCGCGAACACCATAGCTGCAGATCCCAGCCCCAGCCAGCTATTCTCTGCGTTCCGATACGTACTTGCCTGGAATATGGAGAATTATTGACGGCGGTTGTGAGGCGGTGGGCTCAACGGTCGACGTTCAATCTAATGTCTCGCCTCCAGGAACTGTGACAGTGGGACTGCAAGTACACACACACACGCACACAAACAGTCTATCAAAAGTCCAACTAGACACGGTCAATTGCGCCGTTGACAGAGACCAGGCCACATCTTTCTGCACGAGACCACCAAAGGCATTCGCGATACAGAGTCGAAACTCAATATATCAACCGAGCGGATAAATTGCACATTCGGCCAGAGCGACGAGGGAGTCTGGGTACCATGAACCAGTCATTCTCAGTGCAGCCATTCATTGGCAAAAAGCACAACAAGAAATCGAATTCTCATCGATGGTGTCCATGAACACTTCTACTCGCATCATGCCGCGGCTCTCCACAGACTGACAGACACAACGTTACGTACTTGACCTTATCTCGACCATTCCGATTTGGGTCGAGACGTTGGGGTGCCGCCACGGATGGCCAAGCCCCGGCGGCCTAGCACTGACATGCAGCTGCACCGTCTTGCGGCGACATGCAAAGTGCGGCACGGAAGTGGCAGAGTCAGAAAAAGCGCCTCCTCCGACCGTCCATGTACCTGACCGACCACCCCCCGACGTCGAGAAGGTTTACGGCCGTTGCTTGCACCACCCACTGTGTACACCAGACGCTTAGGTTCCGCGTCCTGTTCACTCGCCGAGTCGCAACCTTTTCTGACATGGAGAGCAACGCCATCAGCCCTCTCTGGAGACAACACAAAGGCGCCGGCTCTGGCACATGACATCAATGCCTTGCCTTGCCTTGCCTTGCTGCTCAAGGCTCAAGCAGTCTTCACAAAAGCCTCAGGGCTCCTCCTCGGGCTTCTCGATTGGAATGATGGATGCCCGACACCTCCAAGCAGCGCTAATCAGAGACATACTAGTGGCTTACCCCGAGACCTAGTCTCACAAGAAAATGACGAGTCGTCAATCTTCTTTTGCTCCTAATGCGTTTCCACGTAGCGGCGCCTTCTTAGCCCTATCACGATACGAATTCAGCACATCGACCAAACCTTCTTGGGCAGCAGCCGTCACCGCCCCAGCCTTGATACAAATTCTAAGTTTCTCACATCGGACGTGGCTCCGACATGCGGTGCCGTCTCCGCCGTAACTTTGCACAGGCGCCAGTGGACCATCGACCGCCCTTGCCATGTCCGTGCTTGAGGTCTTATTAACAGCGCCAATGGTAAAGAATTAAATACAACCTAACATCAGAGCCTGCGACTGGCCGGCGTACGATCGGCGCTGTTGAATTGCAAAACTGCAAAACCCTCGCGCGGCCGTGCCATTTTAACTGTCTATCACGGGAAGAATACCGCCTGCCGGAGAATGCAAGCTACCGTGTCGGCTGCCGGCCGAGAAGATCGGCGACTATAGATACGACAACACAAAACCGCCTGCGAAAGCAGGCCCGAAAGGACCAAAGGGCGAGAAGGGTTGATGCTAAGGGCAGGGATCACGCCATATGAGCCCTCCGTCCTCTGCTCAGCTGTTGGCTATGCCTCGAAACCAAACCAAACGCACTATACGTTCGGGTAGTCCTCATCGATCAACCTCAGATTCCTCAAAGCGGTTTCGAAAATCACAGTCTGCTGTAACCCTCTTGTTCTTCCCCTCCCTGTCAGAAAGTCGCTCGACCATGGCAAACGCAGCTCCGAGCTTCCAAACCGCAGCTGATTAATGCCCAAGTTATCCGCAAACCCAAAGTGTACGGATAGGGGACCAAACACAGTGGCTTCCAAGCCTTCTCGAACAAATCATCCAGCGGAGACAAGCAAGGATGAAACATCTCAAAGCAACGGGCCCCGTCGATGGCCACTACTAGCCCTATGTATTCTTGTCTGTGTCCGGACGCTCATTCTGGCCGTCGGCGGCTGACCCGCGACTTCAATTTCGCATCTCACCACGCCTAGGGAGATTACGCGACTTTATTCGTACTAATAACTCTGATTACCACCGTTGCGAGGCAAAAAGGAGACGCCGCAGAGTTCAATCTCGCAGGTCGAACCTTGTCCGCCGGCCGCGACCTTGCACTGCAGAACTGTCCATGTCTGGCTTGAGTTATTAACAGCAACAATCGGTAGGCAAAGGTCCAGGGTCCAGTCCCCAATGCTTATGGCAGTTGAATATGGATGCGACGGCACTTACTTCCAGTGGCACATTCAACTCTGAGCCGAATCATCCATCGCCGCTGCTCACACTCGCCGGGAATCCAGGGATGACGCTCAGAGCCTCAAAAAGAGAATTCTCTCCATCACAAAACGCACACGTCTTCACTGCTCACGTTGGTGAGAACTGCATCCACGCCAATAGCCGGGCCTCAAACTTCCAATGGACGAGGCCGGCGCAGCCTCCCTCGCCCATCAACCAAAGCGGGGAGACGACGCTGTTTCTGCATCTCATGCATACAACGGACACCTGTCCATCCACTCGATGCCTGCAGCGTGCGATCCTCTGTTGCGGCCTCCTCATTCTCTCGCTTGCCCATGCATGCCGCTGCAGATCAAGCGGCCTGCCCGCCTCTAGTCCCAACCATCTGACCCATCAATCATCCAATTGGTTTTATTTTGATGCGTTGGCGGTTTTGCCAGATCGCAAGCAACTGGTTCTGTGTCTTCTCACTTCTGGGTCGCGGCCCCTGCGCATCCTACGCCACCCGATATGGGCTCTCACTCAAAGAAGTCTACGGAGTACATGAGATGGATTACAGGCGTTTTTGGCTGACAATGCCAATGCCCGTCAAGGACAGTCGCCTACGCACTGCGGGAACCTAACTCGAATACTCCTCACAGTGTGCATGGCAGAGTGAACGCAGGTGGCTGGCAGCACACGCCTTATCAACGGTTAAGAGCTTATTCACACGTACTCGTTGATGAGGGTCCACGACACAAGCCACAATTGCCCGGTTAACTATCTGACTATCTGACAACCCTAGGTTGTCCGGGTTTACACGGGATTTGCCAACGAAGTCTGGGAAAAGGGACTAGGATGGCTGTACCAGTCTGTATCCGTACCTACACCCAGCCCTCCATAGGGTGTGTCTAGCCAGTGTGGTGATACTCGGTGAACGCATCAGTCAACCTTACTAAACACATTATACCCCGCGAACTTGTTGGTTACAGCCAACTGAAATTCTGGCGCAGCAGAAGCCCAGTCAGTCTCCAATCGGACTGTCTAACTAGGAACGGTCAAATGAGAACACAACAAGACAGGCAGCCTGTCAATTGTAACGAACGAGCTGCCCGGCTCCCTCCGCCCGGAGCAACCGGGGCAGAGTCAGGCAACTCATTAACTGTGTAAGACGATTAGTAGAGGTGCCCGCGAAACAGTCGATACTGGTGCCAGAAAGACCCCCGCAAACCTCTCAAGATGCGCCAATCCACTCTGATCGAAGCAGCTCGTACAGCTATTTCTCCGATTCCTACGAGGTAGAGGTACAGGCCGTACGAAGTCATAAGTCTGCAAGTTGTCAACAGTAGAGCGTGCGTGAGCCCTGTATCTCCATGGAAGCGGCGGCGCCATTGAATCGATCCTTCAAATGCTGACCCTTCTTCGGTGGCGGCAAGCTTTCTGAGCGGGCAGCTGAGGTTTATGATGCCAATTGAAGTCGGCCAAGTCTTTCGATATCATCGCGGCCGCGACCACAGCGAGCGGAAACTGCTTTGCCGCACCCTGAGAAGATGTCTACTGGTGGAGCCCCTCTCGCAAACTCGGTCCTATATTGCGGCAAGCAGAACAGGGCAGCTGTGCCCTTGTTCATGTTGGGAGTTCACGAGTTGAACACGCAATGCAGCTCATCGGCAGGGCGATAGGGCGAGGACGGGGTACCAGACCCGAAAACTACGGTGAAGCATCTTCAGCCATACAACGACGCCGCCAGCACCCACACGCCCAAGTTTGTTCAGAGAGCGGCGACATGCATATTGGCCGCTGCGCGGTTTGCGATATACCATAACAAGCGGCAGGTTTCTCCGAATTCGATGCGGCGCCTTGTCCGATCTGAGAGAGACACTATTCCGCTTGCACAGGTGGGCAACAGTGGCTGTGCGTACCAGGAAAGTAATTAATCTGACGTTTGACATTGCATGTTGTTGCTCATAGCCTTACAACATACGCATTGCGACATGCACCCTCCATCCGTGTTGGGACTGACTTGCGAATTCAAACCGGCTCATTGCACTCAGCAAGCAGTATAGGTGCTGATGCACATAACCTTAACAGCGGGAAGAAGCATTTCCTCTCTCGTGTGGCTAACCTGCAGTAGGTAACTCTGCTCTTTCTTCGGAACTCGTTCTGAATAGCACTTGGCTCTCACGTCGATCCGCGGGGACGAAGCGACTACGCGTACATGTTCGAGATGGCCCAGGAGGAACCTTGGCCGAATTGCAGCGTCGACAAATTAAGATGTCTGAGGACGACGCACGAGCGCTGTTTTACTCCTATCTAGGCTATTCCTCGCAAGCTCACCATGACGGAGCAAAGGCCACTTTGAAGCTCTGATCGATCTGAAGTTCTGTGCACGGTGTGGCAGCTATTCTACGAAATCATCTCTCATCTGCATGTAAACCTCCCAGGGGCTACCCATCCACAGCAATAGCTTCCGCAGCTGCCCCGCTTACATGAGCGGCGGCGTCCCCTTTAGAAGTGGGATACGGGTGTTTTTGGGAGGGAGAAGGGGGTCCCCAATAGAATCGTTCACAGCCTACGAACTGTCGAGTGTCGACAACCAACTGGAGTAGGAGACGACGAATCAACACAAGCGAGCTCCATTGATTCACGGCATCTGATCTCGTGATGCTGTCTCGGCGGTTAGGCGAGCAACGCATGTGCCGGATCGTCTTTCGTTTCTTTTTCTTTTTGGGGGGGGGGGGGGGGGCTATCGGCTTGGACGATGCGGAGATGGTCGGTGGCCGACCGCTGATGGAATGCCGCCTCCTTTTGCATCCGGCATCGTCAACAGCCTCACACACACGTGAAAGGCAGCTGGTGTCGCGCGCGCGGGAGAGTCTCCGCAGTGATTAATGAGCTGAGAGCTCAGTGAGCTGCGTCGTCTTTACGAAAACAACTTGGCCCCGTCGCGCCGTTTAGAGTTTGGGAACCCTGACCATTGACGAATCCAGCGTCAGAACAGGGCTCGTCTTGTTCGCGCAGTGCGCGCATACGATATTGCGAAAAACTCCGCGCGCTTCCGCCAACGCCCATCAATCACATCCTCAGGAGTCAGGACGGAACAGTCTAGTGGCAGTTGGCACCGAGTCACCGACAGCACGCAGGGGATACCGATCGCTAGCTGCAGCTCGAACTCTAGACGGATGCTGCATTTTTGCCCTGGCATACCCACGCGTTCAGACAGCATGCCGTATTGCCTCTAACGCGAGGTTAAAAACGGCGACTTTGTTGAACACACCGTTGCCGTCGCGATTCACCAAGAAGTGAGGGAGCCGGGGGCCGAACGGGGTACTTCGTCGAAGTGCAGACATACTGGGCGTCTTGTCATCGCACATGGGGCTGCATATCCTCCTCGTGGGGATGGCCTGATATCTGCTGCCCTTCCTCGAGTCTCGTGTCTCGTGTCCTGGAAGGCCCGCCGGAACAAGAAGAAAGCAGGCAGCTGGAGTCTGGACAGTAAGTGAGAGCAAGAAGAGAGAGAAAGATGTCCCTGCCCTCTTCCCTCGCCTAACATCCTGTTCAACTTTTTTCTCCCTGTAATCACGCTACGCGCAGAGAGACGGCCGCCCACCCGCCAAGTGTTCGCGGAAGCAGCGCTGCCAGATCCGGAGTGGGGAGTGCTCTCCTTTGTGGTTTAGAGCTATCATGGCTGCCATGTGGAATTGGCTGACTAGCAACGGGGACAGGCCTTGAAAGCTGTGGCTTTACGATTTTGATTTTTTCTTGCTCTCGAGGGGTTGGTGGTTATCGTCTGCTAGCGTCCGCCCACTCAGAGCTGCCATTCGAACTGGGGATGTTCATCCGCTCATCGGTGCGATCGCCCTATTCGGGATGCAAACCCCGTCGATTTCGTTACAGTAGCAACGAGCAACGGAACAAGCTTGGTGAACCGTGGATGGGGGAATAAGAGACGTGGTCAACCGTCAGTGAGTGTTCATCATCTCGTTTCAACCCCGTAAAGTCGCTCCTCCGTCCTCTGAAGCTTGCCTAGGATCGGCTGACTTGCAAAAGATTGGAGTGCGAGCTTGGCCGTTCTGATCGGAAGTGCCATGTGGTTCGTGGCAGGGCTATCCATGAGCAGCCGTCTTCGAGACGATTCTTTGTCGATATTGCTCTTCCTCACTCAATTTACCCTTTTTCTCCCTCTCAAGTTTCTCCTCTCTCCCACCGGGTCAGAATTACTGTGGATACAAAGTACCGACCCGACCGTATCCGACCTTCCAGAGGCCGCGTTGACGAAGATTAAAGACCAAAACTAAAATTGAACCTAAGCTTGCGACGCGGACGGGAAGTAGCAGTGCCCGCGTCGTTCGGCATCCTTACTCATCCATGATTCGGAAACTTGTTACCACAACTTGGTACGTACGCGCCGCATCGCGATCACGCAAGCCCGCGCGTCCAGCAGCGCCTTTATCGTGGAAACATGCATGCATATGGTAAGGTGGTGATGGTTACTCCATACGCCGGCAGCCAACTATTTGACCAACAGGCCTCGACAAGTTACAGGTCACAATACGTTACAATAACAAGGCCGTATCCGCATGGGTCCCAATTCGCCAACTCGGACTTCATGGGGAACTTTTCTTTCTCTCCTTCCTCTCACATGCGTGAGAACATCTCCCAACCCGCGCAGTCATGCAGATCCCATCGGACGTACCATTTTCCTAAAAAGGGAGCTGGTCATTGGGGCCCGCTGAGTACCACTCCTTGCCCAGCTTACTTACGGAGACTTGGGTGTTGGAACACTCTTTCAGACTCTCTCACCCCTGTTCCAACAGCGCCAGCAAAAGGAACAAGGCCTGCTTCGGGCGAGGAGTCGCATTGTGGATGATGTGTCCGATTTCTGTTTTTCTTTTGATCGACCGGTGAACCAACCTCTGAAGAGGGGGTGTAAGCACGGCACGGCTCGGCCTGGTAGCTTGACTTTTTATTCCCCTTCAATATGCGACATACAACATGGTACCTGCTAGTACTTCGTAGTCAGCCATCTGCAGTTTTTGTGACGAGTCTGACCAAGTTTTGAGAGGGTTTTCGGTAGGTAGGGAAACTTGGGGTTTGGTCTTTCGGTCTGCTGCTTGGGGCTAGCGCTTCGTTGGCGCATCTTCCACGTTTTGAGGCGCAGACAGTTGTACGATCATGATGTGAAGGCGTACATGAAATGGGCTCAGAATGATGATGTTCTTGGATGTGGTTGCGGCGCCTTTCTGTTGGAACGCAAAATCTATAGCCAGTGATGTCTTGATTTCACCCTGCGTAAGGTAGCAGAGGATCTATTCCAATCATGGTCACCGAGACCTCCCATCTACGGCCACAACTCAATCTTCTCCCACCCGTTCACCCTCTCCGCACCATCCTCCGCCTTCCCCTCGGCCTCGGCCCCGACAAATCGGTACAGATACCGTCTCGGGTCCTCCGAGGCGCTCAAGTCCGTCTGGTCCACCTCTGTCGGCACAATCACCACGACCCGGAAATTCTCCCTCGCGACCTTGTCGTCTAGGTCCTCGACCTTTTGCCCCAGCTTCAGCGTGTCCGAGGGCGGGTTCGCGGCGCGGGATGTTCCCGGCACCGGGTTTTTGAATGTGCCGCGCATCATGGGAGATAAGTTTCCAAAGTGCGCGGTGACTTCGCGGGCAAAGGACCAGTCCTTTTCCGGGGAGCCGATCACGGTTTTGCCGGATGGGATGTCTTCTTCACGGCGGCGTTTGGCGTCTGCTGGAGTCACGTTACGCATACGTGCGAGAAGGTGCTCGCGGAGCGCTGCTGTGTTGCTGCCGTCGATGTCCGGGCCGAGGAGGAAGGCTTCGCCGCGGATGCGCCATTGGACTTTTGCGTCGGTCCAGAAGCAGGCCTCTACGGGCCCGCCGCCGCCTGACTTTTTAGTGTCGTCTTTTCCCCCGTCGGACGTCAGGAAGTCGGGCACTTTTGCCATGCGGGCGTCGGTTGTTAGAGTCAAGAGGTCGGATTCGTAGAGGGGCGGGTTGAGGTCTGCTGTGTTTTTTGGGTTTACTAGGAGGGAGGCCCAGAGGCCGCGGAAGATTACGGTGCGGAGGCGCGGGGTGAGGGAGGATGAGGCAGAGGAAGAGGATGAGGAGTGGATTGTTGCGAGATTGAATTCTGGTGAGGCCATGTCGGTTACGTTTTTGAGGAAGGGGGCGCGCCAGGGCGCTGGGCCTGGTGAGGCTTTTGCTGTTGATGGGGAGGAGGACATGTTGCGCGGTGAGCTGGGTAAGAGTGAAGGTGAAGGTGAGGATTGGAGGTGGTGGGTTAGTTGGGATATGCGGCGGGTTGAGAGGGTTCGGATGGTCATGGATTTGTCGATGGCGATGAATGGAGGCGGAGAGTGATGGATGTGGATTGAGGTAGGTTTGTTTTATGAGTGAAGATGAGAGGTGAGGAATGTCGTGTGAGGTTTTTTGAGGTTAGGTGGTTTTTTTGGTCTATGATTCATCATTGGACCACATGGTGAGTCGCGCCGGCCTTCACAGCAGAATCAAATGTAAGGATATTTAGTTTATTGAAGCTATTTAATGATACTATGCTGATGCATAATGATAGATTTTTTCACTGAAAATTATGTTTGAAGGAGGCGAAAGTGAGATTCGCTGTTGACGTGCGAGATTTGGCGGGGTCGTCGGGAGATACCCCGCTGTCGTCATGACGCGGATGAGGCCGTGGAAGAGGCGCAAGTCGACGGACATGCTGTGTTCGTGGCATTGCCATCTTGACTCGGAGCTAAGCTCAAGAGTGTCTTAAGGTAGGCTTCCCTCGAAGAATTACTTGATCTGATTTCCTCCATTGTGGAAAACGCCTGAATGCGCTGGGGGTACAGTTTAACCTCCTCCAACGCGTCCCTCAGTTTCTCTGACGCCTTGTACGCTTCCATAATTTGACGCGTTAACGACTCTTTCTTCGCGGGCCTAGAAGAAACAGAGATAGTTAACTTAGAATATTCGCGGCAAAAGTAGACAGGTGACGCGAAAACATAAACTTACTCCACCTTTGCATCGTCTACGAATGACTCATGATGTATCCGCAAGTAACTTGCTTCAGCCTCGCGGTTGGAATATCCTGCGTGCTGCAACTCCATCAGATACATAGTGTATGATACTAATGTTTCTGTGATGTAGCTGATGCTGTCTTCGCGAGGCGGAGGAGGCTCCGTCAAAGGGAAGTCCCGGATAAGTTGATGCAACCCACTATCTCCTTTGGTTGCCAACATCTCGATACTTTGACGAGACCTTTGGAGCGCGGGAAGTGATATATCTGTCCAGGCCACCGGAGCCAATAGCCCTATTGAAGAGGAAGGATGATTGGTTTCCTTCAAATGGACATCTATCCAATGGTTCATCGACATTCTGATCACTTACTCGACATGACAGCTACGAAAATTTGTCTCAAAGCTCTGTACTTCTGTTCTTGCCACAGCCTCTTCGGCTGCGGACGCGCGTTGGACCTGTTTCCGGAGTTCTCATCGTGAATGGTGTACCCTCCTTGACACTTTTCAAGTCTCTCGAAGCTCCTCATCAGACTGGTAAACTCCGGCCCCAACTCTGTGCTTTCCTCTAGGTCGTCTGCCAGCGTCCCCATGGCGACACCAAAGGCGACGATCGCCGCATTCGTCAAGTTCAATAGATACGTTTCTGGGTCAAGAGACGTCTTCTGGACTTCCGTTTCCAGATACGAGTGCTCGTTGTTGAGTTCGATAATGGTATCAATAGTGTCAAACAGCTCCATTTTTGGTGTTGTGAGAAGGTGAAGAGAATCAGGCAGAGCTGACGAACATGATAGTGGCGAGCAAGAGCAGATTATATACATATATAGAGGTTTACTGTTCGCTATTCTTTGTTAACGAGTCTGGATACCCTTGGTCCATGAATTTCCAGATCACAATAACGATGTTCATGTCTTTGTTGAATACATCACCTGTCATGGTCAATCTTGCTAGCCCCGGCGGTTACCAGCGATGCTCTCCTATGTGTCATCAACCCAGACGCTCCGATAGCAGTCTGACTGGTAGCTGGATTACGAGCTTTGGCGGGGTTGTCGGGGAGATACCTCGCTGGCGTCATGACGTCGGTGAGGGCGCGACAGAGGCTCAAAGAGTAAATGGCCCTCTCGTAGGCTGATTAGAAGAATTGACGGAGAAATCTGGCTCTAATGATTGCAATCGTGTATTCTCATGGCATTGCTATCTACATTATAGGTAAATTGGTCTCGCCGCCTAATACAAGACTTCGTCACATGTTGGAAAGAGTTGGGATATTGTAAGGCCTCAAACGCGATTAGATGAAGATGGCGTCTGACTGCTTGGCCCTTGGAAACAGTAGACGACTGGTTTCTTTGAATCATACATGTAGATATCTCAATACTCTATTGATCGGGTCCACTAAGCACTGGATGCCACAAGCTCGGGTTTGCATAAGTCAAACCTTACCTCGGCGAAGATTTGGCTCACTCTCCCAAGAATATCTTTAAACGTCCGATCCTGGATTTGCTTTGATTCCTCTGACGACTCCTTGATGAATTTGGAGCCGTTGTTGGCCAGGATACGGACCGAACCCGGGCTCGCAGCCCACGCGCTGCGCACTAAAGCCGACTCGTGTTCCCCTAGACATTCTACATCTTTCCACGAGAACCTGAAAGAGTGTCAGCCAAGTGAAAACATATTTAGCGGCAGGAGACAGATGATAGAGAAACGCCAACATACTTCCCCTCACGAATCTCATCTAGCATGCGGCAGAGGCCCTCTTCAGACTTTTTGTCGTGATGTCGTTTGGATTGTAAATATTCCAGAGAGATGCTATACGCTGCTAAGTTGGTGACGCTGATATTGAAATATCCGTTGGCAATATCTGACTCTCTAGCCAAAAAATTGTGGTTGAATCCGGATTCGCGTGCATGTTGAACCAGTACATGTAGTATGCTGTCTCCCCAGATGAAGTCTGCCTGCTGTAACAGCTGAATCGCCTCGTGATCCCCTTCTGCTTTAGCTTTCTCGATAAGTTCATTCATTGCGCTATAATCGAAGCCCATTCTATGCCCCTCGAGAAATTGCCGTAGTAGCCTAACTTGTTGAAGGGACTCCGGTGTTCGGTCGAGCCCTAAACGCGTGGTGAGATGATGACCTTCCATTGATTTTCAAGGAAAGCCGTTCAAAATTCCATCGAGGCCCTGGACCCTGGTACGTACAGCATATAAGCTCGTTTGCAATACCGCTCAAGATATCGAACTTGCATCTTGCCACAAACGCGCCTGCTCCGAATGCCGGTTGGAGCACCCTATGGGAGCTTGATCATCATTGTAGCATTTCTTGAGTCTCTCAAGGCTCCCTTTTAGACTGAATAGCTCTTGCTTGAGGTTCACGTTGTATTTTGCGTTGAGCTCGCGTGCCAACGTCTTGGTGGTGAGTCTAAAGATGACGATAAGCGTTTTCACTGCGTTCAATAAATAACTGATGTGTGCGAGAGATTCATCCTGAACTGTAGCTTCCTCGACCAGGAGTAGGCGGGCATTTAGTTCCGCGGTACGGGGGATGAAGCGCGACTCCATCTTTTGTAATGCGGGAGGGTGACAAGAATAAGACAAGGAGCTAACGAAAATCGGGATGGCGAGGAAGAACAGGTTATATACATTTGGAAGCTTGCTATTCTTCTTTGTTGCAGTGTCTATCTGTTTTTTGAGGAGCTGTCAATTCACATCATCGCTCTTCATACGTCTTTGTTTAATCCACGTTCGTTCTCGAATCACAGTAATGTTGTTCGTATATCTTTGTTGTTCGAGATACTGGACATGACCAACCTTATCAAGCCTGGCAAAACAGATCGATGATTTCCCTACATGCAATGAAATTGAATTCAAGTTCTGGTCACCGTGTCTGCATAGTGAGCTTTGGTGGGATAGTCGAGAAGATATCCCACTGGCGTCATGGTGTGAGTGTTGGATTAGCCAGGCAGAGGGCAGAAAAGGGCCTAGGTAGGCGGGTAGGTAGGTAGGCAGTTTGGGACCGTGCAGACGGACCCTTCCACCTACTTACACCCACAGAGGGATCGCGGGCTCTGCCCACGGATCCTCGTCCTTCCACTACGCACAATAGATCTACCCAATTATTGACCTCGTCGCGACCGACAGGTCTGACCTGCTTACGTGTATACCAACAGTGAGGGTATAGAAGAAGTTCTACTAGATGGCCTTTTGATTACCGCAGAGAGGAAGGTTGACTAGAGTTTTGCTATCCCCTCGAGTGCGGAATGACGCCCGTACATACGTCTCCAGTCTTCACTGATCCTATCCACAGGGGGATTCTTCACAATTTGCCAACTTCCATTCAATTTACTCTAATTACTTTGTCACGAGATATGGATGTGGTTAATGCTGCCCACATTGAGTGGGCCCGCTTTTTGTGACATACTTCAACGAGACTCTATTGAAGAACTTTCACGTTCTATATACAACTAACTTGAATTCCGATGCTGACAGCATCGAGATTCATGGGCGGGTTATGAACTTTGGCGGGGTCCTCAGGATGCCCGCTCGCGTCGTGACGTGAGTGAGGGCGAGATAGAGGCGCGAGTTGAGGGACATGGTATCTTCTGACATCGCCCTCTAATTCGGTCTCGCCGCGCATCCTGGTTGATTGATTAGGATATTCTCGAGATATGATAGCTGTGATTTGTTCTGCAAATACAAATAATGTTCCTTTGACCATCTGGAATCGTACATGGGGAGATGCAATGTTGACTCCCGGTAGGCAGCAAGTAATTTTCGTGAATTCTTGATCGCTTCTTCAAATTCAGCAAGTAAGAATTGTCGATCAAGGTTTCTGTGAGAATGTGTGTTAGTCAAGTGAAAATATATAGTACGGCAATGGATACCCCAGATTGCAATGCAAAACACTGTAAGTGGTCGTTATTTTCAACACATTGTCGAAGCGTAGCCAAGTACCGTCTTTCAGCTTCAGGATTTGAATACCCCCTTTGCTGCAACTCCATCAAGTGAATGGTGTCTTGAGCCAAACCTGCTGTAATCTGATGAGCGACGACACCGCCTCTGTCATACTGTGACCACTTATCCCAAGCGCTGCCTCTGTCGTCAGCTTTTGCTGCCGTGAGAAGTTGGTCCATCATCTTGATTCCGCCGACGTCCTTCGCCTTCTGGATTACTTGACGCACTAAGTTATCGTTGCCATCGGCCTCAACCTGCTGGATAAGCT
Source organism: Colletotrichum acutatum (assembly GCF_030867785.1). NCBI lineage: Eukaryota > Fungi > Ascomycota > Sordariomycetes > Glomerellales > Glomerellaceae > Colletotrichum > Colletotrichum acutatum. Next base: position 237,332 of record NW_026849031.1, on the reverse strand, counting down.
GGCACATCGCGCTGTCGCTACTGTTAGTTTCTGCCTCTAGTAAGAATTTAAGCAGTAGCTGACTTCGTGGTTTCTTCAAACAGGCAAGTCCTACATAGGGGGTAGAATAATTAACTCCCATCAAACCAAATAGAAGATCTGTTCGACAGCCAGTCGATACCCTGGTCACTTACCCATAACGAAAGAATCCCTAATGCCTTGAAGTAACTTGAACTTCCCCCTTTGTTACTAATTAAACTGTCCTGGATGCATGTCGGAGCTCTCATTGGAGGTTCTGTAGTCTTCTAGACAGTCCTCCAGTCTTTCAAGGCTTCTGTTTAGACTTTTGAGCTCCATATGGGAATTTGTACTTGTCCTGAGGTCGGGTTCCATCATTTTTATAGCAAGTTCAAAGACAATGACCAGTATTCTTGCAACATGTAACATAGGACTCGGATTTGCTGCATCTACCTCCAGAGCTGCCTTCGCAGTTACCTCAAGAACCCTATTTCTCCCTACCTTAGGTTGTTTACAACGCGTTTGGAGACTTTGTTGCTAATATCATCCATCCAGCGCTTCCAATCATTATCCAGCGACGTCTCCATCTTAAGCAATTTGAGAAAACGATGGTCTCGAAATCCTAATGATCATGAGAAAAGTAAGCGATGGCACTTTATACACAAACGCACCTTTTGGCCGTCTTTTTACAGGCTTCTGCGGACTTTCAGTGAAAGAGTCTTCAACCCAAAGCAAAGCTGTTCACGTATCTTTGTTGGTCAAAGTACGCAATCTGCAATGAACAACCTTGCCAGCCCAGCAAAGAACAGCTTTGCCGGCTATTTCCGAACAAGAAAGCAAAGCAGCGAACATGCCCCTTCAACCAGGCCTCAAAAGAATTTTTCCAATATCCATCGCGAACTGATCATAGCGCATGAAGGCGATATTGATCAATGGATTGCGTATGCAAGAGAGTGGCTCCAGAGATTCAGATTAATGCATAGAGTCAGATCTCGCTGTCGAGCGCCAAAAAGTTGGGGTAAATAGAACTAAACCTTATTATTGCTGGGTTCAATACCATTGTCTTGGAAAAGATGCAGATCACCAAAGCCGGCGGCTTTGATCTAGTTTATAGGGACGACATTCCAAGGTCTTTATCAAATGCCCATAGTACAAAAGCAAGTTGACATTTTGTTTCTAGCCTCTGTGCCTCGCTTTCATGTGAATCAAAAAGATGCCCCCCACTTTCACAATAGTAGTTGCACACTCACCTCCTTTTTCTAAATTCCTTCTCAGCTTCCGTTGCTATCTCGTCCATACGAGAGTGAACGTCCACGACCGTTACATCTCTCGATCCATCTAAAAGCTCACTATATACCCTCTCCGCATGTAATTGAGACCTTTCGACATCCTCAGTCTCAGCCTCCTGTCTCTGAGCTGACTCAACATAGGTAGAATGTGCCACGATTGATTGGTCCGCATGCTGCCTACCGGCCAGCTCTTGTTTGCTGGCCAGCTTTGGCTCGTCTCCGTGTAAAATCTCACGAACAGCTTTACTCTTTACCCAAGAAGAATACCTATAACCTTCGGCTAAATTGGCATCATCAAAAACCAATTTTACCGCCCAGTCGTAGAAACACGATGGAGTGCTACGAATAATGTTAATGAAAAATCAAGCGTGGAATAAAAGTGAAGACGTTGTCCCATACTTAGACTTTGAAAATGTTCGCATGCCTTCTTTGCATTTCTGGTAGACCTCAGGTTTTTGGCGAAATAGTTTCTTAGCAAGATCGACAGCTTGTTGTACCTCAAGACTTTTCTGATCTTCTGTCGTTGGATTGTTCTTATCGCCTACACTGTCAGCAGTATCGTCTTGTTGACTGGTACCTGAAATTTGGCTTTCTGTCTCTGAATCGGGATTTGAAGGCAGAGCAGCAAGAGAAATCTACTCAAGATGACCCCCGAAGTGTTTGAGAATAGTGATCTTGCCACTACCAGTGTCATTTCGGCATAGTGGGCACTCGGCTCCTTTCCATTCAGGCCCAAAATGGTCGAGAGCGAGATGTGAGACCCAATCCCCACGAGTGCTGAAGATGCCCTTGTGCCCACACGAGGGCTCTAAGCATTGCCAAGGCCTCAAGTCGTTGAACAAGTGCCGCTTCCATGCCGAGTTGGTTTGTGCGAGAGTTGGCAGGCCGCATGCTATACACAAGAAGCTTGAACCATTGCTGGCCGACTTGGGCAGGGATGGTAAGCGTATTGAGGTCCCTTCACCGCCGTGATACGATATGATTGTCTCAGCATAAGATGAAGGAATAGATGATCCAAGGCCTGAATCATTGAACTTAGAACTGGCAGCGTCTGAATTCTCGATCTGATGCAACGGGATGGGTCCCAGCACTTCGCGAGAACTACTTTCCCTTTGCTCTTGCCCTCTCAAGAATCGCTCAGAATTGGCTTTTCCGAGACTGGTAATGAGACCATCATCTGCTTTGGGAAATCTGTTGTTGATGATGTGGTAATAATGTTCATGAGGTTCCCATTTGTGCAAAGATGACGGAAGGGATTGCCTCATGTGTCCGGTGTCCAGAATGGGCTCAGGAAATAAGGCATCGAGGTCCATCAAACTTCTGGTGTCTGTTTCAAGATCTGCAGTGATTTGAAATATATTGTCATCGTAATAACTTGATGATCCAGTCGAAGGTTCACTCTTTGCTTTTATGTCTTCGGTCTCTTGTATCAGTTGTCGTAGCTGTTCTACCTTAGTCGTGAAGCTCTCTGGAAGTTGCGCTTTTCCTAGGGGGCCCGCCCCCCAAGTTGATGCTACGAGTCCTGATTGTTTGACAGCGATTGTCAGCTTCGATGCAATTAAGAATAGTCTTTTCTTCTTCTTTCTTTTTTTAGTCTCGTCAGTAAATTTCGGACTTACTCTCAGTAAGGGTCAATTCTACACTAGACAGAACCTCAAGCCTTGCACCGCGCAGTCGACTAGATTGCTCAAAGAGATCATCGGAGCCTCCGCTGGAGATTCCGTATCCGTCTGACCAGAGTCGAAGTCTGTCAGAGCTCCTTCCAAGACTGACGAGGTATGATCGCGTCTCAAAGTTCCCTTTAACTTCGTCAATCGGAGTTTTCTGTATGTCCTGGAACACAGCAATCGTTCCTTCAGCCAGGCGTGCAATGAGACTAGCACCCACGTGAGGTGTTTCCTCGGCTGGCGCGTCAAGGAACAATCGAATGAGATAGTTTGTGTCAACGGCCTCTTCATCTCTCAGAGAACTCATCTTCTCGATTGATAGAAGTAATGATGAATGTAGGCAGTGAATGTGAGACTGGCAGGTTGGAGCGGGGTAGGTATGTTCCAACAAAATCGCCAGCCTGCTTCGTCAAGGCGGACTGCACTGATGCTTCAAGCAATGAGCCAACGCCTTTTGCCGCCTACCATGCCATGCCTAGTACCAACAGCCTGATTCTTGCAGTTTGAGGTGGGGGAAAAGAACTCACACTTACGATAGGATCATGATCTGGAAACTCTGAGCGATTATGTCAATGGATCCATTCTCTCTGACTTTAGGCTTACTGCCGTTGGTCGGCGGAGCAATGAAGGCATGCTCTGTCGTCCGCAAGAAGTTTAAGACGTTTCGTCACTACTCGCGAGAAGTCCGACGCATTCAAAGGCAAGTTGACCATCAACTGAACTTCTTTACGAATGAGATACACCTGCTGCTTAGACGAACTGTTGAAGATGAAGAGACGATCGCATTGATGCTCGGGAATGAGAACACTCAACAATGGCATAACAACCAGATTGAAGAAGAGATGAGAAAAGCCCTAGACAAGGACTATGATGTCTGCCAAGGCGTGATTGAAGACATTGCTGGCGCGGCGCAAAGCTTCCAGGACGACTTCCGATGCTTCGATGGGCTCGCGGCAGAATGCCGACTCGCAAGTGGAAGATGACATAAGAGAACGATAGAAGAGAGGACTGACTGGTCATCCCAATCCCAGGGCGAAAGTCTCAAAGACGCTGTGCGCCGGCTTCGCGGACGGGTGAAAATCTCACTGGACGAATCCAGGTTCGAGAAACATATCCAAGATCTGCGAGCGTCCATCGACGACCTAAGACGTATCCGAGAGCAGAGGAGTGAGCTGAGGCGAAATAAGAATGAGCTCATAGCGACGAAGCCACTTCGTGGGAAACTAAGCCAAGAATACGGGCATATCGGTCAAGTTAGGAGGGCATCGAAAGCCTTCCATGGAGCCCTTGCTAAGCTTGGTCGACCTCGAGTACTTCCACAGAGTTACTCGGCATGCGCCATACTGTCCGACTATTTCTGGATACCACGGTCAAAGACGGTGTTCAGATGCATGTTGCTATATCCTGCATGGGCCATGAGCTTACTGATAGGTGAGCATTCGTATTGCTCTTATCGTCGGGGTAATATGCTGGAGACTATAGGGCTATGGCACAGGAAAGGCTCGCTAGAATTCTAGTACGATCACAGATACGGACCTGGATTGCTGAAACCGACAACTCTACGTCAGGTATACCTGGTCCAGACGAAAGGCCCCGGCAGAAACGAAGAAAGGTTCGCTTTTCGGAAGACGCACGAGAAGAGGCCGACAAAGAAAATGACAAGTTTGACGCAACGAGGGGTGCTCATCATCACCAGGGCTCATCGGTCAACTTGTGCTCAAAGGGTCTATGTCCAGCCTTGGATAGCGTCTTCAACTTCGCCTCGGAAGGGGTCTGTAGCGATCAATGTCTCGGGTACATTGATAGCTCATCGCAAGATCCATTCCGGCATTCGATTTACCCGGGATCCGTGGACAGCCACAACCATATCATGGCCACGTCTCAAGCTCTGATGTCAATGAATGACGTGTTAATGACTCCCGCCGAGACCACGCTTTCCATTATCGACCAACTCAAACTGGCTCGTGATATGGTGAGCGCGGTTGTCAAATTTTACTCGACACCGTGGCTGAGAGAATACTTCACCCTGCGGGACCTCTCCTTCTTTCAAATGAGCGGGGACTTTTCCAGGTGCCTTCGGACCCTTCATCTAGGCTTCGACTTTGTCCAGTCATCCGCCGCAAGCCTACCACAAAGCATGGAGGGGATAGAGGCGACGGCCATGCCCGACAGCAGCGACGGCGGCCTTAACGAAGTAGAGACCGCCGCTGAGCGCGCAAAGTTGGAGTACGGTATACGTAACCTGACACTTTGGAGCCTCGGCATTACTCTGCTTCAGATCGGCCGGTGGTCGAGCCTAGAGGCCCCGGAAGACGTTCTCAGCGTTCGGAAGCTATCGCGACAGGTCCCTACATTGGGTCCGAAGTATAGAGACCTCACCAGGAAGTGTCTCGAGTGTGACTTCGGGTTCGGTGACGACTTGTTGAAGCCGCGCTTGCAGCAGGCTGTGTACGAGAGCGCGGTGTGCGAGTTGAGCGATATGATCAAGACCCTCGATGTCAGCGATGATTGAAGGTGTTGGTAGTTTTCTAAGATAGTTGGCATTAAGCTGACGGACAGAAAAGGCTGCAGTAGCTGTAGATAATTGGTAAGGCTATGGAAACCTCAAATCGTATCATTTCATAGTGGTGTTTTCGCTGCCACCGTCGCGTCAGCAACCCATGCTCCCATTGGCCGCCTGATCTTCCACACCAGAACAGCATATATCGGTGCAGGCAACCGTGGAATCTATTTTGAGAGCTTGTGTTTGCCGAATCTTGATTAAAATCCCTTGACTTCTCTTTGCTGCCCTTGCGGTAGTTCGTGAAAGCACCACAGCTCCATGGTAGTCTTGAGTTCGTTCCCTGAAAGGATGACGGAAGCGCCCGAGAATCTTTCTGCGAGCTTGCTCGGCAACCGGCTGAGCAGTCGCTCAGTTTCCACATCCTCGAATCGTCGTCAACCAGTTGACTCGCTCGTCATTTCCCTTGATGAGCTGTCGCATCACTCCCAAGACCCCGTCGATGCCGTGCCGAACAATCCAGATGATACCGGTTCAGGAGCATCACGTTTGAGCCGGGAAACTTTCGCCCAATCCCAAACGGTCGCCACGGATGAGAGGCCTGTCTCTCAAATCAGATGTCCGAAACGCAAGTTCGAATTTTTCGTATTTCTGACCGACTGTGCCGCCCTTCTCTCAACACTGGGTCTCCTTGTATTTGGTCTCATTGTTTGGCGTTCCGACGGAACTCAAATCACCGAAAAAGACCGCGGAACACGGGTGAATACGATCAACGTAGTAAGTCTGGCCTTTTACCCCACGTACTGCCAGTTATGATGAATCTTTTCCATCGAGTCAAAGTTTCTGACAGCTGTACAGCTTGCCACCGTCTTTCCCATCTTGTTCGCCTCAGTCGTTGACAGATTGGTTTCCGAAGCAGCTCGGTGGAAACTCGAGAATGGCGCCACCGTACGATCCCTCGAACAACTACTCGGCAGTAGGACGGTCGGTGCAGCTGCACTCACCCTCGTCCAGTTCCGTTCATTCAATATTTTGAGCATCATGCTAGTCTTTTTGTGGGCATTCTCGCCATTGGGAACACAATCGCTTCTTCGAATGAATACATCTCGTCTCGAGCCGAGCATGAAATCGACGAGCCTGATATACTTCGATAGTGGTGCCAGGAGCCAACTTGCAGATTGGGGAAACTCTGAAGTGAGTGGAAGCTCTGTGGTTTACACGTATTCCAAGTTCCGCTCACTCGCAACACTTTACACCTCTCTCGTTGCCGCTCCTCAGCAAATCAAGGATGACAATATGGACATTTGGGGAAACGTCAAGATACCTTTCTTCAACGGTGTAGACGAGAACTGGAAGAACATCACCAGTGATACTGCTCAGCACCCGTATTCCGCCCTAGCCGGCATTCCACTCATGCACCTCAACGAAGATAACGCAACTTTCTCGCTAGAGTCCGACTACATTCACCTTGAATGCAAGAACCTCACCAAGATCGTAAGAAGTGTCACACCAGAAGATATCCGCGAAGATTTGATATCAGACGAAGGTCTCAAAGATTTTGGCACTACTTACCGCGCTGCTACCAACAGGTCCAGGCTCCTGAACGGAACATGGCATGGGTATAGCCCGACCAGGTCAAGCTCGACAGCAACAACATGGAGTCTGGCACTTGACAGATTTATTGACCCTATCTGGTTTGCCATCAGAAAGGACGAAAATGGAAATGAGTCGGAAAGGTACCCGGTAATCCGGCCGGACGAGGCAATGAGACCAATTCTATTTCAGGGTGAGAGCGGGATAGAGGTCGGCAAACCCACCCTGCTCTTTCAGGCTGCTTCCGCCAGCTCCATGCACTCTCCCGAAGGATTCATTAGAGCCTACTACGGAGTCACTCAGAGATACGTCGAATCAAGAGTCAACTGTTGACGTCTCTCATCTGACTCTCGGCACAACTGTAGTGTAGTTGCTATGCGTCCTTCACAAAAACAGCATGCTCCCGAGGCTATCTCGCAGCTTTCATTTCCCCCAAACTTCAACTACCTTTCTCGAGGAATGCCGCTTACTGTTGGGGGAACCGTCTCCTACCAGTCCGACGTATCTCTCTACTACATCCAGGACCCAACCCTCCGGGGCATGTCCTCAACGGAACGCAGCTTCTTGGAAAACATCACGGAGGCGGAAGTTTCAGTACGCTTAAGTCAACTCATCAATACCTACATGCTACTAAGCCAGTTATCCTTTCAAATCACCAGAAGTGACGCGGAAGCCTCGCTGGAAACCAATCAGACCGTTGTTGCACAATTCAGTGAGCTGGTTCTAAGGTACTCTATTTCTAAATCCTGGGCGGCAGCTTTTCTCTTCTCGAGCTCGTTGCTCTTTCTGTCTGCTGTTGTTGGAGTCATTTTCAAGCATTGGGCTCGTGGTCCCGAGGTATTGGGATATGTCTCAACGGTAATCCGGGATTCGAAGTATATATCTCTGGCATCTCCGTCTGGATGGAACGATGGGGTAGAGTTATCGACGGAAATAGCTTCTCAACGTATACGTTTCGGCGTGGTGATGACGGCAAATGAAGAGAAGCTTGCAGTGGGGGTAGGAAAGCAAGAAAACACTCGACATGTGAAGGAGTTGGACACATCTGATGGAAGTGCCTGAGTCGAGAATTTTACTACATTTCAGGTCTTCTGCGAAAGCTCCTACTTTCGGACTCGGAAAACATTGATAGAAGACGACTCTGCCAAACTTTGATCACCGGTCAATGTCAAGGCCAATCAAGTCTATCCAAGTCGCGGGGAATTCAATCTTGGGAGCACACGATGGCATAAAACAAGATGGCAAACGCAGCATTCGCTTTACTCTCATTAATCTATGCTCATTTTCATATGATAACACGTGAAGCCTGTTGCTGGGAAGGTAGATTACAATGAAAGTCCAAGTCCTAATCCAGTCCCGGCAACCACCCATGGGTATCCAACGAATTCAACCCCTCAAAATTAGGACTCGCCGTATCCTCAGACGACTGCCTCGGCGGCTGCGGTTGCGGCGGCGGCTGCATACCTCCATTCCCACTCGAAAACATAAACATCTGATCACTCGCCGGCATTCCTCCTCCTCCGCCGCCGCCGCCGCCGCCGCCGCCGGGTTGTGACGTAGCCATGTTCCACGCCTCAAAGTTCTGGTGCCACTTGGCGCCGTCGTTGAGGAACCAGTCCTGGTCTAGGCCCTGGAAGACTTGGCCGGGGGATAATTGCTGCTGCCGCGCACTGCCGGGTCCGGCGCGGGAAGTCTGTGATGGGGCGAGGTTGTTGTTCATTGCGGTGAAGCGTTGCTGTTGCTGTTGGTATGTTGGTATCGACTGGGTGAGGCCGGGTTGGGACCAGCCGCCGAGGGAGTTGGGGCCCATGCCCATCCCGTTGTGAGGTTGATGAGACGGTGGTCTGGCACCGCTGATTTGTGCCAGAGACGCGCTCGCCATCAGAAGATCCGTCGGACTAGGCGCCACATCCTCGCTGGACTGCGGTTGCGCAAACTGGTTGAGTGGGCTATACTGATCCGGCTTCCCCATCACCGGCGAAACAGGACCCTGCGTCGGCGAAGGCGATGACGCAACCGTAAGATTCGACCTCGGCGACGGTACGTCCGAGGTACTAAACGTGCCGTACGTCTCGTCCGTCCTCCTCAGCACGGCCTCCGCCTCCTCGGGCAACTCGACATTCCACTTCCGTGCCAGCACGCTGATGATGCTCAGCGTCCGGCGCGCGCACAGCCAGTCTTCGGCGATTTCCTCGAGGTGTTTCACGCCGTGGATGATGTCGCGCTTGGCGGTCTTCTCGGGGAGGTTAAGCATGTGGATAGTACAGGCGCTGTGGACCATGTAGACGGCGATGTTGCAGATTTGGCGGAGGTTCCAATTCTTCTTGTATAGGCGCATGAGTTTGGATATCGCACCGGCGTTGGCTGTGCATATGCGCCGCGGGGAGACGTGGGATGGGAGGGGAGAAGCTGCGGGTGTGTATTTGAGGAAGGGGCGGAAGAGGTGAATGTATTGGAGGTGGAAGAACATGCTAGGATGATGTTAGCATCGTGTGTTGAGGGAGTGGTGTTGTACTTACTGGACGAGGATCACGTTGGGGAGTTGTCCTTCCTTTGGTTCCAGCTCGTTTGGTAATTCCTTTCGCCAGTCTTCTAACCTCCGATGAAGCTCACTTAGCTTCTTGAGCTCGATAGATTTTCCACTTGAGCGGCCGATGTGATTTGGATGATAAAAGAACAAGAGCAAGTCGCTGCTTATCTCGCAAAGCTTAGAGAGTTGCAATCCCACGGCTCGCGTCCTAGACGGCTGACTGCATGTCTGATCGAACCCATTGTCTGTATAAGGCGCCCACAGTTCCGCATCCTCGGAAGGGAAGACGTCGTACTTGGGTACGTTGTACGAGTTCTTTGGTATCTGCGGCAGGCGACCCAAATAATTCGACCACGCCTTATCAAAGAGGAAGCACCCCCAAAACGTCATCCGTCTCGCGTCGACGGCGTGTTCTCCGAGATTCTCCTTATCATTGGACATTCCGCCGTCGTCAAAGTTGAGACCAATATCCTGGGCCATGCGGAAGGCCATGCCAGAGTACACCCAGCCTTTTGCCTCCCGCCCGCAGCCGGCCTCCCTGACGGACATGAGTGCCAGGGCCTGGACAGTCGTGAGCTTTGGCCGCTCGTACTCATCATTCTCGACGATAAGGCGCTTCGCCTCGGCAAAGAAGTGGTCGCCCTTTGTACGGCTGTCCCCCGGCGTCCCGTACGCTCCTGGCACGCTGGTGAAGTGGCACCCGAGGGATAGCATGGCATTGACTAGGAGTGGTGAGCAGTAGATGGTGCCTTTGTAGTTTAGTCCGTGCTTCCCCTTGAAGAAGTCGCGGTAGAATAATGTTTTTGATAGTGTCGTGAAATATGTGTAGTGCCAGTTGAAGTACATGTTCATGAGGTGGGCGATGAGTTCCTTATCTTGCGTAACTCTGGTCCAGCTGGTGACGGGGTCCTCATTGGTGAGGTTCGTGTCGGACTCAGGCTCGTTTGTGTTGGCGTCGCCTGATTCGCCTAGGTAGATGAGATGTGATGTGCCTCCGATGAAGCGTACTGAGCCGTTCTCGAGGCGCAGCTCGCCCATCTTGCGAGCGAGTTCCCTCTCACCCTCGATGGGCATGTCGATTGTGTAACCGTCGTCTCCATTGTCGTTATCTTCGGCTTCCTGGAGCATGGTCTCATGTTTCAAGATCTGCTCAGCGACAGTGTCAAGGCTGTCGCAGGTCCTAATCCTCTTTACAATGTCAGAGACCTCATCCTCGTTTGCGTTGAGGATGGCCTCGATGAGAATCTGTAGTGTCGAGTTGCGCGCCTTCATGCTATCGACCTTTTCCTTGTAGACGCCTTTGCGGCGATGGTCCGAGTTTGGGTCATAGACGCACTCCGTGCCGTAGACGCTGGCGCACGCAGCGCAGCTGGGCACGGCTCCGTCGCATTTCGATTTCCTCCGGCGGCAGGCGACACATGCTGTGCTCACGCAGCGCCGCTTCTGTGACGCTGAGTCGCCTCCTCTGCGCGACGACTTCTTCTTGGCCGCTGGTGGTGGTGGTTGTGGTGCGGACGACGATGATGATGAGGGCTGTTCCAGGGATTTGGTCAGGGAGCCGCCCGATGTGGACGACAAAGGGAGATCTTGATCGTCCATCTTTCTTTCCAGGACACGTCTCTGGCTGCCGAGCTCCGAACTAATGAGATGACGTTGACGCACCGGAAGGGGTGAAGTGAGCGACCGGAGATGCTGAGTCCAACTTTGATGCGGTGCGCGGAGATGTGGAAATCAAATGGGTACAGCGAGTCCCCGGGAGACGGGGTGGATGCGACGGCGGCAGCAAGCTGAAATGACAGTCCAGGGCCACCACCGGCGCAATAAGAATCAAAGGGCTGCAAGACAGCGATACCCGATGCCGATGGAGGGGGTACCGCAGGGACGGGAGCGAGAACCGCGGAGAGAGAGGGGGGTGGAGTAGTAGCTCGCGGGCTGCGGGCGTCTCACTCCTCCGTGGATGTTGAAGGTACCCTGTCGTTGAGATAAAGAAGCGGCAGGCGATTGGGTGTGCAGAGGATGCGGATTGGAGAGACGTCTGATAACGAGCCAAGGGAGTCGATTATCGAGGCTTGGCTTTTGATGACGATATACCTAAAGACTGGTGGGCTGCCGCTATCTCTCAACAATGAGGCAGCTGTGTTCTTTGGACGATATCGCAGCCTCGGGTTAGCCTTGGATTGGTTGTTGTCTGGATGCTTATGAGCTGCTGGTACACGGCCATCAGAATGTGAGATTTCTTGTTGATTAGTAGAGTGGCTGAGAATAACGGTCGGGGAGGAAAGTAGCACATGTCTTGGAGTAAAGGTGACTCTGGTGCATCTCAGTCGCGGGCAGTTCGGGGAGGCTAATGGTGGTATTGCATATGTGAAAGGGTTACTTGCATATTACGTACCAGAAAATGGGTGGCTTGAGGCGGCTTATGCGTGAGGCGAGGGATTGCCTAAAAGCCGTTAGGCATTGAGGAACGCTGAGAAGGCAAGAGGGGCAATTGGACGGCTCGAGAGGGCCGAAGCGTATGAGTAAGGTAAGTTTGCGTGCACCGGTGCCGATGGGAGAAGCACTGTAGCTTCTATCGTAGTTCCGGGTCTCTGGAAAGTGTGATGAGATCCAAATGGTTTGACTTGACGGCTATGGCCGGAATGCACAGAGGGCTGGGATTAACTTGGGGTACGGCAGACCAACAGGCGATTGCGGTGGTGGAGAGGTAGATCCGGCCTAGGCACGTTTGTTCCGGCGCAATGTGGAATCAGATGCCGGGTTGCTGCGTGAGACCGCCGGCGGAGTTTAAAGTCATCGAAAGAAAGAAAATGCCTGCTGCTAGACTAGGTAGTCTCAACAGGGGCCAGCTGACAGCTCTCTTCTGCGTGCCCGTAACTTCCAAATGGTCACAAGAATGAGTAATTGAAGAAAACAGCTTGGAAAAGAGTTTTGCTGACAATTCCACCTTCAGTGTCCCGGCTGCTGGGGACGACTCGAATACCTCCGCGGCCCGCAACTCCACGAATTGGGAGGCGAGCCGGGAAGAAAGGGATACCCTAGTCATCATGTAATGCGACTGGCATAGTGGGGTTTTCACTGTACTCCGTAGTCTGTACTCGTAGTGTATCCGTAGCAGCAACACTACTAGGAACGTAAGCTGTAGACGGATCGAGATGTGTTGTAAGATGGTAGGGACTTTCCAGATATTTGTTAATGTGAGATTTACAATTAAGACATAGTCCAGGTGTCGAAACATGCCACCTTGAAGTGCCATAGACTCCATGCTATCACTCATTATTCTATCATTATACTGCAAGCAACTCATCTCTCATAAGAACAATGAGCTGAGTATTCATGGCCATGAGATAGTTGATGTCAATCAGGTCTTGGCAGTAACGGCAGAATCGAATATCTTCATAGCAAGTTGATTGATAATAATAACGTTCAAGTTCTCAATGAAGCAGCAGAGAGACAACGATTCTCGCTCTTCACCCTGCAGAGATCCGCTAGCGCATGACATTTAAGGTCTCGCTAGACCTGTGCACGTGCCATGGCCCCACCAACCCTCTTCCCCCACCTTCTATCTGATCCGTGCACGGGGGGCCTCCCCGGCCACGGAACGGCCCTTCCAATGTTGAAGAACTCCCGCCACTTGGGGCTGCCGATACTTTGATCCCAATAGCTACCTAGCTTCCGGCTCTGACGTCCTTGAACCAGCCCTGAATTGTCGATTTTCTTAATTTGCGATCGTTTCGAGGAGCCTTGTCGAGAAAAAGCCTAGACGTCATATTTGTCCTCACACGTTGTCCCAAATTGGCAGTTCTTTGCTCATAGGAACTCGAGAAACCTTGCCCTGGAGCTATGGCCACTATCCGCAAACACGATATTTCTGAGTCGTAGCTTACTTCAAAGTGCTAAATGCGGCGACCCAATGGCCGAAGCTCTAACCGTAATAGAGGTCGCCCTCTGCATCACCGAAGTAGTCGAGCGCCTCTGCAAATACGTCTCGGCAGTCAAATCCGCCAAAGATGACGTACGCAAACTCACCCAGGAGCTCCTCGCCCTCAAAGGCGCAATGGACCACTTCCACGTCCAAAATGAGCGTAGCATGGATAACCCGCTACAGGAGCAGGCCCGCGCCATGCTCAAGATGACTCAGGAGACCCTCGACGCCATACGAAAGAAGCTCGGTACGCCAAAGACGTCGTCCTTGGGCCGCGCTGCCCAAAGTTTGGCCTGGCCTTTTCGGCAGGGTGATATAGAGACGTATTTTGCTACTGTCGAGAGAGCCAAGACGTGGTTCATCATGGTCTTGATGAGGGATTCGCTCGATACCACGGCGTCAGTGTTGTCAGAGATGCAGAAGCTGACGGCGCTTGTGCATGAGGATATTGTTGCGCGCAAGACGGATCGGATGCTGGAGGAGACGGCTGATTTGCTAAAGTGGCTTTCGCCCGTCGATAGTGAGGACAAGCTTGTCAGTTCAAGGCACGATCGCGCACCGGGTACTGGCAGATGGATAGTCGATAAGACGTTTCTGGAATGGCAAAGGAGCACTCCCACTGATCGGCCGGTATTCTGGATCACTGGAAGGTGTAAGTCATGTCACCCATATTTGCAGTCCGTGCAGCATCCCATTGACACAACAAACAGCAGGATCCGGCAAGACGGTGCTTTTGTAAGAACAGACAAGACCCTGGCGGTGCTCATGCGGTACTGACTGATACAAGCTCGCAACTCGTTGAGGATCTCAGAGCACATCCTAGCGATGAAGCCTCGGAAGAGAACGGCAACATAGGCGTCGGTTTCCATTGCTGCTCCCTAGACGACGCGGCATCCCAAGCCGTTCCGAACGTCTTTGGCTCCATCCTGGCCCAGATAGGAGCGACGAACCCAAGTATCCTCGACCATGTCCGGCCGCTGAGGAAGTCTGGGAACACTCTGATCCCGCAGAACAACCTGTCCGTCGAGCAGATCTACGACGTAATGGGTGAAGCCCTCGAGTTATTTGATGTCTTTTATCTCATGGTTGACGCTCTCAACGAGACGAACCAGGAGTCTGTCATTGTTAAGGCCCTTTTGCACCTCTGCTCAAAGCACTCTAACCTACGCATCTTGGTCACGTGTACGCGCGAGCCGGCGCAGCCTGATCCTAGCATCTACGTCCGACACATGAGCACACAGTCCATAGATTGTGATATCGAGGTGTATGTGGAGAAAAGGCTTTCGAGCGAACACAGTTTCCAGTCCTTGAGTGCGAAAATACGAACCAAGATCAAGGACAAGGTCACATCAGAAGCGGATGGGACGTGAGTGTTCTGGTTCGACTCCGTTGTGGTCAATACTGACAATGCTGCAGATTTCGATGGGCCAAATTGTGCATGGATAGACTCAGCACCCTTCGCACTGGAAGAGACGTACGACGAGCTCTGATCGATATACCGTCCACACTCAACGGGTTTTACGCCGGTATACTCACCCGTGTACCCCAACAAGATCGGGCCCTGGCTCGCGAGGCTCTTGCCTGGCTCTGCTTCTCTCTCCGGCCGCTTCATCTTAACGAGCTCGCCGAAGCCATCGTCCTCGAAGGTGACGAAGTCGATATTGACGATGATGACCGACTCACCGACCCCTCTGCCATTATCGAAATCTGCCAGGACCTAGCCCACGTAAGCGAGCACTACGTCACCCTCGCCCACGACTCCATCCGCACATTCTTACAATCAGAATGGATACGGACTTCCTCTGCCTCGGAATATGCGCTGGACGCATCCGCCTGCCACCAAATCATCATGCGCAAGTGCCTCGCCTACCTCAGACTCGAGCCCTTCACCACAGGCCCCTTGGACAAGCTCCGACACGTGAAGGCCAGGTTTGCAGCCTACCCGCTGCTCAACTACGCTACAAACATGTGGCCCATCCACTCTGAACGCTTCCCCCTCTCAGATAAAGACGAGAAGCTCATTCTCGACTTCTTCGACACCAAGAAGCTCGCGCACGGCGGCGCCTTTGAGGCGTGGGTGCAGTTTGTCCTGCGCTCGGCGGATCTGGACGTCATCCGGCACACGGAGCCGCTCTACTACGCCGCGTCGTTCAACATGACGTCTGTCCTACAATTAATACTCAGACCAGAGTACAAGGTCGACGTCAATAAGAGAGGCGGACGGTTTTCTTCGCCCCCGCTGTTTGTGGCGCTCTGGAGGGACAATGTCGAGGCGGCCATGTTGCTACTCAGGGCCGGGGCGGACCCGGATTCTCGGGATACGAGTGGGCAGACTAGTCGGCGCCTGGCCACGAGTCGAAAGCACCATGAGGTTGTCAAGCTTATGAAGGAGATGAGTCCGGCGGGGGCAAAAAGGGCGCCGACTTGGAATTGGGATAAGGAATCTCAGGATGAGTGGGCGATGGAGGATGCTCTTGCACAAGTGAGGCTGAGAAGCTATATGGATGAGGGTTCCTGAGTTGATACCACTTCCAAATAGCCCCCTACAAGCAGGAGTTGCGACAATTGTACACAACGATTCTGAGCATTAGCATCAAGGACACACAACTCGGCTGGGATTTATCCCGTGGCAATGAAAGGTTGTGAGCAGTCCTTCCAAGCTACACTCTTTCAGCTGGAACCGTGTCCATAAGGCATGTGGTGTAAGTCTCTAGACTAGGATATCCACCTCTAGTTGGGGCTCCATACCTGCTTGGGAGAAAGTCAGAAGACGAGGTGTGAGGTGTTGATGCAATGTGATGGGTGGTGAAAGGCCACGCACTGCCACACCGAAGCGGGTGGAAGGTGAGAGGTGCTTAAAAGTGGAGACACACATCAATGCCGTTGTGGCTCGTGGCGCTGTTCTGTACAATGCAAGATTACTAAGCCGGGCAGTAAACCCCCACTACAAGCATCACGTCACATCTTCCGGTGAAGAGGTACCTCACCTCCCCCAGCCTAGGAGCACAGCGCTAAGGGACCGACTTGACGGGTGCGCTTCTTTCTTTCTCCAGCTCACTCACTGCCCACTCCACTGCATCATCCCGAGCTTCCAAGAGCAGTGCCGCGGGCCTCTTTTTTTGTGATCCCAACAACCTCACCCAACACCCTCACACCTCTCTTCTACTACCGTTTCTATTGCCTTTTCTTTTCCTCCCCGCACCTTACTCCTCAGCAGTAGCAATCCGTCCTTTTCTGTTCACTTTCGTGACTATTGGCGATATGCACATGCTCCGTTATTCGGCTTAGCTCAGGTACGTCTTTCGGGTTCCATCCTCCAGCTCCATCACCCACCACCCCCAAAGCGGCAGCCGGTCACAGACCAGAATTACATGGTAAAGACACAACCTACAGCGCACACCTCCCACATCTGCCCTTAACTGGCTATGCCTTTTGGGTTTTCCGTAAATTCAAGAAGGCTGTGGTATTGACCTTTTTTCGCACCAGGCTTTCCACGCTCAGCGCTGCTCTCGCCTTCCAGAAGTACCTGCCGACCTAAGAATACAACGCTGTCCTACCGCACCTTCCGTTCTCCACCGACAACGACCCCAACATCACTTCGGCTGACATTCTGCGCTCTACACCTCACACCAATACCAACTTTGGACTGCGCCTGCCCCAACTTTGGGCATTTCTCGAGAGCCTTCTTTTCCACTCTAACCCAGACTTCGGGCTATCGTCAACAAGCAGCTGAAGGTGCGCAATAGCTTGAGCGCCAGCCACCGTACTACAGCGCAACTCTTGCCCATACCTAAGCTTCCGCCACCTCGAACAGACTCCTTAAATCTGTCAGTCTGGCGTTCCGAGCTCTTCGCGCTGCCGGCCTTGCTGTAGGCCTTGGTCTTACAGCCCTCGCCGCCTACAATAGCAACCAGGCCGAGATGGACTCCCACACCTCAAGAGGCGGGCACCTGGTTGCCACGGATGGCCGAGAGGTGGTTTACTGTCACGCCTGCTCCCACGAGTGGTGGCAAGATGAGCATGGTCTTCAGTGCCCTCGTTGCGAAAGCGAGATTACAGAGATTGTACGATATACTACCACTACCCCCTCCCTCCTGCCACACTTGCTGACGAACACCCAGGTTTCTCCCGAGAACGACCCCAGAGAGATCGAGGATGGTCCCCCGCTGCACGATTCCCCGAGACTCAGACGTCATATCTACGACGACGATTCGGATCCTGAAGAGGCGGATATAGAGGAGCATCTGCATCGCGGCCCAGGCGGGTTCGTCGTACACCGAGCGATCTGGGATAATTCTCAGCGCCCAGGACAGAGTCCAAACCCAAACACGCGCCAGCCCCCCGATGTGAACGATGGCGATCAGATCATTCGACGCTTTATTGATATGGTGAACGATTTCGGCATGGGCATGCCACCGCGACCTCCTGACGAGACTCGCCCTCCTGGCTTTGGCGCTGGTGGAAGTATTTTTGGCGGCCAGGGCAATGTTCGCACATTCCAGAGAACAGGTCCCGGAGGCACCACAAGCTTCACGATCGCCACTGGACCCATCCATGTTCACCAAGGAGGAGCTAACTCGCCTACTGGAGCTGGAGGCGACCCCTTCCAGTCGTACGTCAGCCTTGAACCTCGTGGCCAGCCACCGCCTGGACCTCGAATCACCGTCGTTTCCATTAGAACGAATGCTGACCAGCTTCCTAGTATCTTCAGCAGCGTCCTAGCTGGAGCAGGACCCCCTCAACCGGCCGGAATGGGCCCCGGCCAGGGACAGCGCGCGCCTAATCAAGCGCCTACACTTCTTCATGAGATTCTCAACATGCTCAACCCAGCCAACGCCTCGCACGGCGATGCTGTGTACACCCAGGAGGCCCTGGACCGGATCATTTCTCAATTGATGGAGCAGAATCCGGCATCGAACGCGGCACCCCCGGCGACTGAAGATGCGCTCAGCAAGCTCAAGCGCAAAAAGGTCGACAAGGAGATGCTTGGCCCCGAGGGCAAGACTGAGTGCACAATCTGCATTGACGATTTCAACGAGGGTGACGACGCTACAGTGCTGCCCTGTAAGCATTGGTTCCACGACCAGTGCGTCGTCATGTGGTTGAAGGAGCACAACACTTGCCCCATATGCCGTACGCCGATTGAAGAGCCTAGCGGCGGCAGCAGCAACAATAACGATAACAACAATAATAACAATGCGAATGCGAGCGGTTCAAACAACGGCGGCAATGTCGACGACAACAACCCATCGCAAACCCGCCCCGGAGCAGCGCCTGGCTCGTCAGAGAGCCATCAAGACTCGTTCTGGCCCGGCAATGATCCTGGACACTGGGCAAATTCGATGAGAGGAATTCCCCCTCGGTCGAATTATATGGACGCGACCCCTCCGGTACCTGCCGACTCCACGAGACCCCAGCCGTCGTTTGTCGATGAACTCTACGGACGCTACGGGGCTTCCAGCACTGGCCGCAGTGACCCGCAACGTTCCCAGGAAACGAGCCGAATGCCCAGCTTTCGATCGGCTAGACGGGACTCTCATTCGCCCCCGAGCCTCCGCCGACACCAGTCCGACGTGTTTCGAGCTAGGCAGCGTAGTCCCTCGTCCGGTAATTGGGACAGAGGTCAGGACAGCAACCAGGACAGTAACCAGGACGCCGGATCCAACCACGGCCCGCTTAATTGGCTGAGAAACCAGTTTTCTCGAGGATCGGGTTCGGGAGATAGTAACCCGCGTGAGAGACGGAGACAGTAAGCTTGTGGGATTGATTAAGGAATGGAATGGATCTGGGTGGTTTGCCAATGAAAGATTTGAGCGAGCCACGCGGCTCCAACGCGGCCGGTAGGCATATCACGAATTACGACGAGGGTCGACGGCGTTTAGCATTGGTCGTTGAGACCGTTATTTCTCTTTTGAGCTCGACCGCGCCGCCGTGGGTCAGATTTTCATGACCCGCAGGGCCTCTTCTGTACATACTTGGGACCTTGTCACAGGAAAACAGACAGGCATTCTCCTTTTGGTGGCGAGGGTTAGGCAGGATAAGATCTCCGTACTGCAGTCAGCATGAAAGCAGGAAGTATCCGTCAAAATGTGAAATGCATGAGTGTGTTCTGGAACCGCGGTCTACAGCGAGAATAAGAGATCCAGGCAGGTTCATGTGATCAGCATGGGAGATCAATCGCACAACCAGATCCTACTCCATCTTGATGAAGGTCACTCTTTGTAAGTGATCCCTTCCATCTCTTGATGTCCCATTGCATTACTGTAAAGGCACATGACAACAGTCATTCCCGAGAGGAAAGAATCGTGTACGTTTCTGTTGCAAATATAATGCTCGTGAGGTAGAATAGAGATGTGTATACGCCCCGTACACCGGTCCAAACAAATAGCCGTCGTTACTTCCATACAAATACACATTACCAGATACTTTGAGAGGGGGAAGCACGGAGTAAGTAAAGGTTTCGGCACACGCGATGTGCAATGCAGGCGTAGCAATTCCCCACATGTGCCGCTCCTTAACCCCCCCCCCCTCGCCCCCTTCGAATGCAGTCGCTCCTTTTCGTCATCGCCATCATCTCAGGTGCCCGTCACTCACACCGACACCTCATAGTCCGTCCTACTATCTCTCTCTCTCTCTCTCCCTCTCTCTCTGTCTCTCATAGGTGTCACATTTATCTCCTCTTGACATTCCTCACCAAAAACGCACCCACCACGCCCGCCGCGACCGCAACGCCGCTAATAATCGCAACACCCATGAGGCCCTCCTTGGCGACCTTGTCGTCGACGAGCTGGCGCAAGTTGGAGGCCTGGAGGTTGGCGGGTTCCTTTTCCAGCAAGAGGTCGTTGTAGCGGCGGGCCTCGCCGTAGTTTCCGAGCTTGTAGTTGCCGAGGGCGAGGTAGAAGAGGCACTCGCGGCGGCGCTCGGGGGAGACGCGGAAGATTTCGGAGAGGAGGCGGACGCCTAGTTGTTGGTCGTTGCGGGAGTCTGATTTTACGAGGCCCTGTTGGTTTTTTCGATAAGGATTAGTACATGATGAAAGCTAGAAGGAGAGGAATTATGGGGGTATGAGGGGTATGGCGACGGTAACGAGGAAGGAAGGGGAAGAGGGGGGATTGTCGTACCCATGCGTAGTTGAACTTGGTTTGGACGCCGACCATGTCGCCTTCCTTTTCATACTGGGCGCGGAGGACCTGGAGCTCGGATGCCTTGAGGGGCCTGCGGTGCGAGGAGGGGCTTGTTAGTTCATGATGCTGTCGCAGGATCGGGTGTCGCGGGGATGGAAGGTGGCCTTGAAGATGAGAAGGAGAATAGGACATACGTTTCCGCGTCGAGGGCGTCTGCGCAGAGTGGTCAGTCGTGGACTTCCTTATGGTGACGTTGGTTCGCTCCAGGCGGGGAGGACGGGGGTAGGAGAGGGCTGACTTACAAGGTAGATCAACCATGGCTGCGATGATGCGGTTGACTCGTGGCTATGGAAATGTCGTGTGTAAAGATATTTTGTTTTATTTTGACGGATCGTACGAGGATCTTCAACGTCGCAGTTGTATCGTGGGTTGAGAAGGTTCGATCGCGTGGAAGTTTGAAAGCAGCTGTCACAGTTGCTAGGTATGACAGGGCTGAAGATGCCAAAGCGTTGAAGATGCTGAATGCAGAAATCGAGAAAAAGGTGCAGGCTACAGCTGGGAAGAACGGGATCGGGGAAGAGTGGCTGAAGCTCTGACATTTGAAGATACGTGGGGACTCTTCCGGGCGGGCCACTCTGGGGGCGGCGACGGCGGCGTCATGTGTGGCGGATGACGAGTGTTGGAGACAAGCTGAGGTGGGGCTGTTGAGTCTGTGATAGGGGTCACTCGACTGTGAGAAACTTAGTCATCACTGATTGTCGTCCGGGTGATGCCGTGCGATAAGGCAAGCCGGGGGCAGACGGGCAGCGACAGTTTTTTGTTTGGGGGATTCCCGTATTGGGCTTTGGTTGGTTCGTTCTGCCGTGACTTATCCCACTGCACGATTTCTAGTCGCATCCATCCATCCATCGACCCCAGGTCAATCAAGTAACGACACCAAACACCACCACGAAAAAAACAACGCGACATCACAACTCCAGCTCCCCGCGCATGCACACAGCAAAATAACGATACAACACAATACTTCCGTCATATCAAGAACAGAACAATCGGTCAAGATGCTTTTAGCAGAGGAGCCCGCGACGGTAAGGGTTCCCCCTCCATCCCCCGTCATCCTGCCCTGTTGACGGCATCTACTTCCTATTCGGAGAAGCAAATCGCTCACAAGAGGCATCTTCTTCGCGCCAACAGCTCATCTCGCACACAATCGACAACTTCAACATCCAACCAGACAAGCAAGCCATCGCCCGCATCAATGAATCTCTCTCCACCCTCCAGCAGGCCCGCGAGCTGCGCCTCCGCGAGGCAGAGAATGCCCTCAAGAGTATGTCCTGGTCACCATCCCCCGTTTCCTCCTGCCTCTTCCTCGATAGGAAAGACAGGTCATCCCCTCTTCCAAGGGTCAGAGTCGCATCCAAGATCTCCTCCCAAAACCACAGCCCATCTTCAAACCGGATCGAAACCCCCCCCCCCCCCGAACCAAACTAACATGCCCACAGAACTCTCCCGCCAACTAAACACAATGACATCCCAACACGCAGAGCTAACCTCAACCCACTCCTCCACCGCCCACGCCTCCGAAATAGCCCGCCTCGACACCACAAAATTCCGCACCGCCAAAGCCGCCTCGGACGCAGAAATGGAAGCAGAGCGCCTCGCCCAGCAGGCCGCCGACCTCAACGCCCGCCTGCAGGAGCTCGAGATCCAGGGTCTCGACGGCTCCGCCGACGACCAGGCCCGCCGCCGCGACCCCGTCGACGACGAGGTGCTGCTGCGCCTGAAAGTGTACCGCAGCCTGGGCATCGAGATTGAGCGCGACGGAAAGGATGGTAGCGGTACGGGAGAGTTCACGCGCGCGGTTGTGAGGAATGATCGCAAGGGGGATGTGCATGTTGTTAATATGGATAAAAAGTTTTCAAAGTTCTTTTATGCCAACTACTTTTGGCAGACTTTGTAAATGGGGGTTCAAAAGAGAGGTTGTTTCTGTTTGGGTTTAATGACGGCGTTTGGAGGACTTATGATCGGATACCACGTCTCGAATAGACACTTTTCTTCGCGATTGCACCAAAGTTGAACATCAAATATGTTTCCTCAAACAGTGGAATTGTAGTTTGGTCACAAGAATACGAAGCATGAACACCACCATGTCTTATTGAGTGACGAATGGCCTTGAAGTTGATGATTTCTTGATTGTTGATTCAAACATCGTCCGTCTGGACTGTTGTTGAGATGTGATATACCAAAACGCCTACGGACTCCCAGTCCAAGTCCAAAATCCTGTCCGTGAGTAGCCTCGCCGGGCCAATATTCCCATTCCTTGCTTTGGGCTGTCCTGTCCTGTCATAGAGGATATCCCTATTCCACCTAATCTTCCTCCCATTGCCCTATCCAGGGACTTATATCATGCCTTGCATCCCGGCTTTAAACAAAGAAAATGATTCACACAACTCTCTTACACCGCCCACTTTCGAGGGCACTCTTTTCTCGTCAGTTTTGCGGCGAGAGAGTCGAGATAAGAACCATGATTTTCTCTTTCCCCACCCATTAATGATAACTTTTCGTCATCCACCAGCACGCCAGTAGGGATCAGTTCTCTCACGCCACGGCAACCTTTCTTACAGATTTGGTTGATAATGATGGAAAGTAGTCACCGTCGACACCGTCGAGTGCTGTGAACGCGATGTGTGTGTTGGTTGGTGTGCGTGCCCTTGAGCTATTGGGCGACACAATAGCTGTGTATCCGCCTCGATTGCTTTCCGGGCTTCGGTTGCGACCTCCCTTCATCATGAGGTAGCCATCGCCGCCACCTGGAGTGGTAGGTCCACCGCTAGGACTCCTATGATGATGTCGTTGGTACTGACGATCGGGCAGCTCAAGACGTGAGTTGATGGTCATCCACAACTCATCGTCGTTTCCGTTTCCGAGGCGCCAGCCACCAAGACCCTCGTAGTCCCGATCAATACCGACAGAGGGAAATAAGCCGATGCCTCCTGATTCCGAGATGGGTGTTATTGTGCCGACGGAGACGGCGGAGGCAGAAGACGGTCGTCTTGCGCGACGCGAGGCGGAACGCCGTGTGGGCGTTAGCGACGGTGACGGACTACCGGACACCGGTGCCTTGGAGGCATAAGAAAGATACCTAGGACGACCGGTAATGTACGAAGGGAGCAGAGATATCGCGAGATCAAAGTAGACGAGAATGACTCGAAATATGAGCACAGTAAAGGCGAGTGTTGTCGTAATCCCGGCAAATATCGCTAGCGGGATGGTGAAGAGAAAGAGGAAGGGAACGATGATAGCGTATACGGGGTTGATGAGAGCCATGGCTTCGATTGGTAGACGTAAAAGCCGTTTGATTTGGGGGGCGTGATGATCGATATCTCGAGAAGTCCCTCCCTCACAACATCTCCTCAGCTTCCTGGAAAATTGGCCGGTGCGTGGTTTATCTCTCGCTGAAGCAAAAGGGTGGTTCCGGGTTTGACCAGTAAGTCCCGGTGACTGAGTCGTACGATCCGGTCACTGTCGTTCGTTCGGCGGTCCGATCGTTCGATCACGTTGTAATACCCAGCCCACTGTCGACGATTCCCGCTCCTTCAACACTTGGGAACAGAAACGAAGGGGGGGAGACCGGGAAAAGCTGTGGGGATGGAAACCTGGCGGTTTTGTATGATGCGGCGACGGAATGTCAGGTATTGTGTAGGAAGATTTGGTGCACACCTAGAGTCAAAACTTCAGAGACATGGCGGACGGGAGAGGTATGCTCGAGAGAATTGGGATGAGACGAAGGGGAGCCGGGAGCGAGCCTTCAAACCTAGAGGTTGGTGGCTCTCTGGGGTGTGGCAGCACGGAGGGGGGTCTGAACCACACCGGAGAGAAAGCGAAAAGAGACGCAGTACAGAGTAGGGGTGCAGTCGCTGTCGGATCGAGACTTTGTTTGGTCTCTTTCACATGCCGGAAGCTAGCGGCAAAGCACTAGCACCGCCCTTGTCTTCTTCTGCCCTTGTCCTTGGTCTCCTTGCCCTTCTTGTCCGAGGGGGGGCGTTCGATGCAGTGTAACGCTACCTTATCAGAGTGAAAGAAAAAAAACTGGAGAAGCCGAGAGGTGGACTACCTATCACAAGCTACATGGTCTCGAGGGGAGACTACACCCGTAGCCAGTAACTTGGCTGATGATGGAATGCGAGTAGATTTTGTGGTGACTGGCCCATCTTGGTGCGCTCGAGCTTTCGAGTTCCAGGAGAGTTTTTCTGCCCGCCATGTATGTGGGCTCCGGCAAGAAGAGAATTCGAACAACACCTACTTCGTTGTCGTAGAGCCTCTGGGCTCTCTTTCGTATTCCACAGGGGCATCGCTTTCCGAGCCTGGATAGTTCAGGTCGTCCAATATTGAACGCTGTTCGAATCAAATCCCGCTGGGACGGCGGATGAGGGGACAGAGTTTGCAGTTCCTGGACGGTGTCTTTTTTTCCATGTGAAGAGCGACGTGTTTCTGACTGACAGAAACGGCTGTGGAGAGGAGGAGGAGGAGGAAAACAGAGTTTGCTGGGTGAATCAGCGTCTTGACTTATGCGCCTCCGGATGTCGGAATCCTTTGCCTGCGAGCCAATGTCCAAGTAATGCGCCCTGGTTTTCATGGGAGAGTGACGAAAGACAGCAAACGTGCGTTCCGGACTTGGGATGGGCGGACATTGTGCGTGTCCACGAACAGGCATTATGTCGCTATCAGCGTCGCCAAACACGACATCGGTCGGTGATGATGAATGCAAGTCCGCCATGTGGTTGGTAGGCAGAAAGATAAGAGGTCCGTTTCGGTGAGATGAGTCCGCTTGTTGTCCGAAACCGACCGCCGCGTCTCCGCATCTCCAGACTCAAGGCGTGCCAGGGTCAGGGTCAGCGTTGTATAGAAGGTCTGGGGAAAGTGCAGGGGGGAGTACCGTAGGTATCCCGAACTGTAGACCCTGCAAGTCCAGAACACAAGGACGTTGCCAGTCAGAGCTCGACAGCGACGAGCAACGGGCAAGGAGGGGCAGAATGGCTCGAGAAATGTAGCTTTTGCGTGCCGTCGAGGTAACGTTAATTATGTGTGTAATGGTTTAGCGTTCTCTGGGCGGCCAGGCCGTCCTCAGATATGGTAAGCTTGCCTCCAGGCGTGCCGGGGTAGCAAATGTGTATGCAGCAGACCACAGTTGTACCACGGTTGGGTATGAGCCGCAAAGATTGGACCGATCTTGTCAACGGTAAGCCAACACAGCGAAGATCCCTAGCAAGGGCGAAACGCTCGGCATGGCGAACTTTGGGAGACGAGCCATGGCCATAACTGCCGTCTGCCGTACCGGGTTGGCCCTGGACGGGCGGGTAAGATGCTCTTGGTTTCCCCGCGATATCAACATCGAGCAAATGGTTTCTCCAGTCACAGCCCGGATAGCTGGATGAAAATCCCGGGGTGCATGTGGGATGTCTTGGTTGTGCAATCGGTCCATCTACCCCAGACCAGACCAGCACAACCATTGGCAGTTGTCTGGGGGGAGAAAGTGTCAGTGTACTCCGTAGGTAGTCGGTAGCATTCTTTGCGAGTTTCCCATGGCCCATGCTTCACTTGGGCGATTTTTAGGCAGCGCTATTGGTATAAAGGCAGACGCCACAGCAGAAACAGGCATGGCGATCGTCAGAAGCCAAAGCTCCCCGAACAAGCTTGTGACGGCCAACGAGCGCAGACCGCGAAGGGGTCGAGGCACGGCGATGCAACCGGTAGAGTTCTCATTGTCCTAGGTGCAGACCTAGACGCAGCCCTAGACCCGATAGACTGACAAGCGGACGATGGGACTTGGAGGTCTCTCTGGCGATAGGAAGCCGTGGAGGTGTATTGGTTTTATGTGATTCGCCAGCTTGGGTTTGCCGGTGAGGATTCGACGGGCATGGAGGGTGTCGTCGTTGTACCTAGGGTGGCTGTGTCTGTGTTGTGCGTTTCTGCAGCTGGTGCATGCACTAAACGCCGAAGATACCGACCGACGTGGTGTTTGGCTGCGGCATGACATTCGAGAGAGAGACGACACAGAGACTGGGGCCTGTTTTCATGATAGGTAGGGCATCTTCGCAAGATGTCACGGTGGCAGTGACGCTCTTCTTCTGATTGAGGAAAAGTTTGGACGAGGCGATGAAGAGGATGAAGAGGATGATGATGAGGCGCCTTGGGATTTGGGAAGCTCGACGCAGCAAGGGTCTCGAGTGTCTCCTTCCTGCCTTACCAAGCTCCTTCCTTTCCATCCGCGCTCTTTCCGTGTCACACATGAAGGTACTTGCCAGTCCCGCCCCCTCCCGGTCCCTTCCTTTCCCTGGCCGTCCCCGTCCGTTTCCCGTCGTTCCTTCCAAAACTTCAAGTAATCCAATAGAAATGGAAATGGAAATGGAAGTCGCAGAGCCCATGTTCCATCGGGTCGCTCCTGCCCTTGACATCATTCCTCAATGGCCCCACTAATTGCCCGTTCCAGATCTGCCTACTCTCAGAGGCTCAGAGGCTCAGAGCTGCCCCGCGTTTCTGCTTGTCACTGCCACAGCATCATCGCGCCCTTTCATGTCGATAACATCGAGATGCTCCACTCCAAAAATATCACATCACCACACATCATCACATTTGCGCCAGTGTGGCAGCCTTTCTGCGGCCCTTTGCACTTGTTAGTCGACGGGTATCCATCTCCGGCACCTCAGTCAGCATTCTCTTTCACCACCGCCGTCTCCCTACCTACGCCCTGAACGTGCCTCGAGGTATTTGTCCACGCTTAGAGACCCCGTCGTATTCGCAACCCCTCCGCCGCCGTCCAAGACCGTCCCAGCGCACCGCGGTCCCTGCTTGCAACCGTCACCCAATCCCATAGTTCTAGCCGTCCCGTTTCCGCCCACTCGTTTGCCTCTGCAAGACGGCCAAAGATATTGGAAGGTTCCGGGGTGCAGTCAACGGTTGGAGATAGCGATAGTCAAACTATCTCCCTATCGTGTTTTACCTCTCCTCAGAGCCACAACCGTCTTCTCTGTTTGAGGCCAGGCGATCATCGTTTCTCCCGCTTCCCCCAGGTACGGACACAATACACAGCTCCAGACCAGGCCAAGCACCGACCATCCGCCAGTCAAACACCAGCATGTGTGGCCAACACGACGGTGAGGAGCTTACCCGCTCCACTGCCGTCACCTCTGTCTCGACTCCATCAGACCCCTTCCCCTGGGAATCTGGCATTTACGATGCTCATTGCCACCCCACGGACACCATGTCCACCATCGAGGCTATACCCAGTATGCGCGCCTCGACCCTAACTGTCATGGCCACCCGGAGCCAAGACCAGGCCCTCGTTGCTGAGGTTGCTGCGTCCCACGGCGTGCGATCAAAGTACGAGCTGTCTCAGGGCCATCTGATTCCCTCCTTTGGCTGGCATCCATGGTTCTCCTACCAGCTGTTCGATGACACCGTGCCCGAGGCTGAGAGGACGTACCACGAGGGCCAGCCCGACGCAAAGAAGCACCATTACCAGGCCGTGCTAGCCCCCGCCCCCGAAGACCCCGACTTTCTCGACGCCCTGCCCACCCCGCGTTCTTTGTCGGCCTATTTAGCCGATACCCGGGCCCGCCTCCAACATCATCCCCTGGCTCTAGTCGGTGAGGTTGGTCTCGACAAGGCCTTTCGCCTGCCCCAGGGACGGACGGACGCCGACGAGTCCTCTCGTGACCAGGCCCTTACTCCAGGTGGTCGCGAGGGGCGTCGTTTGGCGCCTCAACATGTCAAGATGCCCCACCAGGTTGCCGTGCTGAAAGCTCAGCTGGCTCTCGCCGGTGAGCTTGGCCGTCCTGTGAGTGTCCACGGCGTCCAAGCTCACGGTGTCCTCCATGATACCCTATCCTCGCTTTGGAAGGGTCATGAGAAGGAGGTTGTCAGCAAAAAGAAGCGTCGTCTCGTTGCCGAGGGAGCCGAAGACTTTGATTCCGGTGACGAGCTTGAAGAGGATGAGTTTGGCAGGAAGGACGTCCCGTCGAGACCCTACCCCCCGCGGATATGTCTCCATTCGTACTCTGGACCTGCTGAGATGCTGAAGCAGTATACTAACCCAGCCGTACCAGCGCGCATGTTCTTTTCCTTTTCTTCGGCCATCAACCTGGGCACCAAAGCTGGCGCCGATAAGATTGCTGAGGTTCTCCTGGCGTGTCCCGACAATAGCATCCTGGTCGAGAGTGATTTACACATTGCCGGCGAGGAGATGGATGCTAGACTAGAAGAGATGTACAGAAAGGTGTGCGAGATTAAAGCGTGGACGCTACAGGAGGGGGTGGATCGCATAGGAAAGAATTACCGGGAGTTCATCTTCGGTTGACGTGGGTACAAGACGTAGGAATACTACCAAGATGTAGGTTTCGTCTCCGCCATGGACTCTAAGAAACGTCCGTAATGTGCTTGTCATACACGTTGAACCAGGCAGAACGAACATCGCAGTCACAGCAACTTCTAAACTCACCCGCAGATTGCGCATCCTACGCATTTACATCCAATAACCTCCACGCGAAACCTCTCGTTTCCTTTCTCACTCTTTACCACAAGCGAATTTCAACGGCCATGGACTTTGGGATGGTGGCATGAATTTCGCTCAGTGGTTATTCTACTACTTTGCACCAGTGGTCCAATACTTGATGTGTTCGAATCAGATTATCATGATTAATCGCTTCATCTTTCGGCTGCGATATGTATAGCTAGCCACACATGCAAACATACCACGACACTGCTCCTGTTTAGCCTGCGGGCCAACAAACGCCGACCACCTAGATAATATATACATAGCAGACCAACACGAACAAAACGCGTAAGAGAAAAAAAAAAGATGTGATATAGATGCGGGATATCTCTACTAAATATCAATGTTGTTTATACTCAAAAAAAAAACCAACTCTCTTTTCACTACACTCCATGTACATCCCCTCTCCTTCTCTACATAGCAAAGGATAAGACTAATTTATCTGAGTCTAGTTCTTGGTCTCTCCCAGGACATCATCAATGTTGGACGCCGTATCCGACCCCGCGCTGGGGGTATAGTCACTGGAACCGGGGGTGTAGCTGCTGAACCCATCCGAGACGATCACGGAGGGCGCGGCGTGCTCGTCGTAGGCGGGGAGCACGTCGTCGCCCATGTACTCTGCGAAGGCGGTGGTCGGGCTGGGCGGGGTGATGATGGCGGGGCGCTGGAAGTGGGAGGGCACGATGTGGCGCTGGTGCTGGTGGTGGCACGGCATCTGTTGCTGCTGCTGCTGCTGCTGATCCTGCTCCCTCATCCTCTGCCTCCGCTCCTCAGCAGCAACCATCTCCGACACGAGGGTAGCAGCGTTCCGGAACTCGGTAATCTCATCCGTCATGCTCTCCATCGTCTCGAAATCCCTCTCAGACTCGGAAATGGAGGGACGGCTGTCCATGAACGCCTGCTTCTCCTCGTCTTCTCCGGGGTTGCCGGCGGTGGTGAACATGCGGGACCAGAAGTCTGTGAGGGTGGCCTTGAAGGCTTCCTTGCGGGCTTCGCGGTAGTCGCGGCGGAGGGCGCGGCGGGAGTTCTTGCGCTCGCGGCGCTCTGCGCGGGATTCGCTGTGGCGGGAGGATCTAGAGGAGGAGCGGGAGAGGATGCCGGCGCGGAGGAGGGCTAGGATTCCGATGAAGAGGAGGACCGCGACGGAGATCTTGGCGGGGAGGGGGAGATGAGGGGGCCCGTGGGGAGGTCCATGGGGGCCTCCGTGTGGGCCGCCGTGAGGGCCTGGGGGAGGAGGGAAACCCGGGGGCTTTTGGGAGTGTTAGTCTTGGCTGGTCTTGTGAAGAGGGGAGAAAGGGGCTAGACTTACGCCGTGGTGGCCGTGAGGGCCGCGGTGGTCGCCTTCGTGGTCAAGGGGGTGTTCATGCTCAAAGTCGGGAGGGGGCCCCGGGGGCGGAGGGCCGGGGGGACCGGGAGGACCGCCATTGTGAGGGCCATCGAAGGGAGGGGGAGGAGGACCGTGGTGGCCGTGGGAGCCGGGCCCATCATGAGGAGGCGGGGGAGGAGGAGGAGGAGGACCACCGTGGTGTCCGTGAGGTCCGTCAAAGGGAGGAGGGGGAGGAGGCGGCGGCGGGCCGTGGTGGTCGTGAGGAGGTCCATGAGGAGGCTCGTCGAACGGCGGGGGAGGAGGGCCGTGGTGAGGTCCTCTCGGGGGCGGCTCAGGGGCATCCTCGGGGGGTCCATCGGGAGGTCCATCGGGAGGGGGCGGCAGGCAGTGGCAGAAGCCCGGAGGAGGGTGGCCAGGTGGCGGGGGCTCGGTATGGTTGCCCTTGGTGTGGTTGCCGCCGTGCCCGGGGAAGGGGAAGCCTGGGCACGAAGGGGGAGGACCGTGGGGACGACGGCCGTGGTGATGGCCTTCTCTTCTGCCTCCCGGGTGACGGCCCTTGCCGTGGAAGCCGGGGCCACCACCGCCGCGAACGCGGTGCATAAGGGTGTCGATTACGCACTTCAAGGAGTCGCAGGAGCGGAAGCCGCGGTGGCTGGGAGGGAAGATGCCGTGGTCTTGGGCGAGGCGGGATTCCTTCTCGTGGATGGCGTGCTTCAAGGCGTGGAGCTGGTGGCGCATACACTCGAGGTCGTCGAGCTCTGCCAGGACCTTTTCGTCGAGCTCAGGGTGCTCCTCGGGGTGGTGAGGGCGGCGATGGTCGTCGTCGTGGCCGGGGCGGTGGTGAGGAGGACGCTGTCCCTGCTCGCCGGGATGGTTGTCCGGGTGGTTGCCAACATGGTGGTGAGGAGGCGGGGGGAAAGGAGGATCCTCGAGGAGTCCATCCTCGTCGTCACCCGGGCGGGGAGGGTGTCCCTCAAACTCGGGGAGCGTCTGGGAGGGCGGAGGCGGGTGGACGTCGGAAGTGCGAACATTGCCGGCGACCTCGATGATGGCTGCGGGCGCGGTCTGGCGGAAGCGGGCGACGAAGGCGAGGTCGGAGGCGAGGGTGCGGCCGGAGAGGGACTCGAGGGTGAAGCGGAGGAGCTGCTCGTCGCCGGCGCAGGTTGCGGACCAGGAGGCGATGAAGGTTGAGCCGTCATGGTCGCCGGCAAAGGTGCCACGGCCGAGGGTGTGGCCACCCTGGGAGAGAGCATTGTCGTTTATCTTGATGTTAGGGTAGGCGCATGGGGAAGGTGCCTCGAGGACTTCCAAGTGGAGGGTCTGCGTTATGTTAGGTTTGAGATGCTTTGGATGATCAGGGGATGAACTTACGTAGGGCTTGGTCTGGTCCTCGTTGAAGCCCGGTGGGATGTCAAAGGTGACAAAGGTTGATGGGGAGGCATCTGAAGGATATTAGTCATGATGAAATGACGATGAGACTGCGGGATGGGAGATGAGGGGAGAAAACATACCGGCGGCCTTTTCCATACCAATCTTGGAGGGAGCAGCGCCGACGAGGGCCGGCGCGAGCAGGAGAGCCTGCGCCAAGCCACGCATGATGGGCGGTTTGGAGGATGTTTGGTTGTTGGATGGGATTTGAGGTTTACCCTCGTTGAGACTCAACGGTCGTCAACCCCTTGCTCGTCCAAGTAGGTTACAAACCCCCAATTGTTCGTATTTGAGAAATCCCTCTGCCTGGACTGAATGGATCCTTGTCGCCAATCGTCCTCTTGTTGTTGTGATGAGTTGAGTTGAGTTAGGTTAGGTCGGGTTGACGAGGAGTGAAGGGTAAAGGAATGACGGAGAGTGAACGGCAGGGTAAGGTGATAAATGGCTGCCTGGGTAGGTGTACGTAGTAGATATGTAAGTCGTCGAGTCGTGTATTGGCTGATGGTGTGCGTTGGTTCGGTGTGCCAACTTATTTGCTGCTAGTCCAGTCGTCTTACACCGTCGATGATGTCTCACACTCACACTCTCTCACACACTCATACACTTACACACCCGCCCCTTGGTGGAAACGAAACAAGTGTATGAAAAAAGAACGAGTGGAAGGTATTCACACTTTCCACTAAGAATGAAAAGTGATGAACTGAGATGGGCGAGGAAGGAATGAGAAAAGAGAGAGAGTGAAACTTGAAGGATGGCAAAAGATGGAAACAAACGCACCCAGGGAAGGAGAGAGGCAGTGTCGAGGGACGCGCAGTCCCTTCCTTCCCCCAAGGTACACTGACACTCACAGCAAAGGAGGCAAGTGGGCACCATTCAGGGACATTCGCACTTGCCAACCTGCGCTGCGTAGATTGGGGCTGCGTGAGCTGCGCAATCCTCTCGGCGCCGCTGGACCGGTGGTGGCCAATCAGCGTCGATGAGCTGACGAGTCCCTCGATTTTCCTCCGGTACGTACTCGCTACTTGGCTCGTGCACTCCGAACTGCCAGTCCCGCGCCGGGATCCACTCTCTCATACAACCAATGGGAAACTGCGCATGTTAGCTAAGCATCGGACTGGTGGGGTTGATGCGATGGCCCTGGGAATTATTTCTCCTCCTGTTTCTTGTCGACCGAAGACAACACTAGTACCAAGTGGTATATGATGTTGCCGCCCTGCTGACTACCTTACAGATACGCTGCAGCTAGACACCTAGACTGTCAGAATGTGCAGAGACTGCTGCAGTAGGTATCCCGTTTGCCGAGCGACTGGCGACTGTTGTTGGTCCCTGGTGTTCTCACTGCTGGGCAAACCGCAGAGTCGGGTGGATCCCGAACCACGGGCTAAGCACCGGAACGTGGGGGGCGGCGCTAGTCTTCCGAGGCGACGGGGTCTCCACCGTCGAGGCGATGAAGTGATGAACCCATGGGAATCCGGCACTGCTGCACCTCTGCTGGACGCGCATTTTTGCTCCCGACTTCCTGGACGGCCACGCCGCTTCTGGTCCTTTGCCTTGGGTTTGTTTGATTATTTTCGGCCCCTCGGTTCCACGACCGGGTGGAGCTATTTGCATCCATGCCACCCAGAATGAACGGAAATGGGTGGCCATGCGCATACAGCCGACCCATTTTGGCATGTCACAGACTCTCAGTCCTCGTTGCCGCCGTGGGCGCGCGGGTCTTGCTCGACTAATAGCCAAATCGATGGCCACGAGGCCACCCACCTTTAAACGACGACGGCGTGGAACATGTGGTACGATGAGAAGGTTCGGGGGGGCCAAAGACGAGACCAGACCCAATGCAGAGAGAAGGGGGAGAAAAAGGACCTGATGAAGAAGAAAGAAGGCTCGTTCGCCTATGATTAAGCAATACACTAAGGTAGTCTCTTTCCATCGTAAACATACAAGCATGTCCCGTGAGAACGCCTGAATGTGGGAATACCCGTCCGTACCTTGTAAAGTCAAGAACACAGACAGACGGACAAACGCCCCCTTTCCTCCCTTCTCCCCGGCTGGCCCCTTCTCGCCCCGCCGTAGACTGCCAAAGCCCAAATGGTTTAACCTACGGAAACAGTACCGGCAAGAGAGGTGGATATGCGAGACGAACCAACAAACAGAAAACAAAACATACATGGACAAAGACCATGCAACTCCTCGAGGCTCAAGCTTTGCATCACTGACCACCCAATAAACAAACATTGCAGTTGAGACTCCCACCCCTCCACGCGTCAACTACTACGCAATAAGAGTTGCATGTATGTAACATGGCTCTCAGACTCTCTTGCCCCACCAGGGAAACAAGTGATCTGCGAAACAATCGCGACTCTACAATTCTGCCCCCTGGATTGACAGATAGAACAAACCCCGCCGCAATCCAGAGAGCATGAACAAGCAATAATATCGGTAACGACGTCTTACAAGGGTGGCAAGAGGTCCTTCAACACTTGCACACGGGCCCGCGCGACATCGGACCCCTGCTCGCCTTCGCCCATCAACACCATGATCTTGATCATTTTTGCTGCATCGTGTTTGTTAGCACACACCGGACGTGAAGCCTAAAAGTGAGAGAATAGAAAAGTACAGAATTATAGTAGAAAAGAGAGAAAAAGAGAGAATGAGGGGGTCGAATAACTCACCAATATCACTCCTAGCCCTCTGGAACAGCGGATCCCGATCCGCCTCCTCCGCCGCAACAGGGTCCTTGCCCATCTCCCGCAGCACGCTCCCAATACAGAGCGCCTCGAGGAACGCGCGGTGGTTGAAAACCCACCACACCCTTGCCTCGAGCTCAAAGATGTCAAACAGCAAGAAGAACGACGTGATCGCCTCGTGCGCCGCCTCGAGCGTGCCCCTTGTATTGGAAGGACACTCTGCGCTCTCGGACGCGTACACGAGCATAATGTTGTGGTGATAATTACTCGTCAAAAACAGCGTCTGCCTCACGACGCGCTTATTCGTCCGCGCGAGGCTCGCGAGGCTCTCTGCGTCCCACGACCGGAAAACGTCGGGAAACGAACGGTACACGCAGCGGAAGTCGGCGATGAGTTTTGACTTGTGGCGGACGGTGGCGCAGATGGGCAGATCTAGGGAGCGCGGGGAGCAGATTGTTTCTTGGACGAGGTTGGCGAGGGTCCAGGAGCCGCGGATGTAGGCGATGTCTGTCGGGTCCGAGGAGGCGATGGCGGAGCCGTCGTCGACGAGGTCTTCGACGGAGACGTCGGTGTGGGTTGCGGACGGGGGGAGGGAGAGGAGGACTGTGAGGAAGGTGTCTTGGAGGAGGACGGCTTGCCAGAGTTTGCGGCGTTGTTGCTTTTCAAAGATGGGGGCGTCGGGGGTTACTGTTTTTGATGTTAGTTGACGATGCTTTTCAGTAGATGATGTAGATATCATACCAATATTGGGGTCGCGGTGTAGACCCATGGCGTAGGCTTGGCGGATGAGGATGCCGGCAAACGCCCACCCATCCGAGGCGTGGTTGTCGTTGATCAGGAAATACGTCAACCTGGTCTGGTCAGTATCAACGGTCTCAAGGCTGCTGAATACAGACTTCGCCTGAAAAAGGGGTCACTTACAGCACCATGGACTGTATGGAGCGCAAAGAAGCAGCACTCAGATAAGAAAACATGCGCAGCGCCTGATTACTCGCCGAGGCATAAAACTCCGCCGTCTGCTTCGCATCGTTCGGCGAACTCGACGTCACAAACTGCGTGCCCAGCGCCAGCATCACAAAGATGAGCCCCACAAACGCCGCATCGACGCGGTTCTTCTCCTCGGCGCTGAGGCTCCAAAAGTGCTCATAGTCGGCGTAGAAGGTCTGCCGGTGGATCATGGGGTAGACAGGGTCGACGCACTCAAAGTACTGCGCGAGCAAAATGTCGGCCTGAACTTTTTCGGGCAGGACGGAGATGACCTCGGGCAGGCCGCCCTCGCAGGTCCAGTAGTTGGCAAAAGGGTGCTCGGAGCCGATGCCAAAGACGTTGCTGGCCGTGGGGAGGGAGTAGGGCACGTTGGAGAGGAGGCCCGTGGAGGAGGAGAAGGCGACGGAGCCGACGGAGCCGCGGGAGGTGAAGCCGCGGCCTTCGATGAGGCCTCTGTCCGCTACGTTTGGGATTGTGGATATGTCGCCTGGTCCTTTTGGTTTCGGGGGTTTCGTCATGCGGCGGCCGTTGGCGAGGGATCTTGTTGTTTCTCTGCGCTTTTGTTAGTAATGTTTCGAGAGTCTCGACAACAGTCTCGAAAGTTGTGTGAGTGTACTTACTCCAGTATCGTGGCCACGGCTGCATATTGGCATTCCGTTTGACGTTTGATACATGCTAGGCAGTTGGGTCGGCCTCGGTCACACTGCGTGCGTGTTAGTATGAATGTCGGTATGACTTGGCGGGCTTTGATGACTTGCTGCTTTCACCTTGAGAGCAACGGCATAATTCGAAGAGCCCTACATCGTATGCATGCCATGTACCAAGCCTGAGAACATCGAATATCGTATTTCCGCGTCATGCGAGTAGCATCATGTGCCCAGAGATCAAAACCACCACTTGGGATATGACATTGAACTTGAGTCGCATTGGTACGCTCGAACCAACAGTGTAGTTCAGTGTGGGGGTAATAAGCACGCAACGATGAGAAATCAAATAAGATGAAAAAAAGGGAAGAACCCAGAGAAAGGCATGAAGCACAGATAGCAAAAGGATGGACAGAAATTAAATTGATATAACCAACCTTTGTCTTGCGCTCAACACACTCAAAGCACGACAACGTAGGCTTATTACGCTTCTGCTTCTTCCTCGCAGGGCCCTTGTCGCCGCCGTCATCGGGGCTAGCCGAGTTACCGTCGACGCTCTCATCCGGGTGCTGGTGATGAGTTCCGTTGCCGTTGCCGTTGCCGTAGCTTTTGGGCGTCGCCGTTTGCTGCCGCGCGACGGGCGTCGAGTATGACGGTCCCGATGCCGCTGATGCCGTCGGTGAGAGTGCTGCTACTGTCGCAGCGGCTCCTCCGTTTTGTGGGTGAGTGAGTGATGGTAGACGCCCGTGTTCTGGTACTGGCGATGCGTAGGCTGTTGAGGCCGAGCTCGGCGTGAAGGGTTGCGGCTGGGGATGTGGGAGATGGTTTTTAGGCGCCATGATTGTGGCGCGCGTCTCAATTGAATGAGTCCAATGAGTAGAGAAACGATTGAGTTACGCGGTTAGATGAGCGGCCAACGCCAAGACCAATTTGATGCCGATTGTCAATGGCGGCGCGAAGATGAGTGAAGGGGAATCAAGTTGAGCTTGACTGGTCCCGTTTCCGCCGTCTGGGCACGCCCACAGCGATGCTTCACGGGAAGAAGCTCAATTGAGCCGGCGGTTGACTGTCCGGGCGGAGCGTAGCAAGAGAGTTTACGGGATAATTAGACACTGTGACCGATTCGAACAATCAGATTGCCCGGACGTCGCAACCGGCCGGGTTGGTTGGCAACTTCCAATGCGGTGCCTCCGTTTCCGCCGGGAATAAAGGCCAAGATTTTCAAGAAGCGGAGGACGGACGTAGAGTGGGTGAGCAGCGCGGCACGGCGACGGCGGCGGGCTTTGCGCAAAGTTTCCCGGGGAAAGTATAGTAGTTTGATCCGTGTCGGTATCGGTGTCGCCGGTGCTCAAAAAGCCGGAGGGATGTGTGTGTGTTTGCGCGGTGTTGCGCTGGGAATAAACAGGTGATAGAGGCAGTGTGAAATGCGGTGCGGCGGCGGCGTCACACACACAACGAAGGGGGGAGATTGCGATGGGAATAAGGAGGGAAACAAAAGGGAAAGGGAGAGAACGTGCGGAACGCGGCGGGAATTGGGGATGGGGGGGGAAACTCTCTGGGACCCTCAGCCTGGCCGGGACTGGGGGACTTGGCCGGGAGCGACACGGCGGAACGTCTCGCTCTCTTTCTCTCTGTCTCTCTCTCTCTTTCTCTCTCCAACAAATGAACAAGGGCACTCGAAGAAAAGAGGGGAAACGCCGTTCACTAGGTATCCGACGAGCTAATCCAGGTCATGAGATTGAGCAACCAAAGTTCCAACAGAATCAACAACTTCATCAACGTAAAGCCTGCCTAGCAATGTTGAACCAGTTCCGTTACCTGGCACCGGTTCTCAGATTCCATGATCCAACACGATGGATGACCAAGCATTCACTCACGGAGGGAAATCCGCGATCGAAGGGGCAAAGAACGAGTACGCGCAGCATCAACGCGCCCGCCAGCCCCTTGATCATTGCAACGGGCAATGCAACCCCCAGCCGTCCCATCTTCCAGGTTACCCTTTGCCTCTCTATCATCCGCCTACCATCGGATCTGATAAAAACGTTGAGCGGGAAGACACCGAGGTGAGGATCCGGATCCGCATACTCACATACCTACCTCACATGAGTACTCCATGGTTCACGACCATACAGCAAGACCTGTGTACGAATACAGCAAACCCTCCTCTTGGAAGCCCATCCATCCATCCAATAATTAGGCCAAGTCCCCGAAACCAACTGCCGGCCGGTCAACGGCGCAAGGCTTGCTCTTGCTTTGCCTGCTTTGATGATTCAATGATGGCTGGGGTTCCTTTTGATCCAGTCAAGCAACTCAACCACTCAATCCCTCCCACACCCACCTCATGGGCTCCCCCATGACATGCTACAGCGGTGGGCACATCAGCACTAAACCACGCCGGGGGGACAAAAAGGCTTGTCTTGTCTCGGGCCCCAGAAACCCAGGTCAGAATCGCCGGGAAAGCCTCCCCGAGTGCCACCATTCCACCCTTCCACCATGCAAACAGTCCCAGAACCTGGATCACTCGAACGAACCCTTGACATTTCTGAAATATCCTGTATATCCGTAGATCCGTTGTTGAAAGCAGGCTCAAGAATATTGTTCTCCAAGAATTGAAACCCTCTTCACCTGCTTCTTCGTGTGTGGGAGTGAGAGGAAGAGAGAACTGGCCAGACACAGGCACTGCGTACACTAGATGCAGACACCATTCGCGGCATGGGATAAGCTCATCGTTCTTTCTTCAGAACGTGTGACTTTACCTGTCCTGCTAGAACACCATAATGTCTTATCCAACACGCCAATATGATTGACCGAATGGATCAAAAGGTGAACGAGAACAAAATGCAGCATCCAATAGACCCATCCTCATGCGTCTTCTCTCTCGCAACTGCACGGGTTCACTGCTTCTTTTGCCTGCCGCGAGCTCCCCTGCTGCCAGTGGAGATTTTCCCTCTCTCCCCCATCTGCATCTGCGCCCTCGCACTTCTACCCGAACATCGACGTCACCAATGCAACCAAGAAAGCGCCCCCAACTGTCTACCAGAAACCCTTTTCAACATCGACCTCGTCTCGAGGGGCAAAGCTTCCCTATGAGACCCCTTCTTCTCAGCCTTGTCTGCGTCCCAGGCTCACAAACTGACGGGCAAAAGACCACACTGAGGCTTCAGACGACATCCACCTCGGCTCTCCTGCGAATTGCGCCATGACCCCAGAGAACCGCCGATATCGCCTGCCGGCTTTTCGGGTACGCGACCCCCCTGCAAACCAGACAGCCCACAGAGGAGCGGGCACACACTTTCAGGCGCGCTCCTATCCCGCGCGCTGTATGAGCCTGCGGTCAGCCAAAAATGGTATCCCATCACAACCCGCGTCGATGGTTTAGTGGTAAAATTCTCCGTTGCCATCCAGCAGCGTCGGGGAGCCGGGGGTTCGATTCCCCCTCGACGCATTTCTTTTGCGATTTTCACAGTTTTGACCTTATATGGCCACTCTGTTTCCTCTTTTGCCTCCTTCTTTGCATTTTCGGCATTGGGGTTGTCGAACTGGGTGAGTGGTGGGCGTATCGTCACCTTACGTATGTGATGATTACAGAGGCCCCTATGTATGCTTCACTCATATACTCATATCCTTTAATATACGTCATGAGTTTGCAGAGATGGCATCACTACCAACTAATGTCAATTAATTCTGACCGTGAAGAAACATTTAACATTCCTCATTTTCTAACGTTGGTCCGAACCGTACATCTTCTGTAGGTTGAGCTTGAGATGTCGCAGTGCAACTGAGCCTCACAAAGGTCACAAGCATCATCCAAGAGGAGGCAGATTTTCTTTCTACTCAACTCCTCCTTCATCAAGTCTCTATCCGTTCCCCAAGGCCTGGGAGAAACCTCGAGCGAGGCCTGTCTGGTACATTGTTTATACCCGATCCACTGGTTTCCACCAAAACACCAAAGAATAAATCAATACAGCAAAGCCAGAGAACTCCAATAATCAACTCAAGGTATAGAACAACTGAAGCCGCAGGACACCTTTTCAGAACAAAACTTGTAACAAATGGTGGGTTTCCTTTCCCCTGCCCTTGGCCTTTCCCTTCACTCCAGTCCCTTAAGAAACTTAAACACCTTTTCCCAGCACACCCATTCGTCCGTCTGTCGTCCCACATTACTTTTGACATCCCAAAGGCCGTATTCTCATCTACCATAAACCCTTCCGCCATGTTCCCATACTCCCCAAATGCCAAATGCGCAATGACGCGCTGGCGAAGATCCAACCGAAACTCAGAGCGCAAGCCCCGTACCATCGCCGGTCCACCGGTACAAAGCAAGCAGCTCCCGGCGACGCTGGTGCTGCTCGTGGAGATCCTCCGGCACCCGACCCCTGACCTGCGCCAGAGCACTCCGCATAACCTTGCTAAAGTTGCGCTACGATGGGAAAATATAGTTAGCATCCAAGTCTCTTGGGCAGAGAGAAGACGTGGGGGAGAGAGAGAAAGAAGCTCACCTGGTACTCTGTATTCAACGTCACAACGCAGGCCTCATGCGCGCGGACAATCGTCTCACACGCCTTGACAACACTAGGCGACGCCTCAAGCTGCAACTTATCCGCGATGAGAAGCAGCAAAAACGACCCCTGGAGCAAGTAGATACCGAAGAAGAACGGCATGAACTCCAAGCCCGGGTCGAACTCGAGAATGTGGCTGATAGCCTCGGCCGCCGAGACAGCGTGGCCGGTCGCCGTGATGAACCCCTGCGACGAAATCCAGAGGTCGTTGTCGTCGATGAGGTTGATGGGGTCCCATTTGCCCGCGAGCAGAATGTGCAACACATGCATCACGTGCGTACCGTACGCCATGACGATCTTGGTCTGGATGTCGCTCTCCGTCATGCGGTTGAGGGATGAAGAGGCGGTTGTGTGGACGGAGTGGACGGAGGGTGTGCCAATGTCGGCAATCGGACCGTGGTCTACACTGCCGCTCTCCGGGTTAACTACTACGTCGCCGTTATCATCGAGGTTAATGTTGTTAACCCGCGTGAGGTGAAGCTGCTCGAAGCGCCCGAGGCTCTTCTCATAAGCCTCGAGATGACGCGTGATCTCGCTCGCTTGATCATCCCACTCGCGAGCCGAACGGAATCCCACACCGAACCGCGGGTGGTTTCTGGCGTGATGGAGGTCTACGATCTCGCCCAGAATCGTCATCAGCGGGAGGAAGTAACCGAATATGCTGTGCCCAGTACACTCAAAGTGCGGACCGCGCACACGGCCGCTTGATACGCCGCCGGCACCGGTTGAGGCGTCTGCTCCAAGGCTAGGGTCTGTCGTGGTGTGCGCGGGTCGGAACTCGCCATTCTGCCACGCCGTGTCGTCCATTGGCTGCAGCAGACCGGCACACTCAAGGTCGAGGAGGAATAGGGGCCTGTTATAGCATAGCGCTAGATGGCGGTCGACGATGTACGTGAGCCACCATATCCTTCGGCGCTCCTCTCGTTCTTCCTCCGTGATGACGCCCGGGTGCCCGCTGCCTGCTATATCATCTTCGATCTCGCCCTCTACGCCGTCCCCGTCGTGCCCGTTGCTTTGGTTCATGGAAAGAGGGGTCGGCGGCAGTTCACGGCCGAGCTTCAGCTCTCTGGCCAAGGACCAGGCCGCGTTCCACCACCGCAGGCTCGCGCCCTTGTACTCGCTCGCGGAGACTACTGTCGCGAGGTGGATGTAGGTAATCACGTCGTCGAGGGTGCCGGCGGCTCCGAATGGGCCAGATTCCCCCGTCAGTGCGTCCATGCTGATGGATCCGGGAAGCGCAACGCCGAGCCCGCCAAGTGCTACGCCATCGATGGCGGGGCTAGTCACTGGCGATGTGTCTCCTGAAGGTGTATGAATGAGCGGCTTAAGCAGGCTGACGGTCAGCTCCAGCAGCCTCTGACAGATCTTGCCCCGTGCTGAGGGGACGCTGGTCAGGAAGGGTGCATCGCTTGTCTGGGCCGCCACCCAGAGTATGCTGGCTAACAGAGCCGGCTGGCAGCGCCTCGGTTTGCTGGGGTGGAGGAAAGACCTCTTGCGGAAGACGAAGCCCAAGACGTATGGCGACATTGGGTGCATTTGTGCCGAGGACGAGGATGCGAAGTAGAGGTCGATCAAGTCGCATGCCAGAGCCGCCGGGATGAGGTTTCCAAGATGGGGCATCAGAGGATGCAGGACCGGGTATCGTAGTTGTTGTTGACCGTGGTGGCCGTAGCTGCTTGGAGGCATGTGAGACTGATATTGCGCCGCCGGCGGAGAGGACATGGATATCCACCCTGGAGACGTCGGCTCACCACCGAGAGGGTATACGCTGATCGGGCTGGCTGCGATCCGGAATGGCGCGCCATTGGTATATGCCGTTGGGCTCTGGGTCTGCATGGGATACGGTATGTCGGGATATGCTGATATGCCGCCCTGATTTGGACCGTACGCTGCGTTGGCCGGTCCTGGCATTATGTGTGCGCCCAGGCCTTGCCTATCGTATCCTCCGTGGACGCCCCCGTAGCCGTTGAGATCCATGGTTGTTGGGCTTCCGAGTTGATCTCTGTCCATCCCATGATGCGCTGCCAGGTGGGCTTGGTGGCTGACCATGTCTCCTATGCTATCTAGCGAGCCATTTCTTTGGCTTTGATGCATGGCGTCCTCGCTGAGCTCATCCATGGCCTTGCCGATGTGGCCGTGTTGAGAAGTCGTCGTGGCTAGTGATGGTGCTGCCTTGGCGTTG
Organism: Colletotrichum acutatum; assembly: GCF_030867785.1. Lineage (NCBI taxonomy): Eukaryota > Fungi > Ascomycota > Sordariomycetes > Glomerellales > Glomerellaceae > Colletotrichum > Colletotrichum acutatum. The sequence continues at coordinate 194,348 of NW_026849031.1, read as the reverse complement.
TTGGACTCGGATTGCTCCGAAGGCTGCCCATTGTCGTCGGAAGGCGATTTTGGGCCTTGTTCTGTGCCTGTCGTCCCTGCTTGTGCGGCAGCTTGCGCGGCAAGGTCTTTTCGTGACGCTTTGCCTCTCTTCTTCCTCTCGCGGATGTACTCACAGCCCAATCCGAATTCTGAAAAACATGTCAGTCAGTCTACTCCAGCCCAACTCCCCCGCGCCACGCCGATCATCTATTCAACTGATTCTTTCTTACCTACGCAGTGGGCACAGGGATGCTGCCCATCGCACTTTGTACGCAGCTGGTTGCACTGATCACAGGCCCGACTGATTCTTCTACGAACGGGACCGGATGTGCTAGAAGAACGACCCGCGGGTCCACCGCTGTATGGGTGTTGACGGTGTTTTGTCGACTGAGGGCCTGCTCGCACGAGGTGCGGGCTGTGGACTCCCCCAACTTGCTGCTGGATCTGTTGCAGCGCATAGTGTGAGCTCGGCGCGAGGGGGTCAAGACCATTCGGGTGGGCATGGCCGTTTGGAACATGGTGGGCGTTGGAGAAGAGGGTGCTGGACTGCATGCCATGGTATGGCGAAAAGCGGTGGAGCGGGTTGGACAGCATCTTGTCTTCTTCGTGCTGGGACCAAGCCCGCTGTTGGCGATGTAGTGGCTGAATGGTGAAAGTGTTACTCGAACAACGAGCAACTATCTGCCTTGTCTCATGCAGATAGGGACGAGAATACGATTGCGAGGTGGGCGACTGGAAGGATTCGAAATCGTCGGATGAGTTATGTCAACCAGCTTCGGCGATGTTGCCCCCTCAGACTGGGGCAAGCAATAGATGATATGCGAGCTTTCAATAACACAAGGTGACTTCTGCTTCAGTCAGCGGTGTTGTTGGCCATTTGAGACAGTTGGGGGCGTAAAAGGGGGCGGGATGGAGAAGTAGGATGGGCATGGGGTATAGTAATATGAGCTAAACTGAGAACAAGTGGTGGGCGTAAGATCTGCAACGTCGTTGGAGAACGGCGCAGCAAAGAGCAACGACAATCATGGCGGGGTTGATGTACAGACGGCTTGGGTGACAGGGTAAGGAAGACGGGACAAGCGACAGGGTGCTTGAAGGAGTGCGGCGCAGAAGATGATTGAGCGAAGGAGAGCTTTCTGTGAAAGTGGAATATTGGAACCGAGACCCAAGTTAACTCACCCCTTGGATATCAACCCGTGAAATTTATGAATGTCGGTCGTTGCCGTAATGGGAGGAGTTCCAAATAATTCAGTCGTATGGTTGCGTTCCGTGTCTCGAGTTTTGTGCTGCGGCGCGAAGATTATCTTGAACAATTGGTTGGTATATCCAAATGCGAGGTGGTAATATCAAGGCAATTCGGAAGCTCAAAAACAGTGGTTATTCCGAATCTGTATCGCCGCGTTGTATTCGATGTTGATTTTCGTTTCGGTGGTCTGGCTCGGAGCTCTCCTCCCTTCAAGTTCTCGATGTCCACTTTGGCTCTCTCCGACGGATGGCCTGCGCTCGAAGCTTGGCAAGTATGTAGAGATGGCTTGATAGAATGTGAATGCTGTTCAAGCTGTTGAGTTACTGCTCAGTTTAGCTGGTCCGCTTGCTGTATGATAACGTGGACCATCGCATTTACATTGGTAGGATACTGTGAACGGCGGGATAAAGGGGCGAAAGGTGTGGAGGAGGACGGCTGGTGACAGACAGGGCGGCGGCCGCAGAAGCAGCGAGAGGATGGATGTATGTACGAGACACGCGCGAATGATTCAAGAAGAAAATTAAAACTGAGAATAGGATGCTCAGCGGCAGCGCATGCGCATGTACAGACAGACGTACAGACGTACCAACGGCGCGTCAGGTAAGGTTCTCGAAGGGGGGGAAGAAGCGAAATGGTGACTTTGTGGTTCCTCGGGCTTAGCTATATTATATGGGACGCTTGTACATAATAGCATGCGAGGACGGGGCAGGGTTACAATGAGGGGAACAGGGGTGATGGCTCGACGATGGGCGATGGTAAGGTGAGGAGCAACGAACGGCATCGAGAGGAAAACTGGCGACGGGCGGCCATTTACGGGTGTGGATGTGGAGAATCAATGAGCATCTTTGGGTGAGGAACAGGGCCACATGCCCCAAAGATGCTGCGCCGGTCTAGAACGACGGGCTCATCCCATCCATGGTCCATCCTCCTTCTCCCTAGGATGGATCATCTCGTCCTGGTTTGGAGCGACGGGGTTGTATGAGAGAGAGTGTGTGGCTCAGCATTGGGTTCGGTTGGTTGATCAACAATAGCAGAAGAAGGTGAAGTTTAAAGCCAGCCCGGTGAGTGTGATGATCGCGTTTTCGGTCCATTCTTCTGGAAGGATCAAGGCATGACATGGCGGTGACAAGACGGCATGGACTGTCATCAAACCTTTTCCTCCCCACCGGGACAGGATCCCCACTGCTTCCATGGTCTTGCTCGGCTTTGTTTTTGGCCTGCCTCGGGACAAATACCTAGTCACAACATGGCAGTCAGTGTTGCTTGGGTTAGGACGTCGGCCGAAGATAGCGTGGTGTGGTAGCTGTACTCCGTACGAAGTAGCGAAGAGGGCGGGGGTGTTTGCGCGGCACATTTTGGGCCCTGGGGGTAAACGAGGAGGTGGGAGAAAGAAGATGGGGAATCGTCTCTTGAAAGCCTGAGTCTCGCTCGCTTTCTCCAGTCTTCAGGCTCGTCTCCAGACCTCCACCGGCGCGGCCCCAAAGCGGGTTGGGAGCAACAAGCTTGGGTCGCTGGACTGTGCCACCCCGGCCAATAATGCCATTCGGCTTGGCGGAAGGCTTTCTTTGCTCGTTCAGGTTCTCGTTCGGTCTGAGTGCAGTCGAGTAGCAGACGCACCGCCGTTGTTGGAATCTCATACCTCTTCCGTCCGCTGCCCGGTCTCGTTGGTCCGGTACAGCGACGGCCACGCAGCCTCTCTCTAGCGTGACTTGTAGGGCTTTGGCTTTCCCGCCGACCGTCAGTCTTAGCGGCTTGCTTTCTCATCCCTATGTATAGCCAAGTGCCGATATATGTACTGAATTGTGTGGCGTTGTTCGCTGCTACGATGGAAACGGCAGACGTGAAAAAGGTCCGGCCATTTCGGAGCTACTCGTCGGTCGTCTAGCTTTGAGGCGCTATATGTGCCTTCCGTTATGCTTTCTATAGACGTGGTGACGGAGTCGAGCTTCCTTTCCAACATCTGAACCAAGCGTAGATGGACTTTTGCTACTTTTTGCTGGTCGTATCATCCCAAATGGCGACACTGGAAAGTGCCCAGCCTCGAGCGGCAAGTCATACAGTGGACATGCCCTTGTGTGGTGGAAGGGTCAACTGATGGCATTGTCATGCTCACTATCCTGATCCAAGCTTGCGATGGGATCAAGACGAAATCCTTCGCTCGAAAGAGCGCGCGCAGGCCAAGGGGACGACGTCCCTGTCGAAAGCCCCGGATTCTCGTTGGATACTTTGATGGAAATTGCCCAAACGGGAGCCAAGGACATGGGGGGAAAGACCTTTTTGGTTGGCGTCTACGGAGGAGAGAGAATCTTTTGCCGTGATGACAATGGCGCACAGATTAGAGCCAACACTAGGCGGAAGCGGACCTCTGGAAGGGTGGCGTTTACGGGTGGTTCTGCAGCCTCTCGCCGTTTCTTCTGTCCGGGACGACATCGCTATCCGTCATCTGTCGAGCCGCGCCACATATGCAACCTCTACTGCGTTCACTGTAGATGAGTTGTCTCGTTTCCCCAGTCTGCACTCTCCAGGTTTCTGATGCAGGTGCTCGGTGCTGGTGGGTTGTGCTGGAGCTGTCGGTACATGGCAGTACAAACCCCGTTCAGACGAAGGACGCATAGCAGGGGTCTGTGCGGTAGAAGAAGAGTTGGGAGAAGAAGAACCCGACGATGAGGTGTGCAAGGGACATGGGAGGAGGAGAGGATAGGATGAGGAGTATTCCGTCAAGATGGAGGAGTAGAGATGGAGGTTAGTGGGAGGAGAGGTACTTGGATGACACCGAGTCAATTTGAGTGCTCTCAGTCACGCGGAGGGCCCACTCCGAGAGCCTGCCCAATGTCTTCTTTCCTGCATTCAAGGTCAAGTTGTCGTTGTTGAATATGTCACTTTGTATTCGTAGTCTTCAGGATGATCCTTCAGAGCTCTTCAGATGAAGTCTACAGTCTGCATCTTAAGACTCAAAGATTGTATCAAGCTTCATTAAAGACGGAGATTGCCTTCTACCCCTTGATGCTCATGCTCTTCGGCGGCGCGTGTGTGTGAAGAACAACATGTGGCAGTCCTTCCCCTGACAGCAACTTTGGGCAAACTCTCTTATTAGCCCCCTCCCAAGTTCCGTCAAGTCTTCCTTCTAAGAAGAAGCTTCTTAGGCACGCGTCGACAAACTCTGGGGATTAGAAAGGAAGGTGCATCCCTTCGCTAGCTAGCATGTCCCCTCCAAGGTAAACTAGGACCATCTATACCGCTAACGCTGCCACAGCCACAACGTACCCTTAACAACCCCATCCCTCCGGCAAGATCATCAAACCCAACGCCACATTCATCACCAAGCTGTTGGTGGTTGTGGTCTCTTTGCATCAAGTCGATCGGCTTGCGTTGTTCGACCGTGGAGAGACAACGATACTCCCTACACTCTGGTTGTCTGCGCAAGTACGACACTCACCACTGCCTGTCAGAGCCTTCTCAATCCAAGGCTCGCAACGACAACGCCCCGTTTCCTCCATACGCACAATGTCGAGGAAAGTCCCGAACGAAGACGCTTGCAAACCTTCAGCTCCGGTCCCGCAGGTCGAGTGCCGGTAAACCCAAGGGCATCCCTACCAGTTCCTCCGGACCCAACGACAGCGGCAGCCCCATCGTCCCCAGTACAACAGAAGAACCCTTGGGGTTGCCAGAGTCAGCACCCTGTTGTCCGGTGATGGTGTTGACTTAATTTCAGTTAAGGCAGCTGTAAGGGGCATGCTGCGGCCTGCTCCAAGGGCTGCGCAATCGTGCCCAAACCCAAGAACGGGCTTTAGGTTTGCCCAAATCAGTTTCTATCCGTGGCGACGTCGACAGCGACTTGTCAGTCACAGCTGAGTAATGGGCAGAAGTTTTGCTTGTTCTCAGTGGATCAAGTCTATAGCAACAAGACTTCTTCTACCTCACAACGAACTGTGTCATGCACAAGCTGGACCAGCATTAGACTCATTGAAAACGGGCTCCCGCATACCGTCACGGTACCAAGAGGAACATTCAGCTTGGCTCTCCGTCATCCGTCTCAACTGGCTCGCGTCCGCTTCAGATGCCTTCTGCAGGCTGCCACACCAATCTCACCTCCTGTACAGAATAGATGCCCAGTGACACCCTCGCGCTTGAGATGAGTATGGAGAAACGGTCAATCTGATCCGGTCCACTAAAACGCCTCCCACCGCTTCTCCGCACATGCGGAGCAAAGGATGTTTCTTTCTCCTCACCTCCCACACCCCGTTGCAGTCATCCCGCCTCCTCCCCACACCACGCACACCACCTCTTGGGCTGTTACCACCACCACCACAACCAAAGATTCCATTCGGTCCTGCCCGAGAGATACGCCGGGTGCGGGACGGTGCCGAATCTCTAGCAAGACTGGTCTTCAAGGTGCCATCTTCACTGTATCTCATTCTCGAGCTTCCTCGGCCCTTTGAATGAGGCACACCTGCTCGTCTTGCCGACCCGAGTGCCTCGGGTTTCAAGTGCCTCGGAGCAGGTTGAGTGAGCGTCACTTTCGCAACCTCTTCCTCAAATGTGTTGAACCTTTGCTGGCCATTGGGTTTAGAAGGCCCGAGGAGAGCCTCAGGTCCGAACCCTGAGACTAGGTATGGGCATCCTCCTGGACTGGCACGAGTTGAAGAACTGTAGAAATTGGAGGAGCTAGCTGACGGCGACAGTGAGAGTGCGTGTGGGGCCTTTGGAGAACTTTTGATGGAGGGTCGGCCCTTGGTCCACCACAACCAGCCATGAACCCAGCACCTATGATGACGGCCGTTCTCTCACAGCCTCTCGAAGCTGGGGGACCTCCTTTCATCAAGCCGGCCTTGGAGTTACTACTACTAAAGTTACCGACAGGTGAAAAACCTCTCCATCCTGGTCGATGTGGTCGAAATCTCGGTCGCGCACAAAGCTAGGTGGCGGGATGCCATCCTGTGCCGTGTGTGTCTGGCCAACATCTCGCTACCAAACTTCGCGTTCGAGTTTTGCAAAGCTGCCCGGGCATTCCATGACTGAGAGGGCAAGTGACCGTGACCATCTCAACGTTTACCATTTTCTCCTCAAGAGACATCACCTCCAGTGTACGGCATGTCATGTTCTAGATGACTTCTGAACGAACATACTCACCAATGTCAAGCTCCCCTTTCCCTCGGAAAACAACCCGCAACGGAGGGAATCCGACACTCTACGATGACGGATGAACGAGAATCCGGCCAGAAGAGAATGGCGCCACCAAATTAGGTTGCTCAAGTGTGCCACGAGGTATTTAGCCTGAATACGGCACGGCGGTCGCGCGTGGCGCCATACCATAACGGTCGTCGGTCCGAAATTCCCCAAGATGCGAAAAGATCGGACGCCCCCCTTGTCACCTCTCATTCGTGGCTTTTTGACAGAGGCCCCTTCTTTTCCTCCACGAACCAATCGAGGCCCCTGGTTCTACCCCGAATCATCCACACTGCCCATATTGCTCCAAACCCCAACATCACCAGCCAATCTTCAGATGTTCATGTTGTACGGAGTACAGTGCTCACAAACGTCAAGCGCCTTGTTCTTTACTTCCAAAGTCTCGAGGCAGGCTTCTGTCAGCTCCGTGGGCTGCGTCGAGGCTGCCATACAGTAAGTGCTGTATGCTCTGCCCAACACCTTGTTTACTACAGGTCTCGCTGCCTCAAATACGGTTACTTTACGACTCCTCTAGAGTATTCACGGCAGGTATGCTCTTTAGCCCTAGTCTTTGTCTCACTCCCGACTACGTCGTGCCTCTCGGACGACGGTATCATCGTCTCCTTAGCTCATTTCCGTCAGCTAAACGAGGCTTCTTCCGTTCACCCTTCACAACCACGTGGCAACGACACATACCGTCTAGGCTTTCCGGTCATCTGGGGACATCGGCCGGTGAACTAGTGTACCGGCAGATCGCCTTCACACCGGGCACTCTGCCTCGATAGTAACTAGTCTTATGCTTACACCTTTGCCATCGCCGAAACTGAAGAACCCGCAGCCCCGCATTGAGCTTCAAATACTATCTACCTATTTGAGACACGAGTTCAATTTTCGTTTTCCAATCTAGAACGCGGCGGAGGCAAGTGCCCTGTCATCCGCTGGTTTTCAAATCTCATGCCGTCTTGGCTCAGCTAGGCTACCAAGAAATCCTCTCAACCAACAAATCAACATTAAGGGATCCGACTTCCATTGGCCATTGCTACTGTGATCGCTCTGAGCCAGAACGCCGCAACCCCACACATGTTGTTACGCTGCTCTGGGGCACGTCAAGTGACGGCGAGTTGCCAACAGGATCTCACATAACCCTGCCCTCATATCGCCACATACTCTGCAACTTGATGGAAGGCTGAGGACTATTCCACTCGAATCAGGTTCTTCTATAGGTCCACATATGTTTGTGAAATTCTCGTATCCACCCCCTTTGGACCAATACTCGCGGGAGCCTTCGGCAGCTGGACCGCTCTTCCATTCAACGAGGTTCACATTCCAGATTCTCTTTCTGGAGCCCCCTTCTCACCGTGCTAGGGCCGGACTGTCTGTCGGCTTGCTTATTCTCTCCCATTCTTCCCAGACGTTCATCGGACGAGGCACCAACGAGGCTCCCATCTCGCTTGATCGATCATAGTTCCAGGGAAAAGCAAGCGACCTGGGCCGCAGGTCCACTCCCGGCTTCTCGGGACCGGCATGATTCTCGGCCTTCTTAGTGGACTATCGGGGAGTTTCCCCGGCCCTTGCTGCATGTCGCGTAAGACCGCAGGCGTAAAGTAGACTTTCGGGACGAAAGCTCCTCCCGTGACCCGTAGCTCCAGTCTTCCGCTGATCTTGAGGTTCTTTCACACCCGTGGGCCCGGCTTCAGTCCAGGGATAGCGTTTCTTGATGAGAGATCGAGAAACTTGACCAAGAGGTGGCACATGCACCCAATACAAAGAAACACCATGATTTACGGGCCGCTCATGAGCCGCTCGATAAAGGAGGAAGCGGCATGCGACGGTGCCTGGCCAATGTGGGCAATGATGTGCTACTCTCGGGCGTCTAGGCCCGATGATACCTAATCGTTGCAACCTCAATCACCTGGTTGACCCTGTCTGTGTAGACGATCATCCAAACAAGGAGCATTCACTGAAACCGTTCCGTTATCTACTAAGCCAACCGTCCCACGCCCAGGACTTAGTAGAAACATGATTCTATTGTGTTGCCACCACACGGCCTATCCGGGCCTGCTAATAGGACCCATTATCCAGAGTTCTTGCTGCCAGGCACATTGATGGAAGTCTCCAGATGACCATGAGCCAGGCCCAAGCAATCTTCCGGCATTTGAATCTCATGACCTGGCATCTGCACTCGAAATCCGGGGTCGGGGGAAAGGAGAAATTTGGCTGCATGCAGTGAGTGGTATGCTGCCCCTCCCCCACCCACGTGCCGGCTAAAGTCGAATGTTGAGGCAACTCGGAGCTGGAATGATGCAGTTTACTCTATTTAGACAACGATGAAGTCTCTTAACGTAATGAGAGGGGAAGGGTTTCCTCGCAAATGTAATGGCGGCCTGTGGGTGCTTCATATCAGAGTTCATGAGCTACAACTAAGTATTCAGACCATGAAGATACTCTGACATAGGAGAGTCATTCTGGTATTGGTTCTATTACCTATTCTCCTCAAGCTGTTGATATCTCTCCAGATTACAGGACGTGAGGTTTGTTGGACTTGATTTACACTCTCAGTGTCCCAACTGCGTGATTCTGCCATTATGGTGAAGCACCCTTCGGACGTAGCAGCCACAGGCTCATGAGTTGTTGAGAATCAGTCAACTAAAGAGGTCTTTCACTTTCAAAGCTACAGCTGTTGCGGAAACATTGCTCGTATGCTCTTAAATTTGACCATTGAAATGATCAACTGATCAATAAGTTGTGCTGGTCCGCAGTACCGGCCAACCCACGAGCCTTTGGGAACTACTCCTTCCGTACATTAACGACATTTTTCATACCATCCAAGAACAAAAAGAAGTAATGGAGTGCATACAAAGAATTGCCATAGATGGGCTGAGGTTCTCGAGGTGCGTGAGTGTGCACCCTGCTTTCCCAAACAGTCTTATGCTATCAGCCTCTTTCGGTCTCCCATGGGAGTGTCAACTTTGGATCTGGATGATGGCGATGGTATGCCCCGCATTCTTAACTCTACATCGGAGTCATGGGCCATCGCCGGAAATGGAAAGAGCTTAATCACTTCATCACGCAACAAAATAGTCTGAGTGAGGGAAATCCGTTTGTGTCTCCCCCGCTGGGAGGCAATGATGATTGGCTTCCGTACGTCGAGCTTGATCAATGGGACTTTGATTTCTCGATGAGAATACGGGCAGGCTTTTTGCTGCTGACAGGGCTGGGCACAATGGACATCTGAGTTACCACCTTAGTAGGTAGAAGTCTTGATATAACCCGTCGTTAAGAAGACTCAAAGGCTCATGGGGCCGGCGACGATTTCGAGATGAAGACAGTGGAGCATACGACAATGAAATAAGAATGAATATTAGAGAGAAATAACAAATCCCTTGGTTGGATTCAAAAGAAATATCCAACTCATATCTACCTTACTTGATATTCATTCCACCAAACCGATATCGAGTGGTCCGTGGGATGGAGTTACCCATTCGGACATGTAAAGTCTGTGGTTGGACTTTATGGGCCGCTTATTTCTCCATTGACGTGTTGTGATGAAGACAAGACTTTTGCAATTGCCCCATGAGCTATCTGTCTGAAGTCTGAAGGGTCTTGACCTGCAGCCACACGCCTGATATGAAGAACAAGAATAACAATGTGCAGACCGCGAGCGGAATACACATTGCGATATCTTCACAATGGCACGAAGTCTATCGGATGCTATCACATTCGTGCTTATCAATGGTCTGCAGCTGCGATGCTAGTGTTGATCATGGGTCGTTCTGAAGGAAGTCAAATTCCGCCGCCTCGGACCCCTGACAATTTGGACCAAAGCGTGTCTCAGGCGGTTGGACATTGAATGAAGAAACCCAATTGGCCATTCTCATCTTTGAGAACCATGACCAGGCTTGTCGTCTTGTTGTTCAATCAAGTCAAAGACTCAAATATCTTTGACAAATCTGCTATTCTCATTTTTGTCTGGCTTTGAGCCGGGTTTCGTTCTGATTGACGAATGCTTGTACAAATGGTAGTTGACTCTCACGGAGAAAGACTTGGATTTTCGGGCAAGGTGTTGTCCGATAGTAGCCCGATGGATTATCGGCGGAGCTAGTCTGAGTCTTACTATGCGCGTTCAGAGGGCCAATCCCCTAATAACTGACGGGCTGCCCTCTCACCACTCAAGACTGCTAACTCCACGCCTGCATGGGCGAAATAGTCACCTGCTAACACAATACCATCAGGCATTTCGGTATGAAGTGAGTCCATTGTTGCAAAATGACCCGGCGGTGAAAGTGAGAGACCCCTCTTGTAGTGAAATATCTCGATGAAGTCAGGCTGGGGCGCGGCACCAAAAACCTCGGTCACAGCCATCAATGCTTCGTTCTTGATTTCTTCGTCTTCCATATCCGCGAGAGGCGGCGTGTAGAAATAAACACCGACTGCTTCCCCGCCAACAGGGACCGAGTTTGGATGGCGATGGCTCAGTAGCACGCAGGCGCCCCATTTTCTCAAATTAGTTGCCGGCAACGACACGGACGCCGGGAAGTTTGGCCAAGGGTTATTTTTGTAGCAGAGCTGCACGTGGGCATACTCTGAATAGCGGCAGTTTCGAAGCTTTGCTGCTGACTTTGTCGGGATGATATTGTGCAGGAGATCGGCGGCCACACCTGGTTCCGGCGCCATCACCAAGGCGTCAACCTCATACGGCTTGCCGCCAGCGTCGACAAAGTAGCCGCTAGCATCGCGTGTACGAACGGCATTGACCGGGCAGGAGAGATGGAGATCTAGACCGGGTGAACCCTCCACTAACCACTGGCTGAATTGACCGACGCCCTCTGGTGGTACCTGCAGTGATAGTTTGTAGAACTGCTGGCTGACGCCTTGAAATAATGGGGTGGATTGCCAGTGAAGAGGAACTGCATAGAGAAATCCCATGTACGGAAGAGTCAGGTGATTGGTCCCTTTCTTTCCTAGCACACGATCAGACCAGGTGTCCAATGTCTCGCCATGATCGTATTGTGCAAGTTCAGCACCATCGAAGAGTGATTTTGGTCCAGGAGAGAACAACTGCATGATGATGCTGATTCCGATTCTCAATTTGTCGAGCAAGTTGAAGACTGGTAGTTGAATAAAGCTTGTGACCTTGTCGAAGCGTGCAATATACCGCTGACGATCCCAGTCAACGACATGAGTGATAGGCTTCCATGACACTAAGTCTTTGTGGTGTTCGAGCTCCTTGAGGATGGCGGTGGTTCGAGAATAGATACCTCCCATCAAGAAGAGCGCCCCGGTTCCGAGATTGAAGCCTTCTTTGAGAACTTGGCTGGTACGTCCGCCGATGCGGTTATCGCGCTCGAAAAGATGTACATCGCAACCGGCCTTCCGCAGGGTGTACGCCGCGGTACAGCCAGCCGGTCCACCACCAATAACGGCAACTTTCATCGTTGTCAAATGTCGTCTTTGGGCTGAGGTACGAGCCGTTGATGTACGGAGAAAGATTCAATTTCGGGACTTTTATGTACAAAATGAACTGGGTCTTCGCTGCAATCACGACAGATCCACCGATAAATGTGAACCCACACCCTCGGCAGAGGTGAAGACCATCATATGACACGAGAAACTGCTCGGGACGGAGGAAACCCACCTCGCGATGTCTTGAACAACAGATTCCTTCACTTTTACCGTGCAATGTCCCGTCCAAACTTATTGATAAGGAGTAGCTTTTCCTTTCTATGGAGACGTGGCTGACACTGTCCAACCATAAACCCATAGTCTACTTACCTAGTAGTTCGGTAGCGTTTACCCCCGGGCCCGAGGCCGAGCCCGAGCCCGGATTGACGCGGAACATCCATGCAATGCCAGCAGTGATTCAACTAACAGTGCTGTTTTCATCAGCTCAAGCAACATCAGCGAGTCACCTCTGATAGTAGGTCAATGTGCCAAAGTGCGTATGAAACACAGGTTATCTGAGATTGGAGCAAGATCCAGCGAGAACAGCTGGTTGAGTATCCAAATAAATCCTTCGAGGTCGATGCCTGTCAAGCAGTGCCATCGCTGCAGTAACTTCAGATGTGCCAAGAATAGGCGATAATTGCAGGGGATTGCATCGGAAATCTTGAAGATTCTGGAGGATACAGGCATTGTGAAAGTCCGTTAAGCATGTGAAATTCCAATATAAACTGTCCCAGGCCCAATGCGGTCCGAATCCATAACACAAGCCCGGACTCCCTCGCCCTACCGTAAATCGATAAACCATCGAAAGGAAATCATTCGTCCACTGCCCTCATAGTTTAAAATGCCGTTTCATGCGTTTCCGAGTCGACTCTTGACTGCCTCACGTCCTCCCACTATCCGCCTGCCACACACAAGAAATCCCCTGCTCAGATCGAAGAAATGGTTCACCAACACATGCTCAGCCGTCCATCCTGCTGTGCCGACTCTTACGAGAACGTCTTCTTCAAGTAATCAATTCGATGTAATCGTTATAGGGGCTGGTGCTAGCGGAGTGACTACCGCCGCGCTTCTCGCCGAAAAGGGCTATAGCACGCTCATCGTCGAGGCAAAAGAGCGCATTGGCGGGCGTGCTTCCACGCGATCAGTTGATGGATTCTTGATCAATACTGGTGCCCTTGTAATCGAGTTCGACGGCGCTGTGTCTGCCACGTACCAAGCCCTCGGGCTGCAGCTCAACCTACACGAACCTGGTCGCGGAGCAACTGTTATACGTTGGGGGAATCGGGATATCAATGTTGTCGAAGGCATCTTTGGCCTGCTTCGCAACGCTGGACCTAGAGTGCTCGCCATCATGCTCTGGAGCCTGCCTTGGCTGCGTCCCAAGAAGAATGAGTCGACTCGTTCATGGCTCAGCAGATTCACGCACAACAGCACCATCCACGACTTGGCCGACAATGTTCTCGGATCCATCTTTGCAGCACGAGGCGATGTAGTTTTGGCGGAAGTTTTCTTGTACTACTTCCTAAAGGATACTTCTTTCAAAAAGATCGGACTTCCACCCGGCGGGACAATCGAGGTCTGGAAACCTTTGGCACGGCACATGCAGGCTTCTGGTGGCCAGGTCTGGCTTAACTCGACTGTCTCTAAGTTATTGACCGAACCTGATGGCAGCATATCAGGGGCTTTGGTCAAAGACGGAAGTGGTCGCGAGATCAAAGTGTTCTCTAAAGTAATTGTGAGCAGCATCGGGCCACATGGTACTGCGCTTCTCGCCGGCACCGATGTACTCCCAGCTGATTACACCGAAACCTTGCAGCGATGGAACAAAACAGCTGCTATTTTGACCATTCATTTTGCAAGTCGGAAGCCTCTCGCAACTTTCCCCTGTCTTGCCATGTTCAGCAAGACCCGCCGCTTGGTCTACGCAGGGAACTTCAGCGCTCCCGAGCTCAATCGCTGCCCCAAAGGATGGCATCTGTACTCCGGCGCATCTGTTCCAATACCGGCGATAGGTTCGTTCGACTTGGAGAAAGAAAAGAGTTTGCTGATTCAGGATCTGCGCGTCAACTTCCCAGGTTTTGACGAAGCCAAGATCCTGGCTATCGACGTTACTGCCGACGAATGGCCTGCGCAGCGTGCTGTGTCTGGCTATGATCAGCCGCAGACTACTCCTTTCCCGAACTTGTTCAACGTTGGCGACGGTACAAAGCCGTGGGCCTCGGGTGGAACAGCCGCTTGTTCGCGGTCGGGTCAGCTTGTTGCTGAGTTAATCTCCAAACAGTTTGCTTTGAAGATGTAGCATTGATAGACATCACTTATGAAAAGTTTCTGACGAATAAGATCGAAAGCATGGTCTATATGCATCCCGTGAAAGAATGGTGTCCGATGACATGTTTCCCCAATTCTGTCCCACTGCCCGATCAATGACAACCTCGGGATAGTGCACACGAGTCCGAAGCGGCTCCCTTCAACGTTACCGACCCAATTTTGACCTCCCAGTCAATTGATCGACTACTCCTCAGTCAATTGGTTGGGTTATTGCGACTAGTTGATCATCCGTATGCACTTCAGATTTGAAGTATGTTACATCATGTATAAGCCAACATGAAGTGCAAGAGCTCCTCACTAAGCATCGCTCAATCGACTATGGCACTAGTTTTGTCAACTTAATACTGTGGTAGATATGAATAAACCTGTGGTACTCAAGTATTCTAACCGGAAAAGAGCGCTTTGGAAGGCGGAGTCCGGGCCCGAAATGGACGAGGACAGGGTGGCATCGGCCTCGGCTTCGCTGTTTTTGGGGGCGGCGGCTAAGTTCACGGTCATAGCAACCCTAGGAGTATCACACACTCCATCACTGTCTCAGCCAAGTCTTGAGGTTTACTCTTGTTCACCCTAGTTTCTGCCCCCCCTTCATTACATCATTTCATGCCCCTAGCCAGACGCAAGTTAATGCACCCCGCGATCAATACATCATGACATCCAATTATTTGGTTACCCGTAGTGGTGATTTTCAAGCATTTACCTATATAGAGAGACTGTTGAAGAGCTCATATATAACATACCTGTGACTTCAAGCCGCAATTAAGAGGCAATGAAGGAAACTCTCTTCATGGCCCTATTTAAGTAAACCCTCAAACTCGACCATTCATTTACCTTCGTCTTGAAACAAGAATGATTCCAGTGACCTAATTTGGCATTTGCAATGTTCAATCCTCCCAGTTCATCCCTTCTTCTGGCCGCTACTGTTTTGTTCTTTCTTTGGAAAGTCAGCAAAGTGGGATCTAGGCCACACGGCTATCCACCCGGTCCACCGACGCTGCCTGTGCTAGGCAATCTGCATCTTGTTTGTGAACCAATCAAGTACACTGAGAGGGCGATCTCACTAATAGCATGGATATAGATGCCGAAATTGAGGCCACATCTTCAGCTGCAGAAATGGGCCAAAGAATATGGGTAATACTTCATCTTTACCATTACGGAGGATAATCAAAGAATTAAAGCAGACAAAGAGCCGAGGGAAGTCATGGAATTAATGTTGACTCAATGGTGCGGTAGGCCGATTTACTCATTGATACTCGGCACAAAAGTTATGATCGTTCTATCATCGGATACAGCCGTCAAAGAAATGTTGGACAAGAGGAGCGGCAACTACTCTGACCGGCCAGATATGTTTATCGGTCAAAAGGTAGCTAGCGGCGATCTCCGTCTTGTTGTGATGGTAAGTGACATTTGTCGCAGGTGCAAATGGAAACTAGACAGCTGACAACATACAGAGATACGGAGATAACTGGCGTATGATTCATCGCATGGTACACAACATATTGAACATTAAGGCTGCTGTCACGTACGTTCCTTATCAGGACCTCGAGAATAAGATTCTTCTGAAAGATCTATTGGAGACTCCTTCCGATTTCCTCCAGCACATCAGGAGATTTACCTACTCTCTTTCCACACAAATGATATACGGTTATCGCTGTACTGATAATCATGACCCGAAGCTTTTGCAGCTGTTTGAGGTAATGAAGTCTTCCTACCACACCAACACAAATTAATTAATGCCCAATACTGAATGTTAATGAAATAGAGCTTTGAGAACTGGGGCAGGTTGTCCGGAAGCTCTAGCGCTCAGCTAGCGGACATATATCCTTTTATCCAAAGCCTACCTAGTTCTATTGCGCCAAACGTCACATACGCCAAAAAGTTGTATGAGATAGAGAGCCAGAACTATCTCCGACATTGGATGGTGTCGAAGAAAGCGCTTGATGACGGAACAGGACTGGTAAGTGCCACAGCACAGGACTCAAGATTAAGAAATTCGAGCTGGGAACCATTTCTGACGAGTAAATCAACAGCCCTGCTTCTGTAACGACATCTATCGCGCTCAAACGAAAGAAGGCTTCAGCGACGATGTAGCTGCTTATATCAGCGGTTCGCTGCTTGAAGCAGGCTCGGATACGACAGCGGGAACTCTCTATGGTTTCATTCAGGCTATACTTGTGTGGCCAGAGGTACAAAAAAAGGCTCAAGAGGAGATTGATCGTGTCATTGGTAGTGCCCGTCTCCCCACCATCGACGATTACCAGGACCTGCCGTATATCCGCTGCTGTATCAAGGAGAGCCTGCGGTGGATGCCAACTGTCTTCCTTGGCGTGCCTCACGCAGCAGTCAAGGACGACGTTTACATGGGTTATAACATCCCGAAAGGCGCGACTATTATCAATAATGTGTGGTGAGTGAATCTCCTCAGTCGTGTCTCGCTGGAACTCCTTATCTGAATGTTGAACGTAACACAGGGCAATCCACATGGATGAAGAGCGCTCGCCCAACCCCCGCGTATTTGATCCTGAACGCTTCAAGGATGACCACACCACACTCTATCAATCTGCCATGGGGGACACGAAGAAACGCGACAACTTTGTATTCGGCGCGGGAAGACGGCTGTGTCAGGGTATCCACATCGCTGAAAGATCTCTCTTCCTGGGCATGTCGAGACTATTGTGGGCCTTTGACTTCTCCCCGGCTGTGGATGCCCAAGGCAATCGGGTGAAATACGACATTGAGAACCTCGTTGGTGGTATCACTGTCCAGCCATCTGACTATCCAGCTTGGATCGAGCCCCGGTCTGCGGAGAAAGTCGCTATTATCAAAGACGCCGCTGAAGAGTGCAAGCAGCTACTGAACCCAGTCACCATGCAATGGAAGCAGGTCCCAGAGGGCATGGCCTTCAGTACATGGATGCCGGACAGCAACTATGAGAACTTCGACAACATCTAGCTATGAGTACCTGAGATTAGTTAGGTTCTGAGCAAGAACTGGGATTATCCGATACCGTGTCTGTTTTGGAGTCATGGATAGTTCAATGAAGAGCGCCAGAAAGTCTTGTTTAGACGAACAGTTTTTCATGAAATGCCATCATCATAGCTGCACTACTTTGGGACTTGGAGGAAAAAAATCTATACGGTAAGCAAGATGAACTTCCGCAACACTGAGATAAGAAAGAAGTCAACGAACATTTCGTGCCAACTCATAAGCTCAAAAGGCGCCGGTGATGTGAAGGCATAATCTTAGGTTAAGAACACATCAAGAAAGACATGTGCTTCACCATACGTTAAGGCAGGATAGTTGAGGCAAAGAAAATGTACACGGCCGAAGATAACTAAACCGACGTGAACAGAAAGTTTACTATGAAAGACTATCGTTATCCCGAACATCCACCTACTCGCATCTGAGTTACCTCAGTTCGCAATGCCTTATGCCTTCATTGAAGTTTCAGAAGTCACTTCAACTCGAGGCTTGCGTCTTCGCTGACTGCTTTCCTTATACCCATGACGATGCGCCCAGAAACAGTACGTAGGACCGCATCTACGATTGCTGGTGATTCCACTGCCCGAGCTCTCCAGGCGACATGCTGGTCTGGGCGGATCAAGAGAAGATTTCTTTCATACAACGCTCTAGCTTGCGCCTCTTCTGAGAGATTGATCAGGGACAGACTTAAACCCAAATCGCTCGCGGCTTGGACGATATAATCTTGTCCCACATTAGTTTCGGTGAAGCAAAGAAGTGACCAGTGTTTCCCGAACTTGTCGAATATCGGGGTACCATCGGAGAGAAAAAGATGAGGGGGCCGGCCACCAGGCCACGTTGTTGGCGTGTAACAACGCGGATCCGAGAAAGGCTCACTGCCGTCATCTTCCTGGTGCAAAATGATGAGTGAGTTGTACCAGTATCCCATCTCTATCCCAAGGTCCCTATTTTCCCCATCATGGCTTTGGTAGAATTCGTGAACACGCTGTCTGAGAAGACGTGCTTCTTCAGTGTCGGCGTCGACGCGACGCGGATCACCGCCACTGAGCAACATCTGTAACTCCTTGTGGACCTTGAAATGATCGTGGGACCGCTCCACGTTTCGGAGGGCGACAGGTTTGCGCTCCAGTTCGTAAGACTCGAGGAGCCCTGGACCGCCCTCACCGTTGACGACCGAGGCGAGTTTCCACCCGAGGTCAAAGGCATCTCCGATGCCCATGTTCATCCCGTAGCCCCCTGTAGGAATATTCTGATGTGCTGAGTCGCCGGCGAGGAATACATGTCCTTCGCGGCTTCTCCAGTGATGTGTCACGGCGACGTTTGGCCTCCAGATTGAACGCACCAGAATCTCGTCGATCTGGAATTTGTACGGCTCGTAAAGCCCTCCAAGGACACGGTAAACTGCATGGTGAGACTCGATTTTTTCTGGCTCGGCATCAAGGGGAAGAAACAGATGGGTCGTCCAGGTATCCATTTCGTCTTGTGAGATAATGGCCCCTTCAAAGCCGCCTGACTGGCCGAGGAGGAAGATATGCCAGAACCTCCCTTGTTTGTGTAGTTTGGCTAGATCACGAGACTTGAAATGAACCAGTAAGGCACAAGAGGGTCTGGAAAGGTTTATTAGAGTCTGATCAATATTTGCCATGCTGGTCAAAACTTACATTGGGCCTCCGTCGAGAGGAATCGACAATGAAGTACGTGTTCGACTGGAGGCACCGTCACATCCTACGACGTAGTCGGATCTTACAACGGTTCTCTCTCCAGTATCCACGTCTGCGATTGTCGTGTGTGCGAAGCCCTCATGCTCTTCAACATGTTCAATCTTGAAGCCATAATTGAGGTCGATAAGTGGATCATCGTCACAGATTTTCTTCAGCCATCTTTCAAAGATGGCTTGCGAGACTCTTTGCCAAGGCTCTTGGGGCTGAGTGCCGTCGTTGGTGTTCTGGATTTGGGATCTGAACCTGTCTACTCCTGGCAGGTCCCATTGAGTGAGCGGCTTTTCGGCAGAGAGGCCAGTGGATATGATGACATTCTGATCGATGTTCGGCGGCACGCCTTGCTTTCGGAGGTCATCGGCAAGACCCAGCTTGCGAAAGATCTCCATTGACCGAGCATTAGTCAGGTCCATCTTGGGCCACTTGGTGGTGGTCTTATTGCGTTCGAAGAGTTTAGATTTCACGCCATAGAAGGAGAGGACTCGTGCAAGTAGCAGACCAATTGGTCCACCTCCCGCAATGACGACAACTCCCCTAGGTAGCAGCTCCATGCTAGTCTTTGGCATCGATCCATTCGAGGCCATGATCTTTGTGCTTTAATTCGGCGTGTTTGTTGACTTTTTTTTCTGCAGACGTCGGACCATCTCTTGGAAGACTGGCTGTACTTGTTCTATCATACGCGATAGATGCACATAGGCAGAGAAACCGCAAGATGGGTCTACATATAGGATTTAGACCACCAACGTGTAGAGTATTGGCCTGTCTCCGTCACGACCCTAGCCAGATGACGGGCCGGGTATTGTGTCGCTTGACCAGGTGACAACAGCCAATGTCGACATGAAATATATCAGTTTGTCTCCTGGCTTCCGTTTTTTCAGGGCCCCAGGTAGCGGCAGAGCCGATCCACCTATACCTTAGGCTATGTTACTTGGTAGGGGATTTCCACTGAAGGATTGCCGTCACTCCACGCTCACTCACTATACAACTAACTTACAGTAAAGAAAAGCGTCGCTATAGTTTCTTGCCGAGCTCGAATCAAAAGGGTGAAGACTAGTAAGTTGTGTGTGGTGAGACCGAATGCCCCGCTCAACGCAGCCCGAATACATTTTTCGGCCCCACACAAGCCGACGATAAGTGGACCCCGAGCCCGAAGCCGAAGCCTGAGCCCGACGGTCCGCTAGCCGTATCCGTGCCCCGACCCACAAGCCTCTTTGTGACCTTATTTTGGTGCTGATTCCATCCTTTTGTGAATGAAACCAGTCTTCTCAGTACACTTCATGTTTCCAGTATCTCCGAGGTCACCTCAGATGACGGTGGACTGAGAACTTTGGCACGGTACTTATTCAGGGGCCATCGCGTCAGTACTCCTGTCAAAAGTCTACGTCAACCCAAGCCTGTCATTGATGAAATCAATATTTTATATTTTTCTGCTGACTTCAATTGCCGGCCTTATGATTCCATTAACCTCTGTCAGCCAGTGGACACGCTGAAGAACTCGTTTTTCGTGAGCTTTTTACCAAGCTATGAGGCTTGCTTGAGGTACGTCGATACTAACCGCACTCCTCAGACTCGTCTTGTTTCAATGCACGCGGACGTCGCAAACTCACACATATGGGTAGCCATGTTGTTCATAGAAGCAGGCACAGAACCAAGTGTCTGCCATTGTTGATATACGTACCACAGGACACCCCAAATGGTTCACTCGGACCGGTCAATTGACTTCATTGAGATTGTGTGCAAGCGGAGAAAACAAGGCATTAAGAAATTGATCAAGCGACCGTTGTATCCCCTGCGGCTACTCTGACTCGTAGTCGAATCGATATTCCAGTCGGACAACCAGTCTCGAGCAAGGTTCGGCCGCCAACACCGGCTCTTGTTTTCCCAGCGGTAAGGAGGGTTTTCAGTACACATTAAGCCCAACCCAGACCCACGCTGGCGTGATGATACGAAAGCACGACAGGTTGGAGGGGTCTTCAGGGCCATCAAGGTTCATACATGTAGGTACTTAGTTGAGGGGATAGATTTTAGTAGGGATCACTCCTCGTCCACCTGCCGGCTTGAGAAATTGGCGTCTTATCCCTGTTCTCAGAGAGGGCACCTACATAGTACCAGCTCCCGAAGTACCTGCTCTTGCAAGGAGGACGTGAGTCTAAACCTTAGCCCCATGCTGATCCCTGCAAGTCAAGCTAAGCACTAGGTCAAAACGGCTTGTGGGACTTAGGCCCACTCAAGCCGATCTACCCTGGTACGGATACATGAAAGACACGGGTGGAACACATGGGCAGCCAGAAGCAATTCGCTAGTGTCGGATAGCTAGTTCATGTAATATCTAGGCTGAATGAACTCTGTCTGTCTAGTATGACCTACGGAGTACCTAGGTATGAAGAAAATGAAGCTCAAGATGTCAGGACCCAGCCAGTCGGGACGATGGCTAGCCTAATTACCTTATATCTTGCAGCACAGGGGAGAATAGTGCTTAAGACATCATTGCTGAGACGCTTGCTTCGTGGTACAGTCTGCTGCCTTGTTCTGCTAGTGACGAACCTCGTACCTCGCTTGTACAGTCGGGGCTGGATGATCAGATTAACAGTGTGGGGCGGGATACTTGGCGGCTTGCAGGTCCTTGGGTACTGACATGATAGTTCGTTTACCTAGACAGGACTGAGCGAGGTTTTTCCATCGACTCACAAGCAAGAGACTGCAAGTACGTCCATTATCCTGGAGCTGAGGCATTTTATAGCAAGGTTGAGGGTGTTGACTGGTGTGCCTTTGAGCTTGGCCGTTGTGGAGGCGAGGCTCCAGAGGACCAGACGTCTAGGACCAGCAGAAGCTCGATTGGATGCTGCCAACAGGCAAAGGCAAGCTATAAAGAAGGTGCGTTTTTCTTCGAAAACTAGTTTGGTGGCATGTCTTACCCTGTCAATCATCGTTTTCCATATTATTTCGGATTCTCACCATGGCGGCCTATGCCACCGACAATGAAGCCGCAGTCCATAAGATTACCACTGAAGGTGCACCCGGCGTCAAGCCACGAAGCGCCCTTCTCAATAGTGAGGCTGTGGATGACATCTCTGCGGATGATCATGAGCAGCGCATGAAGGACCGCGCGCTTCTCTCTGCCGAAGAAGAGAAGAAGCTCTTGCGCCGCGTCGACTTCCGCTTAATGATCTTGTGCGCTATCATCTTTATGATCAAGAACATCGATTCGAACAATGTCAGAATTAAAGATCACCTCATTGGCGGCAGTGGAACTAATGCATAGCAGGTCGCAAATGCCAGAATCATGAACAAAGGCACCCCTCGGAACATCATGACGCAGCTCAAAATGACTGCTGATGACTATAACTGGGTCAGCACAATTTACAACGTGAGTGTCTCGAAGCCGTTATAAGATACTGAACAATAGTTAAGAGAACATGATTCACAGATTCCGTTTATGATTTGCGAGATTCCCACCAATATGGTCGTGAAAAAGATGCTCCCTTCGCGATTCCAGTCGCGCATCATGGTAAGCACCGCACCGAGGGACATAATGCGTGGAACCTGGCAATAGCATGGCTTGCTGACCTGCGTAGGTAACTTGGGGAATTGTTTTGGCTTGCCATGCTGCCGTTACATCTAGTGCTGGCCTCCTGACCGCCCGCTTCTTCCTTGGTCTTGTGAGCTGTCACTGATATGGGTCCTTGTAATCACCGATATTGACCACCCAACAGGCCGAGTCTGGCATGTTTCCAGGGATCATTCTACAAATGAGCTACTGGTACCGCGCCGATGAGATGACTCCTCGGCTTTTGATTTTCTGTACGTGATACTCATCATAATGTTTCAGGGCTGTGGAAGGAATTGGTCACTGATGTAACGTGACAACAGACTCATTCGAATTCTTTGCCAACATTGTGAGTGCTGTTCTGGCCTTTGGGTTCAGCGGCATGAACGGGCGACATGGCTTGTCTGGCTGGCAATGGTTGGTTTGCTTTTCCTCCCGTCGGCTGCTTCCAGCCCTTAGATTTATCGCTAACTAGAAGTGCAGGTTCTTTCTAGTTGAGGGTGTGATTACGATTGGCTTCGGCGTTTTGCTTCTCTTCATCTTCCCTGATTGTAAGATCACCTACCTCAACCATCCTTGCAAGACTGCTCACGAGTCTGGTACCCAGTTCCCGCGCAGGCCAAATGGCTGACCGACAAGGAGAAGCGATTCCTCCAAGCTCGCCTACCACCAAACGCCCCTCGCTCTTCCGAGAGCAATTTCAAGGCGAGTGAGATCTGGGATACCATGAAGGACCAGCGCCTCTGGTGGTTCGCGTTCATCTGGGCTACCAAGACGATTGGTAGCACTGGTCTTTCGTTCTACTTGCCGACCATCGTCGCCAGTCTGGGACTTGCGTGAGTGACAATCCATGCCGCAGATGCCCGTCGTGTGTAGTTCTGACTCATATCTCGCAGTTCCATCGCCGAAAGCCAGCTGCTCACCATCCCATCCTCGGTTCTAGCCATTATCCTCATTGGCATCAGCGGTTACTTGACTAATTCTTTGGCTGTGCCGTACCCCCTCGTGGCACTGGTGTACCTGGTCTCTAATTTAGCGTGCTACGGCGTTATGGTCGCATACCCGAACAACGGAGGCGCGTATGCTGCTACGCTAATTGCCGCGGGTGTCTCGCTGGCCTGGTTCGCTACCATGTGGCCATGGCGTCTTCAGACGACGTTCAGGGCAACGGGTTCGGCCTTTGCTATCGCATGGGTAAACGCCCTTGGTGGAATTGGTACTATTGTTGGTCCCCAGATCTTTCGCTCTAAGTACGCACCCGAGTACACAGTGTCGTTCGCGGTCGCCATGGGCATGACAGGCGCGTGCATCCTCGCCATCTGCTGGACTTGGTGGATTACAAGGGAGACGGAGAGGCAGACCCGTCACTTGAGAAAGAGACGTCTCGCCGCCCACAAAACTAACGAGGTCATCTTGGATGATGTTGACATCGACGCTGACTTCAAAACACCGAAGGTGCACACTTAGGCGAGTGTCAGACACTTTGTGCCTGTAACTCGATCAACTCGCCACTAGAAATAGTGTTCTTGGTTCAAAGTAGCGCAAGGTAAAATCAAGATATATGTAAAGTATGTATGTATATATATTGGTACTCCTCTGATCATGTTGAGCTGAAGGTCATCATGTCGAGAGTGTTACCGGCTTCCTTATGTTCGCAAGCCGCTTGGGTGGTCTGGCAGTTCAAAGCCTTTGGAAGCTTGTGCTGAATTGTTTGAATTATGCCAGTAATTTCTTTCAGGGAGCGAGAGCGGCGGCGGTTGAATGGTCTTCTGCAGCGATCGTAGCTACCTCAGCACACTAATCTACTCGAACCAAGGGGACGAGCTTTGAATACAGGAGTGGCGCATGCCCCTGAAACTGGCATATTCACACCTCGGATTTCCGCCTCAGCTCGGAAAGCCGAGCAGTTGCGAAAGATCCAACAGTGCGTGTGGGGCGGCTTCACGCCCCGGTTACACGGACGACTGCAATCATGACCATGCAAAGGTCGACAGCACCGGTTTTGTTACGATCAGATACACGAATGAGAAGCGCGATTTCTTGACCGTGCTGTATTAACACTTCAGACCTTTTTGATCCCTCTTGTGCTTCGTATGATCTTGTCTTTGAACACCAGGGTAATGTAAATCGACCCTGGCACATATACTGTGTCCATATACGAACGCATGCAGACGTAATACCACGGTCCTAGCTTCGATGCCGAAAGCAATATCGCTGTCTAATCTATAAGCCCAAGTGCGACTGACAGCTCATTCAAATCTTTCAGGAAGCTGCTCCATCTGACGTGTTACAGGCTGGCTATGATAACAACGATATCGTCGGCAGGTCTTACCGATTTTAGCCAGGATTACATCCTATAGAGCATTGCCGTTGCATTTTCCGCTGTCTGGCAGTGTCTGAGCAAGCACCTGGTGATGGATCTTCGGTATCGAAAATTGGAGGTCTTATTGCTGTATCAATGTGCTGTGAAAGTGGGCACGGGAATTGTGTTTCCCCGAGCCCCTCTCGATGCATTCATAAGCCCTCGGCGCAAGTGGCAAGTCTCATAGGATGATCAACTTCCTCATAAGGTTCCCTTGTGTCAATGTGACTATGGGGATCTAACATGGCACTGACGTGCTACGATTTGGTTCAAGCTGCCCTCTTTCTTAACGTTGAGATATCCCCATGTACCTTTAGCGTGATGATGATGGTGTAGAGAAGGTCAAGAAACATTCAACAGATAGTACAGAGCCATGAATCTAAGATAGTGATGGAGAATTAATCTTGAACTAGCGAAATGTCGCAAGACTGGGCTCGCCAATGCGAAGCCAAGTAGGGTGTACGCTACCTAAGGGAAAGTAGGGATCTCGCCCAGTGTGACACCACCAAGGCTTGATCTAGTTCCAAGCTGCAGGACTGTGCACAGCTCTGGTCTTAACGCAATCAAGACAGCCTTCGCCTTAAAATTAGGTACATCAATGACAACTTTTGACAATCAACCAGGTTAATTGATCAGGTCATCTTATATGTACCTAGAAACTTTAAGGGCGCTACAGGCGTTGTTTCTTTAATACAAAGAGATATGATTTTTCTCATGAAGAAAGTTCAAAAAAAAACATTGATTCAGATAACGTAATTGATTGAGTAAGTTTGATTTTGAGTTTCGGTCAACTAAGGGCGAACTTTTGGAAGTTGACTGAGCTGATTGTTAAGTTCATGGTTGAAGTTGCGTTGAGTGCATAAGCCGTATCTCTTGTGGGGCCGGAAACATCCCACCCGGGCCTTCAGCTCGTGTCAATGAACTCGACCAGTGACACCTTGTATCAGTATGCCACTAGCTGACATTGAGAGGTTCGATCGCTGCGAGAATACTCAACGAGTTCAATGATCCACCATGCAGGTAGATGCAATCGCCGCCAACAAACAGGGCGCAGACGGACGGCTCGTATAGTCATTCTCCGTGGATCAACAAGATTGGAATGAAAATGGCAGGCAAATGTGACATCTGCTCACTTTTTGTCAGGAGATACCTCGGTTACCGAGCAAAAATTGCTCGGCCGAGCTGAGCTCGCAGCTGTCTGCTCTGTAGGGTTAGGTTCTCAACGAGGCAGAAGGCCATTGACAGGCGTGTAATCAGATTGATTGATTGATAAGATGCATGTAAGGTATTTCGACGTGATTAGATTGGACGAGCATGGTTCATGGGTACTGCATACGCGATCCCCACGCCGTAACCCCCCGGGTCCTCGGATACTCCACGTCCGGCTGACGAAGGAGCATGCGTCGCCATATTGGCCTACCCTTAAGAAAAGTCTTGGTAGCTCTTAGCGTGCGCCTCAGCCTTTTAACCGAAGTAACCTTGCCGACTTCATGACATACACTTTCCATCCCTCTTACGAAATAAGCTTACTTACTACCTCGTTTACAATTTGGCAAGGTCGCCCATTGATCGGAGGAGAAGTCGGATTTTGATATATACCCGTATATCTCTCTACTTGGTGATCAAAGATGCAGGGTATGTCCCCAAAATGGGAGCCACCCACAGCAAATAAAGGCAAGGAAATGGCACAGAGACCCGATACAAGTGTGCACTAAAACATCCTTACGATAAACTACTGGGAGGTCGCACATAGCCTCGGATCTATCCTCTTGAGTACCTAGTGGGAAACAGACCCCACAGACTGCCCATGATGAGCTGGAACGTTGGGCTTCCCGCAGGGGTCCTCCAACTGCAAGCCCAACTTACGCATGGCTCGAATCCCGCCGTTCATGCTGTCTGCAGCGTATCCCTTCGCGCGCAAAACACTGGTGGCTACGCGAGCAGAGTCTCCATCATAGCAAATGATGAGTGACAGTTTGTCTCGGAGCTGGGAGCAGATGTCTTCGTTCTCAGAGCTAAGCTTGGCCTCAAGCTCTTGCCAAAGCGATGCCAACACCTTTGGATCTGCGAAGGGGCTCGGAGTGCCTGAATGAATCAGCGGGAAGTTCACAGATCCAGGCAGACTGAACTGCTCGAAGTCCTCGGGTTGGCGCAAGTCAACCACGATAGTGTCTGGTGACGGAGCTATGATTCTTTCCCAGCCTTGTCGTTCATCAGAACGTCTTTTGGATAAGAAGAAAAGGAGATCTCTGGTGAGAACTTTGTCCAGACGGTAGAAATCGTTTAGGGCCACTAGCGGATCCTTTTCCCACGCCGAGTCGTAGCGGTACAGGTCAACGTCACTCAATTCCTAGGCGTTTCAAGATCAGCGAGATGTAAAACACCGCGGGCATGATGGAGAACATGTACATACCGAGTTTCTGATCGGAGGGAACTGCTCAGCTTCCAGCTTGGCAAAATACTCATCCATGTATTGGTACGGGAGATCGCAACACAAAGTGACGCAGTGAATTTGGCCGTCTTCCCCTGTAAGCTCACTCAAGGTCCCTTCCTTCTTTCTTTTCTCAATGAACTGATAAAGCCCTTGGAGATTAAATCCGGAGGAGGGGCCGCAAACAATGCCATTCCGGCAAAGTTCCAACGAAAGCGAGTATGAGGGGTGGGATGCGACCTCCTCGATATGATCCACAGCTGACTTCCAGGGAAAGTTGACTGGAGCTAGGAGAGCCAGGGACCGTGGTCCTGGAACTCTGTCGCCTGCGGCAGTGCACACGCTGTGAATGCTGTTAGAAGGCACTGTGAAGCGGGCGCATTGGATTTCTCACCCCAAACGGAACACAGACGGGCTCTTTTTCTTGAAAAAGCTCCCCAAGCCTGACATTGTACCTGGAAACCATAGTGTTAGACTCGTGACGTTGAAAGAAACTCAAAGCTCTCGAAGATGGGATGTACCAGAGGTTCCCATTCCTGCGCAAATCAGGCTTATTTCCGGGAGTTGTTCCAGAATCTGCGGACCTGTCCATCGCATATGAGATTGCCAGTTCTAGAAGGCTTGATTAGCAGCTGTAAACAATCCATAACTGTTGGCAGGAATTCTCACCAGATCGTTGTTATACTGGTCCGGGTTGAGCACGGATTCAGATTCCTGTGCCCAGCGGTATGCGGCTCGAATTCCGCCACGCTCGTCGTTCGGCTCGGGCTGCGACGGACCGCCGAATAAGGTACTGTGACAGAGCCATATTTAGCATAATCACGGCGCACAGAAAGGGATGTCACCTAGCCAAAACAGCTCAGCTTACATGTTAAGACCAAAGAATTGCATCAATTTCAATTTTGCTGCTGTCGTCTTATTGCTTAGGAAAGCGTGTACATCTCCCAAGTCGTAAAGGACGCGAGACATCAGAGCCATGGAAATGACTGTTGACCCAGAGCTGTACTCAACTACCGTCTTGGTCTTATCGGGCGCTACTCCATGCTCCAGGAGATTGAGAGCTTTGTCGAATCACGGGTTAGCACCTCGAACCTCGTCTTCGGTAAGAAGATTTTCTCGACTTGATTACCTGGCATAGATTTGACATTGTTTGCTGGGTGCATAGTCATCATTTTGGCGTAGATGCGGACGCCATCCTGTCGGTAAGGATTGAGGGAGTTGGGAAGCTCCACAAGAGGCAATGGTGGTGCCTTGTCAGGACTGAAGTAGTCCTTAACAGACTCAGGGCCTTTATAAACGTTGAGGTTGTTACGTGGCTGCATCTCGAGGTTGTTGTTGCAAAGAGAAGAAATCAATGTGCGGGAAGTTTTTGTTAGGAAATGTAAAGCTTGGGAAGCGTTCAGCTGTAGGAATGGTGTTATGTTTTAGAGCAGATTGTCTAATGTATTCAAGAAAAGCAGCGAGCATCGATATTGTCGCATATTCCGGGCTGGACCAAATACCCAACTACACCAATCAACGATCTGTCTGAACCATTCGATCGCTTACAAGCCTGGCGATATTACATCACGTCTACACTCTGCGCCTGTCCATCGGACGCGGCAGGGGGTGCGAAAAGTCATGAGTGATTTTCGCCGTCAGAAATCAATCACACCAAACAAATGGCTCACAAGATCAGTCATGACTCAACTGACAGGAAGTTAGCTTAGCTACGAGAGGTTCATGTTGAAGCTTTCCATACTTGCACGACGATATTGTCAACGAAGAGATCGCTAAATGCATACCCCAGTCGCGAATTGACACCCCACATTTCCCTATAACCTATAGACGCTGTGACGGCCAGGTCCGATAATACCGAAGGGATCCTCTTTTGTCCGAGTGCGACCTGACATTGCTTGTTCTGCGTGATGATCTGCATCATGTAACCTTGAAGGCCCGTCCTATGGAACTACCAAAGTCTTGAGGTGTGGATGTATAAGGCAAAGACCTGTCATCGAGCGACATACCTGTCAATGTAGACCGCATCCCACTAGGCATCCCGACTCTCACGGTGGATGGCGCGTGGAACAAGCGCGACGTATTGAACTGATCAGGGCAACAAGACCGATGAACAGCGGTAAGAACCTCTAGCAGACTCAAAAAAGGAAAACCCGGCAATTTCAGCGCAACGTCATTACCAAATATTTTGCTGCTCCACTGACCCTGGCCACTGAATTTGCAATGCTGTGTAGACTGCTGCGGAGTGCTGTACTGCCAATCAACAACCCATCTGCCAAGACATTCACAAAGTCCTGATACGTCATTTGAAGCTTTCGAAAGAATTTGACGTTGGTCTCTAGAAATTCTCCGGGGTATAATTTGCTCCAAGATTTCGTTACAGACACATGTAGCCAGAGAGTCAATAGATGAACAAATGCGAATCTCAAAAGCATCTTTCACCCCGATTTCGCGCATCTTACCAACTATCCTCTCTCAGCAATGTTCAAGAACACCAAATCAGCGGATCGTAGCGATCAGGAGGCGGTGGACATCAATGTCAGCAACCCCGAAAGCTCCCATATGCCAGAGACAGTGCCGGAATCGCCAACGCCCACAGACAAGAGAGCAGAGACGCACATGTTCAACGAACAGACAAATTACGTGTCCAAAGTCAAGGTCATTACGGTAAGTTGCCCCGCCTCAAAGGTTTTTCAATGTTCAAACTTGATTTACCCCCCCGATGTGATGAAGTGATACATACTTACTCACAAGAACAGATTTTTCTGGCATGCGCCAGCGTGGACCTTGTAGCACTCATGGACCAGACCACCCTGGCAGCTAGCTTGTCTATTGTTGGCAATTACCTTCATGCAGGACAACAGCTATCCTGGCTCGCCAATGGCTATTTCATGTACGTTTAATTCGCCTGATGACGACTCTTCCTGATCGATACGCCTTCATAGAACATCCACAGTCGGGCAACTCTTGTACGGCCGCCTCTCGGACATATGGTCGCGTAAGGTCATTCTGATGGTCGGGCTGGCCATTTTTGGCCTTGGATCGCTTGCATCCTCCCTAGCCCAGACAGCTACACAGCTCATTGTTTTTCGCTGTTTTACGGGACTTGGCGGTGGCGGACTCATGACAGTTGCGCAGATGATCGTCAGCGATGTAGTGCCTCTTCGCGAGAGGGGAAAATATCAGGGTATTTTGGCAAGTTTCTCCCGCCGGCCACTTTTCCACCTCCACCCTAGACTCTCTTCCACACCAGAGTATCAGATTTGATCAGTCATGCTTTTCTCGCGGGGTAGATGGACACTCACGCCCGCATCCCCTGCAACCGCCCCTGCCCTGCTAACACCTCGGCTTCTTCAGGGCGCCGTGACTGCGTTGGCCAACGGAATAGGCCCCGTCATCGGCGGCACTCTATCCTCCAAAGGGGGCGACTCTTGGCGTTGGATCTTCCGCCTCAATCTGCCCCTGACGGCGCTATCTGCGGGATGCGCACTATTCTTCATGCCCCTCAGGAAGGTCGAAGGGGACTGGAAAGTGTGAGTTGTCTCCTTGATAACCCGCCGCCCATAGACTGACCAACCACACCTCAACATAGGAAGACACGAGCCATTGACTTCATAGGCATCTTGCTTGCACTGGCTGGCACCACCAGCTTGATGCTTGGCTTAACCTGGGGCGGTGGCGAGTACCCCTGGGCTTCTGCAGCCGTCCTCACCACCCTAATTGTCGGTGCCTTCATCTGCGTCGTCTTCGTCTCGTGGCAGTGGAAGGGACCAAGATACCCGCTCGTGCCTCGTAAGATCCCACGTTGCCCCTATTCATGCCTATAGAACTAACCTATACCCTTCGGACTTACATAGTGGACATCTTTCGCGCCCGAATGACCATTGGTGCATGCATTACAATGGCCATCAACGGCTGGAACTTTGTCGTTCAGGTCTACTACATTCCAACTTTCTACCAGCTCGTCTATAACTATGGAGCCACTAGGTCTGGTGTGATGCTTCTTCCCATCACCCTGGTTCAGACCGCGAGTAGTACTCTCTCTGGGCTCATAGTCCACTGGGTGGGACGTTACCGCGAGTGCATCTTGTTCGGCTGGCTCTGCTGGTCGGTCGGTCTGGGTCTCATGTCCACTCTCAACGAAGCTTCCGGCCTAGGAAAGCAGATCGGCTATTCCCTGCTCATTGGCGTAGGTGTGGGAAACACTCTTCAGCCGTAAGCGTCTAGATTTCGCCCGATGACCGTGTTGTTTACTGATGCAGGCTTCGACAGTGCCCTGGTAGCCATCCAAGCGGGCGTCCCAAGAAAGGACATGGCCGTTGTCACATCCTTCCGCAAGTATGTCATCTCTTGGCTCCGGACTCAAAATGTAACGATGCGACTGACGCTGGTGACACAGCTTTGTCAGGAATTTGGGGGCTACATTCGGACTTGCCATTTGCGGCACAATTTTGTAAGTCAACTTCCCAGGGGCATGCACGACCTGCTCTATCGGGCGATGTACTGACATTTCGAAGGAACAACATTGTCAAGAACTCTGTCAATAGCCTGGATCTAAGTGCAGAACGACGAGATTCCCTTCTCACTAACCCACAGCAATACTTGTCATCACTTTCCAGAGAAGACGCGCAACGTATTCGCGACGTTCTCGCACCTGCGTATCAACGATCGTTCAAGGTCATTTTTGAGCTTGGTTCTGGCTTGGCAGCAGCAGGTTTCTTCGTCGCATGGTTCTTGATGCCACATATTGACTTGGCCCGCCCTGACGACCACAAATTGAAAGAGGAGGGCCATCAAGCGCAACTCAAAGGGAACGCAGAAAAGTCCCCGTGATTATTGATGAGGCTGGCCAAGACTATGCTACATCTTTAAGCATCTTTGGGGCAATCCGAAAGAAAGTCTTCAGCGATAAGAGGTTGGTAAAGACTTGCGGGGCAGGCCGGAGTCAGCTCGACGTCCAGTCTTTAACTCGACAGGGCAAAATCAGCGCTTTCTGGAAGCTGACTGACTTGATTGTTGGAGTTACATTGAGTGAAAGCGCTTGACGGAACTGTTACAAAGCTCACTAGTAGCACTCGATTGAGCTTGACTTGAAAAATGGAATAATTCTGCCAAAGTAATCTGCGTCTACATGGTTTGGGAATGGGTGATCTGAAAGTTGGCTTCTAGCGTTTGGTCATACCATGGCTGAACATGAGGCCATATCCCACCGTCTCCTACCTACATCATGTAACAGTAAACCCGATGCTGATGCGGCAACACCCGTCCTTGATTGGTGACCACAAAATGACCCAGAAATTTTCACTGTGTCCAAAGCTGCTGACACAAGATCCTTGTTGATGTATGATGAGATTGATAAGCATTCTAGCCGCCATGTACTCCATCAGACTAATGCACTCCGCGGACCACAAACCTAAATCTTCCCGGGGTGCCAAGGTCATCTAAATACACGCCATGTGGTATCTCCGAAGTGGCCCGACTGTCCGAGGCGGCGCGGTGTTTCTACAATGCAACCCGAATCCGAGCAATTCCCTTACGTAGAATATGCAATGCAACGAAGCCCCAGCCGTTGGAACGCCCGAGTGGGCCAACGCAGGTACCTAGTCTGTAAGTATTCATCAGTACTCTAATTTCTAGGGTCCCGAAAGTAGGCAAGATCGTGACATCAAGGTTCGTCTTCAACTATCGCCTCCTGGGACTCGACAATTAACTACCGCATGCAACAATTTTAATCACTCAGTCACAGTGAATTTCCGACTAGGACTCGGAGGTAACTTAGAACTCGGCTTACAGCTATACAAGCAAGATTTCCCAATCATTGTCACCAGTCCTGAGTACCTTACGTGTCAATATGCGTGATGCAAACTTTGTAGATGGATTCAGTCCCATGTCATAGTCATAGGAATATAAACAATTGAGGTCCGATTCCGAATCTCAAGATTCACCATTATCGCCCTCTCGAGTTGCTAGGCTCCCCAGAGTGACAGATATTGTCTATACGCAAACATCACAATTCTCTATCCATCAGCTCAGCCATTCCCCAAGATGATCCTTCGCACAAGATCAGTCGTGCTAGCTGCCCTGTATGCCGGCTCAAGCCTTGCAACCTCCGACTCCCAACGGCCACTGCTAAAAGACTTCGACGCTCTGGGCGCTTGGTTTGAGGAAGTAGCCGCCGTCAATGCCACTTCTGGCCTTCAAGATGCCGAGCAAGCCAAGAACACCACCATCGCCATCATTGGAGCAGGTATCACGGGCCTAGCCACGGCCCTCATGCTCGATAGTGTTGGTGTGCACAACTGGGAGATACTCGAGGCTAGTCACCAGATCGGTGGACGCTTGCGGACTATTTACGTCGGAGACACCCAAGAATGGGCAGAAATGGGCCCTATGCGCCTTCCCTACAAGATCAAGTACAAGAGTGACAATGCGACCCTCGAGTACTCTGATCATGCCATGACGTTTCAGCTAGCAGATTGGCTCAACGAGATGAATCAAGATAGTCCTACCGACCTGAACATCAGCTTTATCCCCTGGATCCAGCACTCGCCCAATGAGTTGCTGGCGTTAGGCACTGGCAGACATCCCGACGGCAGCATTCCTACTCGTGCCGACATTGCTGCAAATTCGAGCCTTGGCAGACCAGCACCATTGAATACACAGGAATACAAGGACGTCAAAGCAAAGATGAGCGAGATTCTGCTTAACGAAGAAACACTCAGAGAGATACAAAGAGACGTATGGAGAGTGCACGGGCGCACTATGAAGAGAGGGCTCGACGATGTTAGTCAGCAGAGTATGATGCGCAATGTTTGGAACGCGAGCGCCGAGGTAGCGGACGCCATCCACGGTGCTACTGATTACGACGTCTTCTGGGACGAGATGCATCACAACTCAAACTTGGCACAGGATGGCAGCAAGGGTACCTTGGGCGAGACAGAGTGGCGATGTGTAGATGGTGGCTTTAGCCGCTTTTCTGATGCTTTCCAACCACACGTCCAAGACCGCCTCGTCCTGAACCGTCAGGTCCGGGCGATTGAGGCTATCAAAGATGATCAGAACGTGGTCACGGGCACAAAGGTCTCTTGGGTCGACGTTGATTCCGACAGAACCCAGACAAAGCCAGGACCTCAACAGAGCAAAACTTACGATTTCACGATGCTCGCTGTCCCTTTCACCATGACACGAATGATGCGCCTTCCATCTTTCTCACCCACGCTGTCGCGGGCAATGGCTGAGCGCGGCCTCCGCTTCAAGGACGCCTGCAAAGTCGGACTGCTCTTTAGCGAACGTTTCTGGGAAAAAGGTGACCGTCCAATATTCGGTGGTTACTCGACGCCTCCCGACGCAGCTGTTGGCGCTCTCTACTACCCAGTCTACGGGCACAACGAGTCGGGGCGTCCAGGTCTTATACTGCACTATCGTGGAGGCGATTGGAGCAGCCGTTTTGCCAGTCTCAGCGAAGAACAACACGTCGGTATGGTCCTTGACGCTATTGCTTCTTTACATGGCGAGCAAGTTCGAGAGCTATACACGGGCGTCTATGAGCGTTTGTGCTGGCTGGACGAGCCCTTCATCGCCACTGCTTGGACGCGCCCAGATGTGGCTCAGCATGCGTTGTATATCCCGGCATACCACCAGACTGAGTCGAATGTTATTGTACTCGGTGAGCATACGGCTCCTACACATGCGTGGATCAGCTCCTCGCTTTACTCTGCCGTTCGTGGTGCCGTTCAACTATTGCTTGAGATTGGTTTAGTCGACGAAGCCAAGCAGCTGAGCCAACGGTGGATGGGACGATGGATGAATATGGAGTAGAATATAGGTGCCTGAACCTGAATGTAGGAAGATTTCAGGGTTTGTGAATAAAGTTTATCTGTGGAAGGAATGTCTATGAAAGAGTGGCCGGTGGCGATAATTTGAGATAGTCCCGATAGCAGCGTAAGACCCGTCGAATCCTGCCGAAGTAATGAGATTTCACTTCAAAACCATTGCAACAAGTTACACTCTGAAAACCACCCATGTGACCCGCTTTCTCGTCTTCTCGTCTTCAATGTACCAAGCCATTATCTTGCTGAAGCATATCTGGATCGCAGTTGGAAATAAGGCAGCATATGTTCGATCCATCTACGTAAGAATTGGGCCACCACTAAGACTGCCACCAATCTCCGGCACGTTCAATATACCTTCGCTCACCAGATCGATCGCTAGCCTACTCAAAAGTCCATCACAGCCCCTCGCCGCAAGTATGCCCACCGCCACCGGCAGCTTCTCACTATGACCGGTCATGGTGCTGAAACTGGAGACCTCACCTACTGGGTAGATCAAGTCAGGGCATCCGGAAAACACAGACATTCGGGCCGCTGAGAAGCCAGTGAATGGCGCTGGGGGCGCTATGTCGTATCGGTTTCTCGGAGACTGCGTCCCAGTCTTGCCGGCATATAGAATGAGCCCGGACGAGCATTGCAGGGTGTCATTGATCGGAGGTAGGATCTGATCGTTGAACCAGTTCATGAACATTGTCTTGTTCTGCATGGCCTCATCCCAGGAGTAGTTGGCAGCCCAAGCCCATCGTGCCAGTGGGGATGGGTTTACGAAAGGTTGACGACCGTCGAATTGTTTGGCATAATCTGCAAAGAATGGCTGAACCACCGCATCGTCTTGGCCCTTCCCAGTCAGAACCGGGTAAGTGATGTTGAAAGTCTCGGTGAAGTTGAGTTTGGCATTAGGATTGGTTTCGCGTGTGTCCCAGCGCTGAGCCACGTTCAAAGTGCTCACGTTGCCACCCACAAACTTAGCCAATGCGGTCGCGAAGTTGTTTAGAAGCAAACCTGCCTCAGTGCTGGAGTTGGGGTACGACACCGTCATGATCTTGGTCGGATACTTCGGCTTCAATTCCGCCAGAGAAGTGTAGTTGGAGCCGTATGTGACAGCTTGAAGTTTATCCCACAGCTTTGGGTCTCGGGCAAGGAAGCCAACAGTATCCAGAGGCTCAGAAAGCGGCATGATGTGATCAGCGCTCACAGCACCATGCGATGCTCTATTGCCAAAGACGCCATTGACGCCTGCAGGGCTACGGATGCTGCCACCCGTATCAGTTCCGACGGCAGCGTCAAGCCAACCATAAGAAGCAACAGAAGCACCTGCGCCTGAGCTCGAAGAGGATGGGTCTTGATAACCATCTCCCCTAGGGTTGAAAGGACTATGATAGTCAACCCAGTCGACAGTAGCAACCTCGCTCGTTGCAAACTGGGACAACTTCTGCGCACCCACCACGATGGCGCCGGCTTCGATGAGCCTCGAGATCGCTGTTCCCGTGATATTGTTGGCTGGGTATAAATGATACCATGCGCGGTTTCCATTTGACTGTTTGACTCCGGCCAGCGAGAAGATGTCCTTAACAGCAATGCGGACACCAGCCAGTGGCTTGGTATCTGAAGCCTTGTAGTATAATCGTGAAGGCACGCCAATGGTGAACGTAGCTGAACCGGGAATCTTTGCTGACAAGACTTGAAAAGTGCCATCATTTTTGTCTAGCAAGGCTTCGGTGAAGGCACCGGCAGTGTCGTCGTAAAGACGGTACGCTTGATGTAGGTCTCCGGTGCCTTTGCGCAGAAAGTAAGGCCCCTTCGGCACGTTGGACCTCGTTGTAAAGCTGACCACTGCCGAAGGTATCTCATTGATAGTTTGAATGTCTTGAGCTATCGATGTGTCCAAGTTATTCGTCTGATTGAGGAGAAGCCGCGTGAATCCGGATTGAAATACGTCGTCAGTCTCCTTCCAAGCGGTGAAAATTTGGGACACATCATCTGCCCGGCTCGCAGCCGGCAGGACCGCGACCGGAACGAAATCCAGAACATCTTCGACATCTTTGGGGACACCAGATTGGAGTGAGAGAGTTGCAGCGATGTGGGGGTTGATGAAGTACGGGATCCCGTTCAAAAGAAGAGTTAGGCCAGTCGATGTGATCTGTGACATGGCTAATGGCAATGCCATCAAAATCCATACTCGGATCATTTGCATTTTCATCGTTACAGCCAACAAATGTGGAAAGCTGATTACACAACTAAGCTCAGAAAGTGATATTGCCAACAGAGAGGCTGATTATTTAACGAAAACCAAGGCCACATTCAATGGCCAAGCGTATGCGATATGCCCGGGGACGGCAATTTGGCTAATCTCGTTCATCTAGTACTTGCTGTAGGTGATCGCCCAAGAACCAGGCTTGCAGCCCCTCCCCCTCTCTTCTGCCATGGAAGTTATCAAAGACGGAGGAGCTCAATGCATTCCATTCTAACGAGGCCCCATAATGAGTCCACATCTTCACCTTGAGAGCTGCAAAAATGTACAGGGATCCGCCAAGAGTGGGTGCAAAATTAATACCTTGCTCTAGTCTCGAAGCACTGCAGAGAACTACATGTATTCTGCACGCAGGATATTACCATGGGACGTATCACCGGGTCTTTCTACGATGCATACGTACCCGGATGGCATAGTCAGGATCTTACTGCACACCGTACTAAAGCCGAGCTTACACGGAGTGCCAGGATCTCGCAGGCACAACTCATTCTTCACCGTAGCTATCTCTGCTAGCCCCTGCAAGGGCATCATCCCTGCTACCTCGCTCTGAAAGTGCGTGATCATTCCAGATGCGCTGAAGGATCGGAGAAAGTGGCGTATGTCGCGCGGTACGCGGCGAATGAATTTCCCCGGTCTATGGCATGTAATGTTGTCTCCTTTACTTTTGTCCAATTCACGTGGGGTAAGCGACGCAGACTCGTACCCCACAAAACTCTTGTCCGCGCATGTTGACACTATCACGTCACATCTTACACCTCACGAACTCCCCCGCACACTCAATGGCGTACATTCAAACTATCATATATATCGTTGGTCTCTTGACGCTCGGTCTTGCCGGCCTCAAAGCAGTGAACTGGATTGCTATCTACACCCATCCTTCGAGGCTCAGCCTTTATGCGCACGTCTCTCCGAACGGCGATGCGCCCTGGGCCCTTGTGACGGGTGCTTCGGACGGCATTGGTCGCGCTTTTGCATCTGAATTGGCGACACAAGGGTTCAATGTCGTACTTCACGGACGGAATCATGCTAAACTTACTGTCGTTGCGTCTGACTTCCGAAAAAGATACCCCGCAAGGTCTTTCCGCATACTGGTGGCAGACGCGAGTGCTGTGCCAGGTGTAAACTACAATGGGGTTGAGCGGCCACTTCAACCCGTCGATTCATCACAGGCTCCTCCGGATTTTGCATCAATACAGGCGGAACTTCGTGATTTGTATCTTACTGTAGTCATCAACAATGCGGGAGGCGGTCCCACCAACCCGGTCTTCTCACCTCTCGTCGACTGCTCAGCGGACAGGATCGCCAGCAACGTCAGCCTCAATGCGCTCTTTCCACTTCATCTTACAAGAGTGCTTCTACCAGTTCTCCGCCAGAATGCGCCGTCACTGGTGATGAACATTAGCTCCATGGCAGACGAAGGATTCCCTCTACTAGCGTCTTATAGCGCCAGCAAGCAGTTCCTCATGACTATGACACGTGCCGTGGGTCTTGAGCTGAAACTTGACGACGAAAGCAGCAACGTGGAGTTGCTAGGTGTCCGGATCGGCCGAGTTACAGATGTTTCGCACTTGAAGGAGGCTCCGTCGCTGTTTACGCCTGATTCTCAGACTATGGCCCGAGCCGCCCTGGCACGAAGCGGTCGTGGGCATGGAATAGTTGTTGGATATTGGGGCCACGCTCTGCAGCAAGCCAGCTCTATCTTCTTACCGAGGTGGGCTAAAGATCAAGTCATGATGGCTATCATGCGTGAGCAAAGAGCTGGAGAGTTGAGGAAACAGTGAAACAAGACATGTATTTCTCATGCAGGCGACACTTGTGGAAGAGCCCTTGTCCATCTGTCTCCAGTCTGTATGGCACGGAATCATAATGATGGCGTGAATCACAAGCGTTTTGGCAGATAGTCTTTTGTTATCAGTGTTGACGACATATCAACCTAGCCTGCCCGCTATATTAATCACGTATCTCAAGTCCCAGATCGCCGCTAGATGTGACCGGTGACACACAAGAATAACCATGTTCTTGGATGCAAGATGGATTGCTAGGGCACAAGCCGTACTCATATTGCCACCCCGCATTTCCCACCAAAACATTATGGAAGTTTGATTAAACTAGCCCAGATCGGCCAAACCGTAGTGACATGCCACAGAGGAATCCTCTTCACGTCTCGGAAGCAACAGCGCTTCTCCTCTTGATTTTTTCAGTCTCTTCCGCCGTGAGCCTATCTTGCATCTCAATTAGGAGCTTGCGGCATTTCTGACGCTGAAATCTCGGTAGATTTGGCCAGCGGCAACTATGATGGATTTCTTGGGCTTCCTGTATCTCAACTTAGTATTTCGCTATAAATACTCCCGCGCGTGCTAACATAGAGCATACTCACATCTGTCCATTTCTGATAAGCACGCATCCACTTCGGTTGCCGCAGCTGCCATTCGCTGCCATTGGAATCACCAGGTACGGGGAGCAACTCAAGCGAGATCATGTCTTCGCATAGCCTGTCGAAATACGTGACGGCGGGTACGGGTCTCGCTGTGCGCCATTGTTCGTCTTCTGGGATCTCCCCCTCCGGTCTTGAGATGTATGCGTCGTGAGCAGTGAGCTCGCCTGCAAC
Source organism: Colletotrichum acutatum (assembly GCF_030867785.1). Lineage (NCBI taxonomy): Eukaryota > Fungi > Ascomycota > Sordariomycetes > Glomerellales > Glomerellaceae > Colletotrichum > Colletotrichum acutatum. The sequence continues at coordinate 154,421 of NW_026849031.1, read as the reverse complement.
GCCAAAAATTTAGATAATGTGACTCTCAAGCCCGGCGAAAAGCTTGTCTTTGACCCACCTATATTGTATCAAGTAACCACCAGGTTCCTGGGGTGTCCCCTCCCAACGGTTTCGACAGTTGCAGTATGCCTGGTGGAATCCTTCCCTCTGGCAACGGCCATAGTCCGGCGAAATTAGCATCTTCGAGTTGATACTGTTCGTTGGACCCAGGAACAGCATTTTATAAATAGTTGATGGTCAGGGTAGACGGAATCACGGGTCTGTAACTAGTAATGTACGGAAGTCGCCGTACTAGGTCAATCGTCACGTCGTTGAAGCCGAGACGTCGCAACTTCTTAAGGGGGATGTTGTCGTCGCTCCAGCCTCCTTCCGGGGGTAGGCAATGTGATCAAGTCTAATCGAGACCATCTTGGCAAGAAGTTCATACTATCGCTTGATGCTTACGATGACAGCATCCCGATCGTATGTCGAATCGGACTCTCGTCCCTGCGATATCAAGGATTCGGTCGACATATTCGCAACCGACTTGTGGTATTCTTGTCGATGTTGATGCCTGGCACAATTCAAGCTGATGGGAGTTGTGAGATAAATACTAAACGTGGATTGACTGTTTGGACATGGCGGCAACGTGCGATTGGCCAGGTGATTTCGAGGGCTTGTTCCCTTTTGCATCCAGATCCCAGTCATTCTGACCAGGATAAGCTCCGCCCAGTTGTGAATACAGGAATGTTAGCTTCTGGCCATTATATAATACAAAGGTATCGAAACTGGTGACATCCCGCCTCTTTTCTTCCTAATAACCTCAGTAATATCTATTTTGTACCCAGAATCACCGCTAGTTGCGATTTGTCCTACAGCAAAACGGATTAATCTGAGACTACTGCCACATCAATGAGAGGATTGGTGACTTACAGAAAAGACCTCCATATAGTTGATACGAGGCGAGGCTAGGGCCTGGGTTGAGGAGCCAATGATAATGTGAACGGCAAACGGCGAGTCGAGGCTCTTCCCATTCACAAACTCCATGTGGACCGACCCAAGCAAGACCAGTTCAGTCTTACTGCTCGTAACTGTGCTCTGTGTTGCCGCAAACCCTTTCGAGATACAGTGCTTTCTTAACGTCACTACAGACCATGCACCTTCTCTGCATTTTGATATCTCTGTTGAGAATAGCACGCATGAGCCTTTAATAAGCATAGAATAAGACGGCCTTCAAAGGATCTAGATCACCGCGGGGAAGCTTCATCTCACCTGCAGCCCCATTGAAAGTCCCGCTAGGACTGATGAAGGTTGCTTCATTCGAGAATACCTCGGTGGCCAGTCGATCTCCTGCGTCCTCATGTTTGGAATCCGCGAGCTCGTAGAAAGCAGCGATGAGGCTTTTGGACTGGGAAGTAATGGAATCAGACAACCAGTTGGTGGCGTTCGTGACGTAGCTCATGGTTTGTCAGGATTTGTTCGAAAAGTAATGTCATGAAAGGGTAGTATGACAATGTCACCAAGTAACTCTCGCAGAGAGGAGTTGTAAAGTAGCAAGTTTCAAAGTAAGCAGATGCTTATTCGTGGATATAGCGTGGTGAGCTGGGGATAAGAGAGAAATACTGTCAGCGTCAGATGACGCACCTCCGGCTCGATAATTCGTCGCGTTCTAGCAAAACGCGAAGACGCGCTTCTCCATTCGCTTTTCCTCGCCTTTTCGTCTCTTCGGGATCGGGCTCGGGTGAGAGTTTTGAAGGAGACTATCAAAGGATTGAGACGTTAGCGTCAACTAAGGTAGTTGATCGTTTGGTGCTATTGCTAACATTCTCATCGAGTGCTTTAGAAACGAGGGGTCGTCAACTTTCTCCCTAGAATTTTCACTTGTTCAAAATAAGTTTCAACCACATTAACTGCGCACCCAAAACCACGATTTTCATCAACCATACAAAGTACTCTAACGTCGAACTTGGAAGAGGATTGGTAAAGACTGAAAAGAAAGCATGTCACAAATTTCCAAGGCCCAGGACTACGATGCTCCAGTTAGCAAGGTCAAAAGCCCATCGGGCCTTGCCCACGTCGTACTACGAACCGGTAACCTCCCCCGCATGGGTGACTTTTACACCACGTTCCTCGGGGGCAGCGTCACCTACGGCAATGAGATGATATCATTCATCACCTACGACGACGAGCACCACCGTATCGCTTTGATCGGGGTTCCAGGAACGGCGACCAAGAACCCGGCGAGCTGCGGCCTTGAGCACATCGCCTTCTCTTTCGATACTCTGGAGGCTCTGCTGCTTGCCTACCGCCACCGTAAGACCCGGGGCATCGAGCCCGTCTGGTGTGTCAACCACGGCCCTACGACTAGCATCTACTACAAGGACCCGGATGGCAACATGCTGGAAACGCAGGTCGATAACTTTGATACGGTCGAGGAGGCCACTGCATTCATGATGAGCGACGCCTTTACCGAGAACCCGATTGGTGTAGACTTTGATGCCGAGAAGATGATTGGGGCCCTGCGCGCTGGGGGGGACGAGAAAGTGTTGAAGAAGCGGCGCGAGATTGGCCCGCGCGGATTGCCGGACTTTTCGAGCATGTAGTATTACCTTGACTTAGCCGGTGAAACTGTTCGTACTTGTGGTAGAGCAGTAGTCAGAATTGTCACAAGCACAGGAGTCTAGCTTTGGGGTTCCTGCAAGACCCTTTGTACACTATCCCAGGCTCGGCTTCGGCCTTGGCGGTGAGCTTATTGGACTGTCGGGTTCAGAACTCCATGGTATTGCATACCCCTAATCCGGGTTCGGCCCCGGGTTCGGCCCCGGGTTCCGAGCCCGAGTGAGTTGAAGTATCGCATATCGGGTTCATTCGGTAAAGTTTTCATTCGCTCAATCTACGAGAAAAACATTTTCGTGGTGGTTCGATTGAGATAACTATGGTTTGTGTTGACTATAGTTCCCAAGAGCGTTTTGTGATGGTGCGTACAATGAACCAGGTAATTAATGCTAGGAAGAGGCGTCACTTGAGGTATTATTATTGCTAGCAGCCATCAAAAAAACTCACCAAAGTCACGATTAACTACTTTATTCCTATGGAATTTTTGACCTGTGAATTAGGGAAGTTAATCAGCGACGTCTCACTTCAGTCATGCTTAACAGAGCTCCCAAAACACCTTTCAAAGCTATGTTGGCTGGATTCCCATGCCCAGTTAAATAATTTTCCTCACATCATCCTATAGAAATAAAAGCCTCATGCCTTCATCTATAATACATCAAAGAATATTCACGAATTGCTCGAACAGAACAAAAGCCTGGGTGATGGAAATGATGGTGATTCCAAGAAGTATACTACCACTGGACTTGGATTGAGTCTTCCATGTTGGGAACCGTAAAACCAGCGAGGTCGGAGTAAATCGTATGGCCATTGTGCGAGATTTCAATCTCTCGAACGTTCGGGACGCCAGACACAGGATGGTCCTCTTCGCTAACGGCCTCCATTTGCGAAGATCCGGCCTGGGGAAGCAAGCTGGTGCCCGTGATATTGGATGCATTGACGTCTTGGGTAGCAGTGGTTGAATTGCGTGCGTAGACACCCGTCACCTCTGCTGGCCTACCCTGCGTAGAGACATCACCCTGCAGGGACATCTCCATAGATGTCATGAGATCCTCATAGCTCGTTGTGCTCTGGATATTTCGGCTATTGCCCTTGTTCTTGTAACTGTCGACAACTCTCCGGGCCTGTCGAACGAATTCTGTTGTCTTTGTAAAGGCAGCTTCGCCGGATGTGACATACTCGAGGCGACCAAAGAATCCAACGACTGTTTCCATGAGGGCTATGTCTCTCTGGTTACGGCTATGATGTGGGTTGGACATCACATGGACGAAGATTGTAGTCAAGGCTGTGAATGGATAGTAGAAGACGAGCCTTCCAACATGTAAGAGGTTAGAACTCGTGAATAATCTGTAAGAGAGTAGCGAAGCGAGTTATCCGTCAGAACTGCGAAAGCAATCGAAGCTGTGTGGGGGTTTATGGATCGTCCAACAACCAGGTTCCGGTAACGACATAGAAGAGTGTGAGACATACCATGCCGGAGTGAAGCTCTCGATATCTAGGTGCTTCGTGAGCAAGACAATGGACCTTGCAGCCTCTATGTGCGATATATGAGACTTTCTATCTATAAGGTGTTCTACATCCCTTTTTCCTTCATTGAACATGGGTGATCCGCGTCGAAAAATGGAGCACAACGCGTAGTAGTAGGATAAATGTAGAACAATGGCTTGTACCCGTGATACCCCCTGTGTCCCGAGGGTTTTACCAAGTGGCTTACCAGGCCGGACCTTGATAGGAATAGATTTCAGCCACCTCTCCAAGTCCTGCAGTAAGTGATTTGATGCTGGCACTAGCCGAGACACTGGCATGAAGAGAGCGCTCGCAGAATATAAGGACCGGGATATGTCACCACCGATACGCGCAAGCTTTGTGAAGTATCGGAAAAAATCGACATTCAACTCTCCTTCGCCTGTCTCTGTGGCGTTGGTTGCTGAGCCCGGATGGGCCAAGTCGATTCCTCGCGGGAAAGGACAGCTGATTTCTTCGTCGCAAATGACCGCAGGTCGTCCACAGCGTAAGGCAATTGATTTGTCCAGACAATAGACTGCCCAGAAGACACGATTACGCTCCTTCTTCTCAACATCAGAGAGACTCCATTCGGGAGACGGGGCGCAGTTGAGCCCAATGCTCTGGGCTAACCGTGAAGCGACCGAGGAGAGAGTATATTCGAGCCTCTGGGGACTGGACAGCCCTTGTGCAAAGACGGCCATCATAGCCACTGCTTGCACAGCTAGTAGGTCGGTAGCGCCGTGAACGATCTGGGACTCGTAGGTTAGGGCTGACCGGAAGTATCCCCACGCCTCAGAAACAGATGTTCGAAAAGCCTCGGAGGTCTCATCGGAGAGTGAGGCTCGAAGCCCCGAAGCCACCACGACGTTTAGCAGTGCCAACCAAGACGGCTTTTCAACAACGTCAGAACCATCTCCTATCTCAGCCAGCTGAGCGTGAAAGGTGTCCCGGTCTAGGATGGGGAAGACGACTTGAACTTGCGCGAAATAGGCATCGACATACTCAAGCAGCTGCGGCCGAGAAATGTCTAGAATTCGATGAGGTGTTGACGGCGCGAGTGGCAAGTCTTGCGCGATGCACTTCGGCTGCCGAATATGGGTGAGGATGGCGTTTCGTATGTCCTGAATTGTCTCACAAAGGATATCCGAGTCGGGCACTTTTTCTCGAATCCAGTTCAGACCGAGGTCGGAAACGGTGGAGATGCCGGAGGAGGGGCCGGTGTATTCGTCGCCTTCGGTGGTTCGGCCCCACAAGGCGGGGCTGGCGTCTTTGAGGTTCTCAAAGTCCTCATCCCCGTCGAGGATTTTATCAAGTAGACTTTCACCTTGGGTAGAGGTGGAGTCGGCTGGAGTTTGGAGGATGACCTCGCTGTCGTGGGCCATCTGAGCAAAGAGGCTAGCCATAGAGTTGGAATCCATGGTTTGCCAGTCAGATGGAGCGGCAGGAGCGGCGATGGCGATGCTCCAGTCCAGACAATCTGATGCGGCGTCATTCTGCGCCGTTCCCTCCGGCATGCGGTGTGTTGAACCGGTAGTAGACCGGAGGCACGGCCCTTGTTCAACATGGCACGCAGCGGCGTCGGCGTCGGGTTGTCTCGGCAATGAACGCTGGCCCAGGTCAATCACACTCGGGCCTTGGTCATTCCGAGAGGTAGAAAGACGTCTGTTGTCGGCGTCGGCCTCCGTCCAGCGACGTACCCGTCGCTCGCCGGCATACGAACAGTGACTGGCTCGTTGTCTGCAATTTTGGCAGACGGGTCGGACGCGGTCGCACTTGATTTTCTTTGCGCGGCATGCTTTGCAAGCCATGGTCCAAACATGAAGCGAAGATAAATAGTATGAATCACGCGAAGATCGCCGGGGTATGTGGAAGGGTGGTTGAGGAGCGAAGAACAACATGAAGAGGATGTTGGTAACCGGTTCAAAGTGGAGCACCGGCAGGCCGGCAGAATCCCCACACGGCGCCAATGCCGCATCCTGCAACTTAAACGCGGGGTGATTGACGGGAACGGAAAGATACATGCTCGTTGGTACAGCTTATCAGTAGCTCGAACCAAGTATTCTCAGCATATTGTGTGATTCCGTTCGATACAACCTCGAGGGAGGCCCTCGTCAAAATTTTCTAGTGTGGATCGATGGAGTAGAATACAAGCATCAGCAGACCCAAATCGTTGTATGTTTTCATGGCCATCACTGGGAGTACCTTACATGTACTTAAAGCATTTAAAGCAGGTAAAATGGCGACAATGAAATTATTCCGAAACAACACTTACACGAAAGGCCCTGAAGTAGGATGACTCGTTCAGGTCCTCGGATGCTATGCCTACTTTTGTCATACACATGAGCCCACTTGGCTCCACAAGGCAGTTCGGGCCCGAGCCAAACTTGTCAACTTTCAATCTCTGAACCTACGCGAGTAGTCCGAGGGTGACGTTTCAAAACAGCCCTAAGACTTGGCCACAAACAATCATGGTCTTTGCTCATATCTAACTACTGTCTGGTCCTTCGCCTACCCATAAGAAGAAAATGTCCAACTCATCGGCCGTCAAGCCCGTCTCCCCAAGCGCTCCCGCACCTACCACGTTACCTTGAGTGAGTTTCTGCTTACCCAATACCGTTCCACATTCTGTAGTAGTTGTATCAGAACTGTCCGCTGTCTCCATGTTCCTTTGGCTTGCCTCCTCATCTTCCTAATTCACCGCAAATCCAGAGTCTGCCTCCTCTACTCCATATTCACTTCCACCTTCTTCTCCCATGCAATGCAAACCTTCGGACGAAACTGCTGCGGCGCCTATCAAAGTCTCCGTAACTATGTGCTCCCAAACTTTTCCATTTTGATGATCATATCTTACTCCCTGGACACCCTGTGCCGGCGTCGTTTCGGACATGCCAAAGCCGCTAAAGCTACGGAGAAAATTCGCGTCATCTGGCAGTCGGCCCTTGCTAAACGCTACATCTATTGTGAATGCAATTCGAAGATACCATCTGGGTTGGAAGTTCAAAGCCTCAATTGAGCCACTCACACCAATTGATCCCGGTCTGCTCCGCTGCAGCATCGACGGCTCGGCGTCCGTCATGACGCCGACCTTCGCTTGCTTAACCACCTGGTTGATCGCGTCGCTCACCCATTCAACCCCTTCATACTGCAACCGGTATACCTCCATGGCGCTCTTGAGGATCTTCAGCCGGTACTTCATGAGTTTAAGACGCTGTGGGTTTTCATTCTCCGCTGCCGCAGACGACATCTCCACGTCCAAGAAATGTAGGAGTAAAAGTAGCGCCGTGCATGAGATGGCCGTAACGGGAAGTCTCTTGATGAGTTGAGAGGCAACTAGCGCTTCCAAGCATCCCACTGTTCCTGTTGCAGCAGTCTGGAGTTCAAGATGCTTCCACGTGTTCTCTGAGGTATCAGACGGGCTGGCAGCCATAGTGATAGCGGCTGTCCGGAGGATCTCGTAGTAACCCAACGTCACTTGCGATGCGCTATCCAAGGTAGCATGTTAGTGAGTGAATGTCTCAACAAACCTTGATCGATTTTTGTCAAACAAGGGCTGATTTCTTACTAGTAGTACATCCAGAGAAGGTTGGCAAAGAGCACTAGCGACCCCTCTTGTTCACTCCTACAGATCTGTGAAGTCTGGCTCTTGTTTAGAAGCCGGATAGTCGCTTCCCGACGCCAACCAACCAAGGCATTCTGGCAATTCTGTATCCGCCTTCTAGTCTCTACGTTGGTCCGGCTGAGCTTCAAACAGTCTTCAATGGGGAACGCCAGATCCAGTATGTCGGTTAAAATGATGCACAACTCCACTAGTAGCCCGAGGATATCTCCCAAAAGAACCTTTGTTTCGAAATCGTACACCAGACTCTGAGTAGCCTCATTTGCAAGATCAAATTGGGAGAGAGGGACGTTGCCGACGATGGTGGACTGTTTAGGCGTTAGCAGCATGGCTCGACGCATCCCCAAGGCGAGAATCCTGTCTCGAATAATACAGCCCCACCACAGCCGCTTTCGGACCGCGTGCTCCTCCGAGTTGACATCGAATTCATGGTACTTGTGTGCTTCGGCGTCTCTGGCGTGATGTATAGCGATGGAGAGCCAGGGGATGTTGGGCATGCGAGAGGCCTCAGATGTAGAGAACGAATACGATGCCAATAGCAGCGCAGCTTGCGACTTTGCCATTGACGAGCATTCAGTATCCAGGTCGAAAAGAAGTTTTGCCCGCCGGTAGAACATCGCACGCGCTCTCCGGGTCGTCCCTAGGCCGAGTTGGGTGAGTGTCGTCTGAGGCAGAAACTTTCGAGACAGCCGAATCAGTAGACGGTTTTGTGATAATGCTTTGCAAACAATTCGTGAAGCGGGGACCAACTTACATTGCAGCAAGAGAAAAGCATACTCTGGAAGAGAAGCAGCGAGACCTTATCACCGCATGGCTGCGACTTGGAACGCTGAGAGTAAATGTCCCAGAATGCCCGCTCGTCGATTATTGGCAATATTGGGTGAACGTACAAGAAATAATCGCGTACAAAATCGTCAAGGATTGTCGGGACTGGGATGTGAAGACACCCTTGCTGTTCAAGAAACCTGTAATCTTGTGGCGGCATAGAAGAGAGGTTGGTCAAGACAAGGAATTGATAGTAGGCATAGCTGTTGTACCACAGCGAGCAAAATTCATTGCCCGGAGACCCATCGATCTCGCTCATCATGCCCTGCCTCTCATCGTAGCTGGCTTGTGGAGTCGTGGACGATGTCATGTTCACGATCCCTGCATCTTCTGACCGACAGCCACCGCAGGCATCAAGATGTTTCGCCGGCATTGCATTGACTTTCGCCTGATCTATTGCAGAAGCTGGAGGAATGCCTTTATCGTTGCCTTGTGTCGAGCTTGGCTGCCTCGGGACTCCAAATAATGAGTTCAAAGGCTCTGGGCTGCCTAATGTTGGATGCATCAAAATAGGGTTGTCGGGCAAGGGCAACTTTTCGGATGTTTCTAAGGATCCTTCAAGTCTTGATCTTTCGTTTTCAAGGCCACCCCTGAGACTCCGAAATAGTACCTTTCCGGAACGGCGTGGTCGGGAGAGACCAAAGTCGCCTTTCCGGGGGTCAAAACCCTTCGCGCGCCAACTTAAAGTACATGAAGTGTCATAATCAGTGGTCTGCTTGGTAGTAATCTCTCCTGGTGTTTGACTTACTGTCGCTTAGTTCGCCTAGACTATATTACTTCGCATTCGTCGCCGTCAAGACGACAATTGGTGCATGGAGGACCACGGACAGTGACATCGCACCTCACTTTGCGAGCCCTACAGACTAGACAAGCGTGGGAAGCTCTTTTGTGGACCTTGGAATCGTCCTGTGGGGCGAACGCCTTGTCGCCAGCTTCCGAAGCCATTGTATCGGTGTAGCCTTATGGACTTTATCGGAGTCAAATCGATTTCAGAGCGGAGATTGATACTCGAAAACTCTAAATGAGCTCTCCAAGTGCCCTTGCACAGTTACCAGGAAGCATCAGAAGTATTGCGGTTGAATATAATGAGTACGGAGGATCCCAAATAAATTTCAAGAAGTTTGGTTGAGATTTCAGATGGCCAGGTTCGGCAATCCTTCGCGCCGAGCGAATAGTAGCAATGGAGAACTGTCCAACGGTAGGGAAATCCTGAACATCGACCGTAGAGAAGATATGTTCCTCCTCAGAATCAAAGTCTCAACAATTTCATCTAGCTCCGGGAGCCTATGAAGTCGCAATCCTGGCCCTTCCATTTTGTCTCTCTCGCATGAAGTCAATATGAAGTTGAATTACCTCGGCTACTCCTAGGCCTTATTCCACCCCGTAGAGCCCGAGGCCGAACCCGACTAGGTGTTCCGGGGAGCCCAACCATGCCCTTTCATTTCTGACATTGTCAAACTCCTCAAGTATTTCTCACACATCATTGATTCGGCATTTACTTCGTTTGAGCAACTGTTGGTGCTCTTGTGGATGTTCGGCTACTTTTATGCTACGCCGTCGGCATCAATGTGCGGGTTTCTCAGCCACATGTTTATCGGCAAAATTGAGACTCTCGGTGATGGCACATATATTCACTTGGAGTTCGCCCAGCTCGATTCACTTGATGTGATTCTTAGTTCGCTGGCCAGGCCTTCCTGGCCTGTCGGTGGCAAAGCTCCCGACATAAGGTACTTGTCAGTCTTCAATATCCCATTCGCTGGCCAGTCAGCCACCTATGCGTGGTTCCAAATCGAGACATGCCGGGTTTCTTTCGTTCTAAAGAATTTCACAACAAGTTGACAGTTATGTGTTTTATGTACAAGACATAGACTAAGGTAGATAGCTTAATCTTCAATGAATTGGTGTGCCAAACCAACATCCAGTATAACGCAACTAGCTCCCTCAATCTGAACTAAAGATTTCTCAGAGAGACTACTTCGGGGTCCTCCGTAGTACGCTCCTTGGTGTTAGGTATCTGCCGCCACTCCATGGCCCAGCTGACTAGCCAAGCAAGGGCCGGGGTAGCAAGGGCAACCCAGAAGACCTTCTTCAAGGCAGAGTTAAACGCATCGATGACAGCTTCTAAGAGCTGTGGAGGGACAATTCTCCTGAACTCCCCTGCACCAACTGCCACAACAGCTGCACCATCGATTCCGTCGATCGCGTTTAGCATTCGCAGGAGTGTATCCGTGAAGAGGTTCTGTCCGATACTGGGAGCTAAAGCACCTCCGAGCATCTGGTAGAACATGATAATCACGAGGCCCGTAGGCACGTCCGTCTTGTCGAGAACTACCTGGACAGCACGTATCGGCATCTGGCTACACATTCCGTACCCAAGCCCGGACGCAATTTGGATCGGGACCCACTGACCGCGCGGGCTTTGAGAGTGTACTAGTTGATAGAGACCGCCTCCTACAGCGAGAATAGGAGCACCGATCCACATCAAAGGGACATAATGCCCAGACTTTGACGAGATCCAGCCCGCGCAGAGTGTGCCGAGACTATTGGACACGATTATTGGTAGTAGGAATATGCCCGAGTCTCTGGCGCTATTGTTCCTGACCGATTGGAAGTAAATGGGCCAGTGGTATGAGTGCAGTACTATGGCCACTTGAACAAGCATCATGAAACAGCACGATGCAACGACTGTCCGACCTCGTAAGATACGGAGGGGAACAGTAGCACTGAAAGTTAATCAGCAAGCGTTCCGAAGGAAAATTCCAGGCTCCTGGGCTAGTAAGAAAGAAGTACCCACGTTTCTTTGCCTCGGGCTTGTAAACCGATGAAGCAGATAAGCAGCAGACCAAATCCGACTAGGCATCCGAATACCTTGGGATTGGACCACGGATGCACAATCCCACCCCACTGCAAAGCGAGATTCAAACACGATGTTGCACCGAGCAGTAGCGTAGCGCCTAGCATATCGAGTTGGCGTATCTTGTCCTTCAACGGAAGATCACCCTTGACGGCGGGGGGAGGATTCCTTAAGCTGAGCCAGATGAGGGCCAGCCCGATGGCACCAAAGGCTGTGGTCAGTCAGTCGCTGGCGATGATCCAAATTGCGGGAGGATACACTTACGAAGTTTGAACCAGAAGATGAAGCGCCAAGAAAGCGTTTTGCTGTCTGTGATGGAACCACCTACCAGCGGCCCTATGGCTGATCCTGTGCTATACAGTCCTAGAATTACCGGTGATAATTTTGCCTGCTTTTTTAACGGGACGCAGTAGGACAGAATTGTTGTAGTTCCGCTCACCAAACCGGCAGCTCCTACACCAGAAACGGCTCTTCCGATAATGAGAGCCATTGAGTTCGGTCCGACGGCCGATATGACGGAGCCGACCTCGAAGATGATGAGCGATACACAGTACACCCATTTGATATTGTAAAAGGCATAGAGGCGACCGCAAGTTGGCAGCATTGCCATCTGCGCGATCAGATAAGATGAACCGTACCAGCCAATGTCGTTGAGACTTTCAAAGTCACTGGTGATTTGTGGTATTGCAGTCGCTGATCGAATGCTTTCGTCAATTGGAAGCTCTGCCGAAACAAAGGTGGATAAGTCTGGGTACCCAGAATGGTATTGTCGAGTGCCAGCACAAAGCAAATAGCCATGAAGGCGATGGTCAGAGAAGCAAGTGCCCATCCTTGCAAGTGCGTGTTCTGTTGCTGCTCTTGATTTGGATCTACTTCATTCTGCTGGTTCTCGGTCTCATCAAGGCGTCTCCCTTGGGGAGGAGAAGGCCCTGCAGCCAGGCTTGCCATGCTCGTCGGTTATGATTGCTGCGAGAGATATTGTCGACACTGACGAGGACAACCTTAAACTTGCGATGAGTGCTGAGTACCGTCTGTTTAAGAGAGGCAGCTTTGTTGGAGCAAACGACTGATGGATACCCGCCTGACTGATTTATGCAATACGAGGTGAGGCCGAGTTGCTCCTCTTGCTTGGCGTTGGCTGGGTGCCTGACTTTAAAAGACATTCATTCGTTCAAGATCCTGATCACACGAATCACCCATTTCCAGTCACTTCTCCTCTGACCGCTTATTCAACGCCCACATGTATGTGAAGGTAGGGATTTCGACGGTCCTCTGACTTTGGGGCGGTTGATAATTGACGTCTCTCGGCTGTGTGGCGGAAGGTTCTCAATCTAACCGTCTGACGCGTCTAGCGGTATTCGACTCTTAAAACGACAAAATTGATATAGGGCTCATCAAAATCAGTGAAATCGGCTGAGCTTTGAGATCATCAAAGCCTACGAGACTTCTGTGCCGGGGGGCGGGGGGGGGGGGGCTTGTCTCAATTTCATGATATACCATAGATTGATCAACAGGAAACAGCGATGCATCCACGTATCGGCCGTGATTATTCGATTAACCAACAAGAGAGTGAGTCGATTCGTATTTAGCCTAAACTAAGTAACCGGATAAACCCTGCAACTCGTTGGTGCACGCTTGTTGCTGCGTGGCTGAGGTTGCAACGAGAACCAACAGCTTCTTCAAATGGCTCCATGGGTTGTCTCTCGATCAGCTTTTTAGGCTCGTTTCCGAAGATAATTGTCATGTTCCTCCCTGACACAATAGCCAAATAGACCCAATTCGTAAATACTTGAAGTCACAGACTACTTTAGATCACACCACAATCAGCGTGGATGATTGAGACTCTATTTTGCCTGGCAAAGCGCGATCTGTCTTGTAAAACTAAGAGTCGAGAAATCTCCAAAGCTTTCAACGTTGGGCATGGCATCAAACCTCGTCATCTTGTGCAAGGATATTCGTTCTAAGATACTTACCTACGTCAAGGGGTGAAGTCCAAGCTGATGGAATTCCGACCATGATGTCGGAGATCCATGGCATATGCCATTTTGTTCATCGCGTAGTCTGTTATGTTGAATAAGTAAATTCTTCTACGCAGTGAATAAGAAAATGTACTGCATCCATTGCTCTTTAGTAGAAGTAATCTAGCATTGTTGCGTCTCAGAACATGTCTGTCGATCAAATGTTATTCAATGGCGGATAGATTCGGTGTCATCACGTGCAAAATCACTTGTAGCCGATTGGAATGAGGTTAGGATTGTGCGAAGGGCAATGGGGAAAGATACTATTGCGCTCGAAGCCCAGCATCATTGGCCCGGCTTACCATACCGTAGCATTCGGGGACGCTCCCGGTCACGCACCAAACGTACTGCGGTTCGGACACACATCCTTGCCCGTCGTACGCATAAGAGATGTTGCAGTAGGTAAGGGCGTGATAAGCGGGTAATTCTTATCAGCTCTTCGCCATCTTAGCATCAAATCAATTCCAGGCTACTGGTGATGTTCCTTGCCGTTGGCGATCATTGCCAGTCATCGGAGGAAATTCAGGCCGACATATGCACTGCCTAAGTTAGTAGGTAGGTAGAAAGTTTTCCTTAAGGTTATCGTCCACAACCAGCAACCTAATTTGATTTCTTCTTGCAACAGTGCGAGCTGGTAAGGGAGAGGAAGGATTCGGAGATTACAAAATCGCAATCCGTTCTCCAGCACTTTCATGTTGCATAGTCTTTGAACTGATGCTCTATCGGCAACTACCTGCCGACATGTCTCCCGTTTCTGTCATTGGGCACAGCCTGGTACCACTTCATTTCGATACCTATCCTTTGGGAACCATAAAGCCTAATGGCTGGTTCCGAGACCAGCTACGTCTTAGTGCAAAAGGTCTTGGAGGCAACTTGTTCTACTCCTATCGTTTCGTCAAAGAAAGCACTTGGCTTGGAGGCACATGGGAGTACACCCCCTTGAACGAAGCAGCCCCATACTGGTATAACTACATTGTTCCTTTGGCATACACGCTTGACGAGGTATCAGATTCGGATCTGTTCATCGAGATCAAGAAACAGGCGGAATTTTTCCTTGAATACACGTTGTCTCACCAAGCTGCAGATGGCTGGCTTGGCCCAGAGACAACGTCCCATACCCGCGGTATCTGGGCGCGTTGCCTCTTGCTTCAAGGCCTCACGAATCATGCCATCGCGGACTCGACAAAGCGGCAGGCCATCATGGACGCGATCTTCCGTTTCATTAGACTAGTACACGCCATGCTCAAGGATAACTATGCTGGGTATATCCCGCGGAAGGACGATGTTTTCGACTTGCAACTCTTTGGAGTTGCCCGTGCCCATGAGCTCGCGCTAACTCTTCAATGGCTCTACGACCAGACCGACGATACCAAAGACCGCAACATTATCTGGGAGGTCATGGAGATGATGTGGCAAGGATCTCGAATAATGGAAAGAGATTGGACCATTTTCTTTGGGAAAGACTTTCCACACGAGCCGTCTGTCAGATATAAGTCTCCCAATTTCAAGCACGGTGTCAATGTTGCGCAAGGTTAGTCTCTACAATGGGTGTACAGGCTAATATTGACGTTGCATACACAGGACTTCGTTATCCAGCTCACTTGTATCGAATGCACCCATCTCCTGAGCTAGCGAACCTGTGCAAAGATGCTGTGCGCAAAACCTTCAAGTATCATGGAACTCCCGCCGGATCAGTCAGTAGTGATGAGTACATTGGTGGCCTCTCTCCTCAACGAGGCTCTGAGCTTTGTTGCTCCGTCGAGCTTATGTTCTCGTTGTCATACCTTTACCAACTCTTTGGGGACAATGACATGGCCGACCGCGTGGAACTAGCAGCATTCAACGCCATTCCAGCTGGAGTCAGTGCGGATTGGTGGAGCCATCAATACATCACTCAGGTTAACCAGCCGTGGGCCTGCGAATTGGAACTTGCCAAAGACGAGAAGACGCCATTTTACGATGTCTGCAGATACGCCAATGTCTTTGGACTAGAGCCAGAATTTGTTAGTGGTCCGTCTAGACATCATGGGTCTTTTTACTAACCGGATATGAAAGCCATGCTGCACTGTCAATCATCCTACTGCATACCCCAAGATGTTGATGAACGCATTTCTCCGAGGTCAGACAAGCAATGGCATGCCTACAATGGCCCATGCCCATCTCATTCCTTCCCGGCTGGACATCGACGGGATAAGCATCAACTGCGAGTCGAATTACCCTTTTGCTCCCTGCGCATTGCATTATTCTATACATGCGCGAGAAGCATTCGAGTTCCTCATCCGAGTGCCACATTGGACATCGAGCTCCTCGACCATAGAGCTATGTGAAAGCGGATCACAGACTCGACGAGTAACACAACCTTTCGGCTCGACTGCCAGAAACGGAGGTCCCGAATCCTTTCACTGTCTACAGATTCCTGGTGGAGCAAGATACGACATTTTTGTGACTCTGAATGCGGAAGTGAGGGTCAAGGAACATGACGACAAGTCCGTCAGCATCTACTATGGCCCCTTGCTGTATGCTTACGAGGTCGACTACAAGATTACCACGAGACTCCCTCGCAACTACAAAGACCAAACCTCCGACTGTACAGAAACCGCAAATGTCAGCGACAAGGGCGAAGAGCCATGGATGAAAGAGTGTCGTGACCACGACTACCTCTCAAATTCTCCTTGGAAGATCGGAATTGATCCTAGCAAGTGCGTCAAAGTGGTCGTAGAAAGAGACCCTTGGGTGGAAGGAAGTGAGAGACAGGTGGCTGCTCTTCCGAACCCGGTTTGGGCTTCAGGCACTTCGCCTGTGCATCTCGAGGTCGAGGCTGCTTGGGTTAATTGGCCTGTCCAGAATGGTACAGCAGCAGATCCCAGTGTAGTCGATACATCTTCGCATGGGGAGAGATTTGTGGCCCGCTTGGTCCCATACGGCACCGCAAAGCTACACATAGCACAATTCCCTGTACTCAGAACCGAGAAGACTTGACTGCACGTAAGGATTGGGGGTCCGCGCTAAAAATTCGAGATTGGATCACATTCGGCGCTGAACACGCCCGCGACTATTCTCTCAACTTGTTGGTGTACCTAAGTGAAGTGTTTAGTTTCTTTATTGACAGGATCTACCTTTCTTACTCTGATACCTGCTTTATACGAGGCGTGTTCCTGGCTGAGTTACTCACTATCTCTTCATGTCCTTTCTTTCTCATAGCTTTCATAAGACACAATTACAACGTAAGCCATTGATCAGATATTCTGCATCGAGCTGAATCTCAACTCTTGCTAGAAACTTAATCTAGATCAAATTAAATTTCGAGACGCATTTCTTCATTCTTTCTTCAACTTGGGAGTGAGTTACATGGATGGGACGGCCATTGATCATGTTACCAGAACCTTTTCATTCTTTCGCTCTCCTGGCCGACTGAAAGCTCAATTGTGATTGTCGTTCTCAACATAAACCCGCTGTCACTATAATAAGTTTGAATAGTATCGAAATCGGAGCAAGAACCCAGATCCTCCATACTCCGGTCCTTGTAGGTCGACTTCCCAGATCTCTAGACCCCAAGTAGGACGGCCAAGTCAGATTCGGCTGTGTTTTGTTGCCTGGTTCTTAGTCTCATGAGAAAGGTGGAAGTCAAACTTGGCTTTTCAAGCTCATGTCTGTGCTGGCAAGGGCGGAAGTGAGGTTGTCTTGGTAGTCTTTGCGGTTCCATTCGTCTGATAAGTACTATCAGGGTTGATCTTGATTTGCCCCGTAGCGATATCGAAACGATTGCTGGTTCTGTTGAATATCTGGAACGCAGCAGCTGGTTGGAAGTCTGCTCAGAATTAGCGTTTTGCAAATCGAGACTGATGGCTACTTCGCTTCGAGCCGCGAGACAAAATTACTTACAAGGTATCTCGTGTCCAGCATTCCAGACTCGGGTGAAGCTGAGTTTTCCGTATTGCCTAGTTTCTCCATAGGCTTCACCGTCCACAGTCAAGCTGGTGTAGCCTGCGTCGCGGAACTTCTCAGCCCCGGACCAGTTGGCCGTGAGTGAGAGCGCCTCGCCTCCCAACCAGTTACAGATGTAGTCAGCATCACCGTAGACCAACGACACCTGGACATCAAGTTCAAGAAGCTTCTCAACATCCGGAAGATATCCAACCGCAAAATCACCTGAAAGGGTGTACGCAGTGTAGATCAGATTACTTGACGTGTAGTTCAGATCAACGCCGAGCGCGTTTTGTGCTTGAGCGGTGTTCAGCCAGGGCTGGTCACTCAAGTCAGTTTTGATACCAATTGGTCTTGGATATTTAGATAACACGACTTACACGCCAGTTGTCAGGTGGGACATCTTTGCCAGATGGGAATCGCTGAGAAGGGTTAGCGCAAGAATTCCACAAGATGCAACGAAATTACTTACGATATCATAGGTTCCTCGGCCTTCCAGGTTGAAAGTGTAGTACATGCCCTCAACATCAGACTGGCAGATGAATTGCGCGGCAGAACAAGCCGACCGTCTAACGATCGAGTCTCGTTCAAGATAGTCACAGTAGTCAAGCTTCTCTTGGCAGCCGCCAGGACGATCTCGGTTCCACTTGCCGTATTCATATATCGTATCGTTGATGAGATCGACTCCATAGCCATTGTTTTCGCCTCGAGTGAAGTCAAGCAAGTATTTGGTCTGCACGTGCTCATCCACGATGCCGTTTACAATGCCGAGACTCTTCAAGTTGAGCTTGCGCCCGACCGGAGTGTTTTGCTCAAGCTCCGAGTTGCGCTCGTTGAACAGGGTGTAAAACGCCGGACCCCAATGCCCTCCGAATGACTCTGTCTCCGTGTAAGTCAAAGTCTTTTCCTTTTGTGTTGGCGACGAATGCTTACCAGCCCAGAGATGAAAATCAATTGAAGAGATGTTAGAAGAGCTCAGCTGCGGCAAAGCGTCATAAAACCCTTGCACCACTTCCCAACAAGTGATAGCAGCCAGACGACTAGTGTCTTCTTTGGTAGGGTCGATAACTGACCATCGGCCCTCGCGCTCGTCGGAGCTTCCTGGCTCCTTGTCTACCAGAAGGTATGTAGGGTCAAGAAATCCCACCTCTTTCTCGCTGTAGGAGAACCCTGTTCATATTAGATCGTGAACCTAAATCAAAACTTCACGTGGGCTTACCTGTTCCAACTGGTTGTGAGAGAAATAGGACATTCGATATCTCATTCCAAGCGTAGTCTCGAAGAACGGTGGTCATGTTCTCAACCACCTCGCATGGCCCAATCTCCTCAAAAAGACCGATCAAGGAATCAGAGCCAGGACCACCATTGAGCCAAAGCGTCACCTTTAAAGGAGATGGTCATTATCGTGCATGTGAACATCATCAGACACAGTGAATAACTCACCGGATCTTTTGCAGGGTCTCTACGCGACTCGAAGAACCAGAAGAAAACATGCACGTCCGGGGCGATATCGATGTACCCACTGTAAGAGTTGACTCCAGGGGTAGTCTCACAGATTCCATCTTTTCCGGGCTGTTTGTAGCGTATTTGTGAACCTCCTGGACTGGTGATGGTTGTCACGCCTTCTGCAGCACTCGGTGCTTGTCTCGGAGGCAACACACCTGCGATGGCGGGCACCACAACCGCAGCGATAAGAGAAACTAGGAAGTTTTGAAGCATCATGTTGCTACTAAGTCAAATGACTCGAAAGACTTTAGCAGTGACTACTTCTTCCTCATTTTAGACTTCCGTGATATTTAACGTCTTGCTCGGTACAGTGCAGGTCGATTAACTAGGAAGCTCGATAATGCAACACGCAGTGTCCGGGGACGGACCTCACACAACTTGGGCGTGGCCTCGTATTCCCTCTATCACGGCAGATTAGTAGTCTCGGCGTATCTTGACACCCCAGCCATCCCATTGCAACGCCAAAATCAAATAGCACTTCAGTGAGGCACTTGATGATCACAACGCCTGCCCGTCAAGACGTTATGTTGGGTGAGGTAGGTCGAGTTTACTTCCATTATGGGCGAAGCGGGGAAAGTTGACTTGGTTCGAACAGCAGATATCCGCACCAATCGGGCAGTGTGCCACCAGGATGCAAATTGGAGTGATTTCACGAACTCAAAGACTCCAGTGCAACTACATTGATTGAGGTGTTGATTGTCACTGAAGATCGTTGCTTTATCCTACGTTACTCCGGGCAGCTCTCCGATCACTGATGCTTATCTCTCGGATGGCCCGAACTTGCATGACACCCCTGTCGTGATCTCGAAATCGTCCGAAATTTACGGCCACTCTTGAGAAAACAAGTCAACAACCCAAGCCGACGTTTGACATCATCCTCTTGGGCGTCTTCAGTAAGATTGAAGGAGTTGTAGCCAGAGATAGGTTGCACTCGACAACGAATTCAATTGAAGGTCCCTTATCAATATTGATTCACTATGCTGCCTTCACCTAGGCACGCAGCAATGGCGAATGATTAGATCCGCTCCAATGAAGAAGTCAGGGCAATAGAGCTTAGAGGAATTAGTTCCAATCGCAGCTTCAAGTTGAGATTCATTGACTGCGGAGAATGAGCGATAGACAGCGCCCGGCGAGCGATCAGCATCGGAGACTCCTTACGTTCTCGTCAACTCTGGCTTGTTCCGTAAGCTTGGAAATGCCCCATGGTTTCAAAACTCGCGACTGTGTCTTTGTCCTTCATACCAAACCATCTGTGATCTCCATAAAGGCGCGACGGTTGTCAGTATGACAAGTCATCTCATCTTGATGGCCCTCAATCGTCAATTTAGCGGTGCTAGTAAATTTAGTTGTAGGCTTCCCTTATCAGAACACGTTAACAAACGAACAATGCTTCGGTGGTACCAATATCTGGAGTGTCGGCTTCTACAATATTTGGAACTCTCAAGAGACCTGCCTTGCCTCCTGAAGTGAATGACACGGCGGACGGAATACGCGGCATGGCTTAAAAACCACTGTCTGCATTGGATACGCTCAAAGTGGCTACCTAGCGGCCTCAGTATGAGCCATGTGACCTGCGGTATATCAGCAAAGCCACGCTTCACATGCCGTGTGATTCTTCTAGTCTGAAGTGATGGCCGGTTGCAGGTCACTGATGATGGTCAGGCGTAAATTGTGTCAGCTCTCGCTCAATGAAGGAACAGCTGCCAATCCAGACTGCGAGAGGGTGGAAGGCGGTGTCATCCACGAGGAAACTGCGGCGCCCGGAACAACGATGTCGTCTGCGGCGATTGGGCCAGGCGACAGGAAACTGCTCCTCGTCATGCAAAGATGTCATCTCCGGCACCAGGGGCCGATCCGGAAGCTGCCAGAGCGGCAAAGGGTCCGATGGACGGGATCTGTCTCAAATCAGAGATCTAGCTCGGGGTCATTCAGGCTTTCCCTCCTGTCCGTCTCCCTCGCGGCCCGCATGGCCCAGACACCCACATCATTACTCTGTTAGCTCCACTCTCCGGGGCCCACACACATCCGGCGTCACACGCCTCCCCGGCCACTACCGGAGCCCACGGCTCCTCACGCCACCCCAGATCATCCCTTCGTGATAGGGTCACTGCATTTCATCACCCCGGATCACCCCGACGCTAAACTTTCGTTGCACTTTCGATGTGGCTCACATACGCCCCCATCCACTTCTGTCTCAATTCCATTCGCTCTGACTACGCCTCACATCTGCTTGTAGGGTACTATTGTCTGTACAGGCCTCTGCTTCCGCTGGCGTTGTAATGCTGTTCGATGTGAGCTTTTGAAGACCTCTTTCTCCTCATAGCTGAAGCCTGTTCGCCGCCATTCCTTCGGAGTTCCTTCTCCTTCTTTGTTTTCTTCTAGGGGGCATTAGAACCCCTCCCTTCGCGTTGTCTAATACGTACTCGTATTCACCCTTTACTCCCGGCGATACCGCCGCAAGGAACCCAGTAACACTGGCAGTCGCGATTCAGACTTCGAACAGCCCGTCGATAGAAGCGTGGCTAAGCGACGTGAGTCCACCAAATGAACGAGGGGATAAGTTTTGCAAAGTTCAAGAGGTCGAATGAATCTGGCGGGTAGAGGGGGAGCATGTGGGGGTGGGGGGGGGGGGGGGAGGGGGACACAAAGAATTGGGCGATGCTATTCAGGATTCAAGGAGCCGTTTCGTGGAACAGTTTCTTTTTTTACCAACCCGTCACCAACTCAGATATTTATCAAAGAAGCAATAATGCCTAGTCGATTCTGGCATTTGTATCTTCTTTCTCTGCGCACACGCAGCACATTACTTATAACACGCAGGGTCTTGGCCTAGTCCGCAGATAACTCTTCCAATCAGCACGTTGATTTAAAAAGCCCTGAGGCAGGTTTGAGTTTCTTAATTTCACCATGAAGGATGCTAAGGAGCTAAAAAAGGCATTTGTCCATCCTGGTGAGTGCCCAGGCTGAGTCTACATGTCGATCACCTAAGCCTCTGACTGATAACTACCTTCTAGACGAAGTGAGGGCAGCGGTCCTTGCTTGCATGGACTCTTTGGAAACCCAACTACCAAAAGGCGTTGTCATCACCGGTTCCACGACATTTCTCTTGGAAGGAGGTGTTTCGTTCAAGATTGAGGAGGAAACGGAAGTTGAAGAATCTCAGAATCTGAACTGCAGAGACATCGTGCTTGCTGTGCTTGGGCACATTTACCTCTGGAAGACGCGGGGAGTGGGTATGGGTACGTTATTGCCCGAGACTTTGGACTCTTTTTCTAGAGGATCCGTTGAGCTACGCTGGAATGAGGGACAGATTTGCAGACAGAATGAAGCTTCCTTCGGTGAACGATTTGTTGGGCGTTAGCATGAAGCTGGAACATAACACTGAAGCCATGGAACGCTGGGATTCAGAACATGAGAAGGCACCGACCTTTGCAGAAATAAAAATCGAGTTGCCCGCCTTACTGTGCAACGAGCACCATAAGCGCTTGCACAATTAGCCACGGAGCGATGGACCGAGAGTTGTCTATGGATAGACGCGTAAGAGCAAGACAGAGTTTTGAGGGACTTGAATAAGCTCGGTCTCCTCATCATACGACACTTAGATAGAGGCGCATCAACCGATTTGATTCTATATCCAGTCTTTCTTCCTCCGGTAGCTCAAGCCCAAATAGACACATCCTGATTACCCACAAACTCAAATTATGAATCCATTGACTCGATTAAAGCCTAATGTTAGACGGA
Source organism: Colletotrichum acutatum (assembly GCF_030867785.1). Classification (NCBI taxonomy): domain Eukaryota; kingdom Fungi; phylum Ascomycota; class Sordariomycetes; order Glomerellales; family Glomerellaceae; genus Colletotrichum; species Colletotrichum acutatum. Next base: position 131,839 of record NW_026849031.1, on the reverse strand, counting down.
TGCTCAGTCTGAATTACGAAATTCGTTATTGTTAGATTCAATGACTTCTGAACCTCGCTCTTAAGGGCGTGAGTGCCAATACTGTTCCATGATGTTATCTAGATTTTTAATGAACCGTAGTCCCCTATCTGTAAGCTCAACCCTACGCAGAAAGCCCATGTCTGTGCTCTTCTTCTAATTGCTGAAAGAAACGAGACTCCGCCTCGCCTGATGTAAAATACAAGCCTAGACTAGCATCGTTGATTTGAGGACTTTGCAAGTCTTCGAATTCAGATCTAGACGTGACTGTCCTGTGAAGGCACTCAAATGATGCTGAAAGTTGAATCATAAACGTAGACATAGCACAGGTCAATAGAAAAAGAACAAGCAGCAGGGACTCTCTAACCTCATATAGCTTACAGAAATGGATATTTAGCATCAACAGCCGGAAGGCGTCAGTGCATTCGTCTCCAGTCTTTTCCTGGTGTCCGCTTTATCTCGAAACTATTCAAAGGCAGATGTAAGGCAGGTAGGATCGGACAGATGTACAATTCGTTATTAAACCCCTATGAAAGTCTATACGTAAGTATTCATTGGCGCTCTCAAGCGGTCTTAAAGATTGTTGGATCTTCTGTTTTAATGCGTGTGTTAGAGTTGCGCTTAGAGAATGAACAGACCAATAGCATCGCATCCGGGGTCGGGATCAGCGATAACGACTGACCCCACGTCAACACCCCCGCCGTCCGCAGTGCTATCTCTCCGTGCTTGGCTGCGGCTTGCGACGGGCTCCATGCACTCCGCATAGAACCAACAACAAAGAAACAATGCTCGAATAGGAATTGGAGATAGCCATGATCTGGGATTCCCTTGCTAAGCGGGCCAGTCATGCCCTCAGTCTTATCAGCCACTCTGAACTACTTCGCTTTCGGACGTGGACCGCCGGGAATACGGCGAACTAATACCTAATTGCTGCGGGCAACGGTAGAGCGAAACCCCGCATCCTGATTATTGGAGGTTCGGACTGCCCTTCCGATATCTCTAGTATTCTGGCTTCTAGGCCAGACGTCACTCGGATACCTTATCCACCGTACACCACAACTCACGCTGCCCTACGCTGCCAGCCTCTGGAAGTGCTTCCGAGTTTTGAGCCAGGTTGGGAAATAAGTTCTTGCGGCCTTAGGAATGGAGTCTTCTAACACTCAACGACGTATTACGAAACGGTCATCTTACGCGTGCGTTACATTGAGTCCCCCTCACTACTCATGAGGCATGGCCTTACTGATAGGTCATTACTAGCTGCTCGCGATGTCGGAGGCAAAAGATCAAGTGCTCAGGCCTTCACCCGTGCAACAATTGCACGCAGAGGCGGTTGACGTGTATCTTTGATGAGCGGGATAACAAGGTTATGGTAACGCAGGGGTTAGTGGTGTCTTGTTGCAACTGTTAACACACACACTCGATTGATTGGCACAATTCTGACAGAGTCCTCTTGGTACAGTTACCTGTCCGAGTTGCAACAAAAGGTGGCACGCTTAGAGCGCGCTCAAGCAAGAGCATTAGTGGAGGAAAGCTTGAGGCATGCCGATGGCGATGATGATGCCGTCGCGTGTCGTGAAGGTAAAGTCTCCCAACTCAGTGTGAGTCGGGCCCATGCTCATTCAGTCGGACCAGATGATCCAAATAACCCGTCACGCTACGATGAGCGTCGACGGAGTTATCATACGCCAGACGGGACAGGCGGAAACTCACCACCCGGGGATGGTGATGGACCAGACTTGACGAATCCTCTGACTGCAACGCCGTCTCGATTCTGCATGTCCGAATCCAATGGACAGCCCTGTGAGTTCTTTGCTCTGATAACTGCATACTACAACACGCAACTCATTCAAGCTCAGACTTCCTCGGCTCTTCCTCAAACTGGTCTTTCTCTCGCCAAGTCCTAAGCGTCACCCACGAACACGTCTGCCAATCCCCCCTCCCAACAAACAGCCTCCTCTTTGATGGCTTCGCCTACGACCTAGGCTGGGACGGCTCCCGAACGACACAGATGCTAGACAACAGACTCATACCGAGCCACGACTATGCCATCTTCCTCATCAACGCCGTCAAGTTCCACTGCGGGCAAATGTTCCACCTCTTTGAGGAGGAGGAATTCATGTTCCACATGCAGACGTTTTACGCTAAGTCTTCGACTGACCGGGCGGAGGAGAACAGCCTCTGGTACATACACTTCCTCGTAATCCTGGCGTTTGGTAAGAGCCTCATCCAGAGAAAGACGCAGGGTAACAACAGACCTGCCGGGGCGGACTTCTTCGTGCGGGCGCTGCAGCTTCTTCCTGATGTGACGGCGCTGTGTAAGGAGCCCATCATGTCGACAGAGATTCTGTGCTCGATGGCTTGGTATTACCAAGCCCTGGACTTTCGACATGCTGCGCACAACTTTGTGAGTCCGGTTTCATGATGATATCTAGATTCGTGATCACACTCGAGACTAATCAAAGTCGAACAGATCGGGCAAGCCAAAAGCGTGGCGATGAACCACGGGATGCACACAGACATGCCGATAATGGACTTGGGTCCGGGCCTAGTCCAACGATGTCGCAAGATCTGGTGGACAGTCTACGTTCTCGACCGGCAGATGACTTCCCTAATGGGGTTGCCTCAATCAACTCTTGACGAGGGCGTGTTTTGCCAGCTCCCATCCTATCCGGGTTCCGTTCACCGTACTACTGCACTGAGCATGCAGATCAAGTTTGCTCGAATCATTGCGGAGATAAGCAGTAGTATGTCCAGTTCTTTTTAACATAGTCGTCCTTCATTGCTTATGTTGAGGCTTCAAGTGCTAATATTTTGCTTCTTCTCACCTAGCCGTCTACGGTGCGAAGGCCCGCCTGAACAAGAAATTCGTCCTGAGTACCAAGGCAGTGCTGCAAAGCATCGTTGCTGTAGCCGATGAGCTGCGTACTTCATTTCCGCTGTTTGCCGATGAGCGTTTCGACGGCATTTCGAGACTTTCTGCGCACCTGCATCTCCTTTACTACCAGGTGAGCAAATTTGTGTCGGCACTTTTCAGTTTTGACTTTTGAGTTTTGTGCTAATTTTATGGTTAAGTGCATCATTCTCGCGACCCGACCTCTTCTCTTATGCTGTCTAATCAAGAGATTCAACTCTCCGCTTGAGGCCGACTCGTTGATGGCATCGCCAAAAGTTCGGAACCCGCTTCAGATGTGCGCCGAGTCCGGTATCCAGATTCTAAACATCCTCGACCGCCTGAGAGCGCAGGGACTACTCGGTCAGTGTTACCAGGCAGCTCCAATTGAGTAACAACTCTAATGCCTCGATTAGAAACATTCCTTCCGCTAGATCTAGACTCCCTCTTCGTATCAACAGTCGCCCTCCTCGTCGCCCGCGGCGTCGACTCGCGTCTCATAGAGAGCCAAGTCCCCTGGCTCGATAAATCGCACGCCATCGTCGAAGAAATGGTAGCCAGCGGCAACCTCATCGCCGAGTTCAGGAAGAACGAGATGCAGAAACTGGAGGAGATGCTACTCGAGTTCGACGTCACTCGACCGAGGCTATTAGCCGACTCGACGACCATTGTCGCACAGCAGCAGCAACAGCCAATACCACAACCAGACTGGCAACAACCGACAGACGCACCAGCCTCTCTCCTACCGGCCCCTCTGCCGGCGGAGACGGGATTGCCACTGAGTCAAGAGACAATGCTGCCAGTATACAGAGAGTTGAGCAAAGACAGCAGCAGTCAGGCGGAGGACTTGACGACGCAGCAAATTATAGACGTCGTCAACTCAATGGAGTGGGAGGACAATGAGTGGATGTCATTCACAATGGTCCAGGATGAAGCATGAAGCTGTGGGTCTTTTTGGGAGTTGTCGTTTATAAGAAGAATGCACCCTTAATTCATTCCCTTTAAAAGTTAATTTTCATCTCCTGAGTCGATTAATATCGGCAACACCGACTTCGGTATCGTGAAACATCCCACATAGGCCAGAAAACCTTATACTTTGATAATCAACCAAGTTGAACGGAGCAAGACTTTTTCAACAGCAACTCTACGTCGACAACTCGCATTGTTCCTCTTTAGGAAATGCGCAACCGCGGCGACAAGTTATCGGATAATCAACAGAACTAACCCCCGGACTAGTTAGTGGAGCTACGTTGCAACCAATATCCTCGCGCCCGATTGACTTAAACGGCTCATACGAAGTACGCAACTCGGGCTCGGTCCCGATCTAAACTCGCTACCCCAGCAATGAACTAATTGCAATTCAAAAGAGCATGTTAAGGCTCCACGAATAGAAGGAGCGAGATGGAAGACAAGCACTAATATACCCTCGACTCTGTTCCCGTATCCGCACTCGCAAAGTAAAGACTAGCCGCCCCGCTCACGTACAAGGACATTTACATCCGGCAACCCCTCCATTTCGCCAGATTGCAGAGAACAGCAACCGGACCTGTCGATCATTGGGTAATAGCCGACAAGGCGCGCAAGGTCAGACGATGCGACCGAATGTTAGAGCGTCCTGGCTCGTATCAATGGTTCCCGAGCTTCTACAATGGGTGACGGGCTCCAGATCGCATGAAACCATAGGGAAATTAGCGGTCCATGACGCAGATCAGTACAGTAAATGCTACCTTGTTGATGATGGAGGCATTTCTTGGTGCCCATACAGAGAATACTCGGTGATAAATAGAATGCGCCTCCCGCCTTGGCTAGAACAAGCATTAGCCATCGCTGTGATTGATCTAATCGAAACGGTCAGCCACATCACTCACGATGTTCCGGACACAGCTCCTCCCAACCCTCACGCTGGCGCTGACGTCCCTCGTCAACGCCCAATCCAGCGATGACCTCGGCGTAGCAAACGGCTTCCTCGACTTCAAGGCTGGCCAATTCACCGGCCAGCTCGTCAAGGACTCCCAGACCCTCGCCTCTCTCAAGCCCGGAACCGACTTTGACTTCCTCCCCTCGGACCTCCTCGCCAACCTCACCTTCAACGGCGCCCACCACATCGGCGACGTCACCTTCCGTTTCAAGCTCGACGGCGCCGGCAACTGGACGTCCGTCGACTCCGCCCGCGCCAGGAAGCCCGTCAAAGCCCTTGCGGACCTCGCCCCGGGCGTCATCGCCGGCGCAGACCTCGCCGCGACGCTGCCCGCAGGCGTGCCCTTGACCGTGACGCGCGAGTGGCTCCCCGCCGGCGACGGCCTCGCCCTGCGAGTCAACTTCACAAATACCGCCAACGGCACCGTCGAGCTTGGCGCCCTAGGTCTGCCCGTCGCCATCAACAACATCTTTTCGCGCCCGTCGGCCGAGGAGACACAGGCAAAGTGCTCCCTCGCGGACCCGTACATCGGCCTCGATGCGGGCTACGTTCGCGTCTCCCCCGTCAAGGGCCTCGGCAACGCCCTCGTTGTCGCGCCGCTGGGGTCGAGTCCGTTCGAGGCGTGGAGGCTCCTCGAGGAGCCGCAGGGCGATTACTACTACCAGTCGCAGACCTACGAAGGCACCTATGAGTGGATGATTCACTCCCAAGCGTGGGCGGAGACCGATTGGAAGAGCGCGACGCCCTGGAACACGCCCACCTCGAAGACGCTCGAGGCCGGGGAAACATACTCTGTCGGACTCCGATTCGTCGCCGCGGAGAGTATCCAGACCATTGAAACCGCCGTCACAAAGGCGGAGATCCCGCTCGCCGTGGGCATACCGGGATACGTCGTGCCTACCGACCTCACAGCCAGGCTCTACCTCACGCACTCTTCCCCGGTGAAGACCATGGACGGACAAACCTTCACCATCAAGCAGGACACCGCCGCAAAGGGCTCCCCGTATCTCCTCACGCCGACCGCCGGCGCCTGGGGCCGCGCAAAGGTGACGATCACCTACGAGGACGGCAAGACGCAAGTGGTGCAGTACTACATCACCAAGCCCGCGCCGGAGACGGTCTCGAATCTGGGCCACTTCCTCACCACCGCCGCACACTTCACCGACGCCTCGGACCCCTTTGGCCGCGCGCCGTCCATCATGGGCTACGATAAAGAAGCAAAGGCCATTGTAACCCAAGACGAGCGCGTCTGGATCGCGGGTCTAAGCGACGAGGGCGGCACGGGCGCCTACGTCGCCGCCGCCACGAAGCTCTTCGTCCAGCCCGTCGAAGCCGAGGTCGCGGTCCTAGACGACTTCATCCACGACACCATCGTCGGCACAATCCAGCCGGCCAACGACACCTTCGCCGTGCGCGCGAGCACCTTCTTCTACCAGCCCGACGCCGTCAACTACACCTACGACGCCTCCCGCGACTGGACGTCCTGGGCGTCGTGGACCAAGGAGAGAGCGTACACTACCGTGCGGGCGTATAATTACGTCCATCCCGTGGTGGCGTACTGGTCCATGTACCGCGTGGCGAGGGATTACCCACAGGTCAAGACCCGTGCCGACTGGACCTGGTACCTGACGCAGGCGTATAACACGGTCACGCACTGCATGAAGAACGGCGCCGAGGATTGCGACTACGGGTTGACTGGGTTGATGGGCGAGACGGTGTTTGCGGAGCTGCTCGAGGATCTGAAGAGGGAGAATATGACGCAGGAGGCTACTACCTTTGAGGTTAACATGCGCTTCCGCGCCGAGTTCTGGGAGACATTGACTGTTCCCTTTGGCAGCGAGATGGCGTGGGATAGTACCGGCCAAGAAGGCGTCTACTACTGGACCGAGTAAGCTCCTTTCGACCCAGATCACCAAACTCTTGGCAAGAATTAGCTAACATGAAGCAACAGATACTTTGGCCACAACAACACCGCCATCAAAGCAATCAACAGCATCAGAGCCTACATGCCCACCGTGGCCCACTGGGGCTGGAACGGCAACGCCCGCCGCTACTGGGACTTCCTGTACGGTGCCAAGCACCAAGGCATCGAGCGCCAGCTCCACCACTACGGCTCCGGCCTCAACTCGCTCCCGATGCTGCACCACTTCGAGCGCAACCCATCCGACGTCGACGCCCTCCGCGTCGCCTTCGCCGGCAACACGGCGCCCCTGACGAACATTGACGCCGAGGGCTGCCCCTCGGCGGCGTTCCACTCGTTCCCGGAGCATTTGGCGTGGGACCCGTATACCGGCGACTACGGCCTCGGGTTCCTAGGATTGGGTCTCGGGCAGGGCGTGTACATTGTCAACCACGCGACGTACGGCGAGGTCGTATTTGGCGGCAATGTAGTTTCGTCAACTGAGACATCTGTGGTTGCTGAGCCGAGGGACGCGGTGCGGCGGCGGGTGTTTGTCGCGGATTTGGGATTGAAGGTTGATCTCAGCGCCGGTGCTATCCAAACTGTTACTTATGACCGCGAGGGCCAGACGGTGAAGTTGAGTGTCGGTGCTGCGGCGTCTGAGGCGGCCCTCAAGGCTAACTCGACTATTGTTTGGCTTGAGACGACGTCGGGCGATGCCAAGTTTACGGTGTCCGACGCAAGTGTGGCGAGAGGAGGATATCTCGTTGACTTGTCTGGTGGCCAGGCTGAGGTCACCATTTCCAAGGCGTGAGACGGTAGTTTGATTATACTTTGAATTCTAGTACATACTTAGATCTTGGCACGCGGGGCTTCCCAGCCTTGTATATTCTATTCTAGTTCAGTTGTCAATCAACTCGTATGGATAGATACTTTCGCTAGGCATTACATATTCCCATTAGCTCTCGAGGACCAATCTGAGCAGCGCTAGGACCTCCACAAAAACACAAAGCAGGGTCAGAGTCTGAACCGACGGAATACAACCTGGAACCCAGCCCAGTCGGTCAAGTACAGACATGTCAACTGAAACATCAGACGGTGATAACTTCAGATGAACCAGCTTGACACAACTCACAGAGCAACCAAGGGAAGGGAATGCCAAGAAACAATGTCCCACTTCTCCAGATTACCCCACAAACTTAGCTGCAAGACTCCTCCTTCAAACCCCGCACTCTCCTCCTCCGTCTCTTCCTATTGACCCTCTTCCTCTTCTCCTCCTCCTTCTCTTCTCTTGATTTGCTCCTTGATTTGCTGCTTGATTATTACCGGAGGCTTCCCTGTCTCTCTCTGCCAAGCGATCGACTCCCACCCCATCTGCCCCCCTGCTCAAGATCCAGAGGAACCACGACTCGTGTTCGGCTGCAGAGCTGCAGAAAGTTCCCCAAAACCTAACTACCCATCATTGACCCGAAGTCACCGAACCCCATGGGGCCGGAGGAAATCCCACATCACCTCGTGCCCACCACTTCTACTAAGAAACCCGGACCCGAGATGACAATGACACCAAGGACAGAGGGACCTTGCGGGGACCCTTCACTTAGCCTAATTCGAGGCATTGACATCACTTGAAGCCCCGGTACCTGGGCCAGGGGAGAAACAACATCAATACGCTTGCCTCGGGGTAGCAATGCCGCGATACACCACCCCAAAAGCCCATGAAGCTGCACAACATATCACGAACCGAACAACCTCACCTCCTTTCCGCCTCACGTCTAGGAATCGAGACTAGGCAAGGTGCCAGACCACACCACATCCGTCCACAATGGTCTCGTCCTCCCTCTTTTTGGGGGGCCTCGCGCTTCTCATCACAAATACAGCAGCCCAATCCTGCTGGCGCAACGCAACCTGCACCCACCCAACAGAAGCCTCTTTCCCAGGCCCCTGGGATGCAAACATCTACGCCCCAGACTCCCGCACAGCCCGCCCAAAGTCCATCCTCTCCCTCGCGACGGGCGACCGTCTCGCCTCTTTCCCCTCTCCCGAGTCCCAAACCCTCAGCGGCAATGGCTCCGCGCTCGTCTTTGACTTTGGCGTCCTCGTCGGCGGCCTCACCTCGGTGAACTACACCCTCTCCAGCACCAGCACCAGCAACACCACCGAGCCCGTAACCCTCGGCCTCGCCTGGACGGAAGCAAAGAACTGGATCGGCGAGTACTCGGACAACTCCAACGGAAACTACCGCGGCCCGGGCCAGACCCTCATCTCCGTCGACGGCGCCCTCTTCCACCAAATCACCGTCGCCGGCCCGGGCTCCTACACCGTCCCCTTCCCCCAGCTCCGCGGCGGCTTTCGATACCTCACCCTCTACCTCATGACAAACACCACAACCACCCCGTCACAGACGCTCCTCACAGTCAACGACGTCTCCCTCGAAATCGTCTTCCAACCAACCTGGTCAAACCTCCGCGCCTACCAAGGCTACTTCCACTCCTCCCAGGACCTCCTCAACAAAATCTGGTACTCGGGAGCCTACACCCTCCAAACCAACGCCGCACCGCCCGAAACAGGCCGCGTCCTCACAGAAGACATCACGTCCGGCGGCTGGTCCAACGACGCCTGGCTCGGCGTCGGCTCCTCCCTCCTGTTGGACGGCGCCAAACGCGACCGCTGGATCTGGCCGGGTGACATGGGCGTCGCCGTCCCCTCCGCCTTCGTCAGCACCGGCGACCTCGAGTCCGCGCGCAACGCCATCCAGACAATGTTTGACTTCCAGCGGGACTCGGGCATCTTCCCCCGCGCGGGGCCGCCGTATCTGGACGCCACGAGCGATGCGTATCACATGTGGACCATGATTGGCGCGTACAATTACGTGCTGTTCTCCGGGGATACGGACTGGCTGGCGGCGAATTGGGCGACATACCTCAAAGCGATGGACTACATTTACGGGAAGATCATACCTGAGACGGGGATCCTAAATGCCACGGCCGCGGGTGACTGGGCCCGGTACGTCAACTCGCTGAACGGTAGTGCGCCGAACATGCTTCTCTACCGCACCCTCACCACCGGCGCCGTTCTCGCGGATCTCGCTCCCGGCGGTAACACACCAAACCTTACAGCACCAGGGGCAGCAGGCGCAGCAGGAAAAAACCTCACAGAAACCTGGCTCGCCCGCGCAGACGCACTCAAGAAAGCAATCTTCACCCACCTCTGGGACCCCTCAAAAGGAGCCTTCATCGACGGCTACAAAAACCGCACCCTCTACCCCCAAGACGCAAACGCCTACGCCCTAGCCTTCAACCTCGTCTCCCCCTCCAGCCCCGAAGCCGCCTCCATCTCAACAGCCCTGACCCAAAACTGGACCCCCATCGGCCCTGCCTCCCCCGAGCTGCCGGGTAACATCTCCCCCTTCATCTCCAGCATCGAAATCGAAGCGCACTTCGCCGCAGGCCGCCCCGATCGCGCGATGCAGCTCATTCGCGACAGCTGGGGCTGGTACCTGAACCATCCCAACGGCACGGGATCGACCGTGATCGAGGGGTACCTCGTCGACGGCACCTTTGGGTACCGCAGCGGCCGGGGGTACACGAATGATCCGAGCTACGTGAGCCACGCGCACGGGTGGAGTTCGGGCCCGACGAGCGCGATGACGGAGTACCTCGTCGGGCTTCGCGTCACGGCGCCCGCGGGCCGGGAGTGGAGTCTGAAGCCCGCTTCGTTCGGCGGCGAGGCGGAGGGGTTGCCGGCACAGGCGGAGGCCGGGTTCACGACGGCGCTGGGGCGGTTTAGCGCCAAGTGGGCCGTTGAGGAGGGCGGTGGCTTTGCGAGCGTGGAGTGGGATGTGCCCGAGGGCACGAGGGGGTGGGTGCAGCTCGGGTCCGAGGAGGGACGGTGGGTTGAGGGCGGGAAAGGAAGCACGAGAGTCGCGTGTGGAGGAGGGGCCGGAGGCTCGGGGGAGGAGACGCGCGGCCTCCGGGCTGTGATGGAGTGAATGCGGATAGTGGTTCTGAGTAACACAGATAAGCCTTTCTTAGGTTTGAAGCGTACGGATAGAAGAAATTCTGACCTCTTGGGCGATGTGTGTGTGATTCTACCCCCGAGGACCCCGTTATAGTAGAATACGAGGTTTTTGCCCAAATACGAGGCCCGAACACTCCGCTCGTCGATAAGGAAACCCACTTGAACGGCTTTCCTTGGTTCCTAGACTCGAAGAAAGAGATGGCCTCTTTGGTTCACCCGTGGCCTAGATGATCTCTTCCACCGGATACCCGGCGGCGATACCTAACCAATCACGCCGGGACTCCGCAGCTCTGTTGGGCTCCGTTGGCTGTTCGGATACCGAGACATGCTTCGCTAGCTCGCGAGTGCGCACATTGCGAGCTACTAGCTCCAGGTCCAAATGTCTGTGTGTGCGAATGTCAAGGGACCATTGGCCCTTTGACATCCGTCACACAGGCACAGTCCAAGTGGAATTCGAGCTAGACCTCTGGGCACACACGGGTTCCCTCGAGAGAGAGCGCAAGAATGAAAGCGCTGTATGGGTATCCGAGTGCCCAAGAAAGCTGTAGCTCGTATGTGTAATGAAAGTCGTGGCGAGTCAAAGTTATCACGAGAGGATTGCCATTTGGTTCGACTGCTGTTCGCGAAGCCTATGTACCCAGTAACGTCGAGTAGAAAACGTCGAGCCCCTGACAAGTATAAACATCAGCTCACGCGACTTTCTTATACATAAAAGACCAGACGACGATCCTCCGGATTGCCTTTCCTGACATGCGCCGAAAAGCCGCCACCACTGGGCAGAAGGTGGCCAACGTTTCAAACGGTCCGAAGCCTCTCGCACCCCTAAACTCTCGTAAAAGAATCGCCGCTAATGTGGCCGTCATTTGAGGGGAGTACACAGCTGAGAGTTCGGATCCGACGGAAGTGACGTACGTCGCTGGTGACGGTGGCGTGTAGACTCGATTGCATGATGAGGAGCACTGTGAGAGAAAGTGAGTGTGTAGATCTAACTGAAGTGGTTTTCGGTATCGAAAAGTCTGGGTATCTTTTCTGTTTTTGTACCTTCAACGTGAGAGAGTTGGAGGCTACTCAAGGTTCTATGTTCAGTAAGAGCTTAATGAATCGTCGTCTAGAATTACGACATGGCTGTCGGATATCCAATATCTCTCTGTGTCTGCGCCATGATATCCCAATAGTGTCAGTCTCCAGGTGGAGGAGGAAACATGTCCGTTTCTTCCCTCGGTAAGCTCCTACATGAGCGTGGATATTCGTTTTTCCACCGGCCAAGACCAGCACTTGCTCAAGGCCGCACCAAATCTGGTTGTCCATGTCTCATGAAATCCCCGTATCCTTCATCTCCCAAACGCCAAGAACACGCCATACCCAAACCCAACGAAAAACTCCCAATGCAAAAGCCAGGTAGCCGAGAGACCGTCTAATGAAGACTGACCCTCATCTCGGCACCACCTGCGCCGTCTCAGGATCACTACTCCCAATGCCCGCCCTCCTCTCCCTCCTCTCCACCTCCCTGGCCCTCCTCCTCGCCCTTCTCCGCCGCTGCTGCTCCGGCCCGCCCTCCTTGCACGCGTCGACGCAGTGCATGGCCATGTACAGGAAATGCAGCACCGCGGCGATGAGCTGCAGCCACATGTACCACGGCGCCCACGTCTCCTTTTCGACGCGCAGCGGATCATCGCGCCAGGCGCGGTACTCGCGGTCCGGGCTCCCCGTGCGCCAGCCGTTGAGGATGATGAAGTAGAAGAAGGCGACGAGGCCGAGGACGAAGAGGACGAAGTCGCCGACGACGATGGCGCCGGTACGCATGCGGGGGATCTGGTGGGTTGAGTTTGCGAGGGTGACCATCTCGGCCATGGAGAAGATTATGCCTGAGACGGACTTTTTGGGGAATTAGTAGCTGTTCTACATAGTTAACAGAATGATGCATGTGAAGCTTACAGTGACGTATCCGAGCGGGAAGTGGAAGCCATATCTCGATAGTGTGATGAGGGCGGCGAGGGCGCACACCTCAAAGACGACGAGGGTCAGTCGGAGGCAGAACTGGAGGATGCCGTAGAGGGCGGGGATGCGCGGGCGCGTCATGCTGGGTTGACGGCGGCGAGGGGGGTTTCGCCTCGATCGCGAGGTTGAGGTTGCGGGGGTGGCCTCTATCGTGGAATCATGCGCCGGCGGTTGACCAAAAAGTTGGGTTCGATTGTGGATTTACTTGAGAGCTCAGCTCAGCCCCCGAGCGCGGTGGCACAACCGGTTCTCGTACGTTCGGTCGGTCGGGATCGGGGTTGTCGTCGTTTGTCGAGGGTGGTGGTATCGCAACGGCGACGGCCTCGGCGGGTGACAGCGACGGATGGGCCGGCCAGAGAATGAGATTCCACGGGATCCTCAGTTTCTCCTCGGGTGCGGCGTCTAGGCGTCGATTCTCTTTACCGCGGATTGAAAGGTCCAGATAGTTTGCCGACACAAGCACCTGCGACGACGGCCCGTTCGACGGGAGAGAAAGAGAATTGAGGTCAAAGGTCGGAGGTTGGGAAGAAAGGAAGCAGGAAGTAGGAAAATGGGCAGTATTGGGCGGAGGTTGGGAAGGAAAGCTGTCGTCGAATTGATTCGTTTGGGCTTCTTTGGAGCCTTTTTCTCGCATTCAACGCCCCAACCAACCACTTTACAGAATGAATGCTTCCCTGGTGTGGCCCGCGGGGTGTTTGCTTGGCGGTGGTGGTTTTCTTGAAAGATTTGAGCAAATGGAACACGAGGCAAGCGGGCGGGCGCAACTCGCTACAGAAGGGAAGGTCGAACTACTGCGAGATTGTGGGTTTCCGGCCGTTGTTACCGTCCTTTTTTCTGAAAGCCCTGCAGGATGATAGGAATAATGGGGGTTGGATGGGTGGATGGTGGTCGGCTTCGAAGTAAGGTAAGGGTCGTAGGTATCCGGCCGGGATAAGCGGTGTAACCGATCCAGCAGGTTGTGTCTAGGAAGAAATCCCAGGATTCCAACGGTGAGAAGAAGAGGAAGGGAAAGGAAGAAGGAAAGAAATAACCACAAGTTCTGACTGAGTTCTGACTGGACACGAGATTTGCGGGGGTTTGCTGATGACTGGAACAGAACTGAAGAAAAGTACAGAGGACGGGAGGCAAAAGGATGCCCGCCCGCCTTAATCCAGAATGGAAAGTCGAAAAGGAAGAGCGCCAAGCATGTCCAGGCAAGGGTGGGCGCAAATCCAGGATGGACAAACGTAATGGGTGGGTGGGAGAGTAGAGAGACGCAAGCCCGAGGGAGTTGGGGGTTTTGCAGACACTCAGCTCAGATGGAAATCCATTGACGATGTTTGGACGGACGGGGCACGGGAGGGAGAGGCATTGGACCAACGATCAAGTCTTTTCTCTCTCCCTATTTCGACTCTTGGGCTGTCCCTCATGCATCCATGCGCTGATAGTATTGTCCTTCTTTTGCATCCTCAAGGCCCCAACACCATACACACACACTCACGACACTCTACCGTATGGTAGAGATAGATCCTTTCCCTCTCCGTCTCTACTCTTTACGTTCTACAATGTCAATGTCCGTCGGGTGGGCTGTGCGGCGCGGCGCTGCATGAGAATGGGCAAAAAAGACAAAATGGGGTTCCGGCCAATATGCATGCGACGGCGTGGTCGGGGCAGGTCCTTGCAGTAAGATCCATCCAAGAGAAACCTTTTTGACTCTCGTGGATGATGGTACTGGGTTTCTTGGGTCAGGTTTCCGTCCAGACCTTGAGCACTGTACGGTCATAGTATGGGCGATTCGGCAATATCTGGGTATTGAATTCCATCAACGGTCGTGTCTACCTATTCAACTTCGACAGGCCTAAGTAGACACACGTCAAGCTGCCAGAATCCAAAGAGAAGATAGTCTCAACGCCTAAAACGCCATCATTCCTCTTCCCTCTCCCCACCCACCGATCCTAGCCCAGGGCCGGTCTCTGGTTTCCCACCCCTTGGCGGAGTCGCGGGAAGATCCCGGATTGTCTCTCCCGCTATGAACTCCCCGATGGACTGTGGTAAATTACTCCGTAGTCCGTACCAAGCCCTGCTGCCCTACTGGCTCACGTAGCGTATCCGTACCTTAACTTGGTCTAACCCATCGGTAGGGCTTTGCCAGGGGCCAAGACTCGTACGCCCGAGGCATTGACAACCCGTAGAGAAGCAATTTAGTATCTTCCTCAAGCGTTAAAAGTGCCCAAAGCAGCGGAAAGCAGTAGCTAGAACCTCCTGGCCTACTGCGGAGTAGATCAAATTCCATTGACCGTTAAAAATTGTTCGTGACGTTTGCTTGGCAAACGGTAAACGGCAAACGGGCCAGACGGGGAGCTGGGCGAGCATCCCATCGGACCAAGAAATGCCATTGCGTCATCCCATCAACTCGCCCCTAGCGTCGCAACGGAACGATGTCACAGGAAACACAAACGGTCCAGGTCAAAACGCGACGGGAACTGAAGCCAGGAACCCTTCCTGTTGTCGTTGCGCACCTTGAATCGACGACGTCTCTTGTTGCCTCCAGTAAGCCAGGGGATAATGTCAAGAAGGACTGAAAGATTGAACATGAAATTGGACACCCAGTATGATGATCCAAAAGCAGGGTCCCTCCATAAATAAAGCAGTGGCGCACCCATCCAAGTTTCCTCCCAGTCAGCCCAGTTTCTGCTGTCCCCACATCGCCACCAGTGACCAACTCTCGAGTCTCAACACCACCGTAGTGTTTTACTCTGCTGAAGAAGTCTTCGAATGTGGTAGACTTACGAAAGGTCACGCCTCTCCCGGGGCCCGTCAAGAAAGCGGGCCGGCCAATTACCCCCGTCAGGGAATGACCGTCGGGTTATGAGATCAGATGGGGGGCACACCATCGCGGCTCACGGCATGGTCCCTTTGTGCCTATTTTCAGCTAGTCCGCAACCTCACCTCACCTTACTGTGTACATAAACGTAACAGGAGTAGAAGATGTAGGCTAGAATGTCACCAGAACCCACAATGAGGCTCAAACGGCACCCGCCGCAGGAAACCTGGCCATAGCCTGGCAACGCCTGGATCGATGGATCCGGTATATCGAGGCATCTCCACCAAGGAAACCCAGAATACCAAGACGGTTTACACGGCACTCGCGCGGCACTTGGCCCGGAACATCACCCCCACAAACCTCGCAGCTCTGGGCTTCTGGGAGTCTGGGTCCTGCTCTTCCGACCAGAATCCGTGAATGCTTGAATCCATGGATGGCTCTGACGTCGTCTTCCCCAGTGTTTCTGTATGCTTCTTTTTCCGGGGTCTTGCGACGGGCTAGGGAGTGTGATGCTTGGTGATGTACTTTCAATGGAGAACCCCCGGCCGGTGGTGGGATTTGACGTAGATGGCAGACTGTTGCATGGAGAGGTGGACATGAACAAACGGTCATCGCAAACAGGTTGACGGCGCTGTCGATGACGGACGTCGACGCGTTCCTTGGCTACGATGACGGACTTGTGGGAAGACAGTAGAGTGACTTCAAGTATAAAGACATCTGCTCCAAAGCGCCTGAAGTAGGTATTCTCTCTCTCATCATCATCAAACACAACCACAACCACCAAAATAACTACAATCTCATCTGAGTATCACTCATCATCACCACACTACAGTATCCTAAGATCTCAAACCCTCAACCAGTAAACCCACATTCTCAAACACACTCCCACCCTAAATCCAAAATGCACGGCGGAAGACACGAGAACTACGGCTCCAGCGGCATGGGCGGCGGCTACAACGACGGCCCTAGAGAAAACTACGGCGGTGGCATGGGAGGAGGCATGGGCGGTGGCTACGGAGGCGGCGGCCGCGAGAACATGGGCGGCGGTATGAGCGGCGGCATGGGCGGAGGCTACGGAGGCGGCGGCCGAGACAACTACGGTCCCTCCGGCGGCATGGGAGGCGGCCCCGGTCCCCGCGATAACTACAATGGCGGAGGCGGCATGGGCGGAGGCATGGGAGGTGGTATGGGCGGCGGCTACGGCGGCTACGGCGGTGGCCGTGAAGAGTACGGACATTCAGGTGGTCACTCTTCTCACGGACGTAAGTTTACCCCATTCTCATTTCCCCCGATAGGACACAGTGAAGTTGACATCATCATAGGCCGTAACAGCTACGACCGCCGCGATAGCTACGATCGCCACGACAACCACAGCAGCCACGGCAGCAGTCACGACAGCCACAACAGCAGCAGTGGTGGCAGCGGCGGAGGTCTCCTCGGCGGGATCCTCGGCGGCGGAGGAAAGGATAAGAAGGAGGAGAAGAAGAGCGAGGGGTTCACGGACAAGTTGATTGATGGTGCCGCTTCGTATGCCAAGAAGAAGTGGTAAACCCCAAAAAGCATCTTCTGACACAAAGTCAGAAAGACGAATGATGTAATGACTACCTCTTGTATTAGTAGCCCGGGCCTACGATCATGGCCTGTAGTAATAATTTCACGATTATTAAAAACAGGACTACACTCTTCGTGCTTGGATGTCTCTTTTTTTGCTTCTTCTCGTGCGTTTGTCAGTCTTTCCGGATCTTCATAGTCCGCTTCACATAGCGAATGTCAAGAATATTGAACAGACTAAAGTTTCACCACCTCAGCACCATGCGCAGAGATCACATTGAAGCGCGTTCGAACTCGCAGTCATTGTGGATCTTGAGCGAATCATCGCATCTCATTCAAATTGCCAAAGAAGTGGCCTTCGGGGCATTTTCGCTTCCCGGTGAATACTCTTGTTACATGCCCTCAAAAACGCCAAATTTCATCCTCTCTCGTCCATCAGAAAGAGGTCTTCTTCCCAGAAATGTCCACTTCTAACAGGCAGTAACCTCCTTTCAAGCCCCTCCATGGTTTCCAGAGACACTGCTTAAGAAGTCAGAAGGATCACCAAAAACCAAGGCCTCTCTCCCTCCTCTCGTGACAAGTACGGAGCGAGCTTTTGTAAAACCCAATTTCCCTTTTTGCCCACCCTCCAATTCTAATCTGGGGTACCACCTCCCAATGCTGATGCAGGTTGTCCGAAGCAAGGCGAAACAAAAGAAAGCCCCGGGTGAGGGGTCGACCAAGGCGAGTCGAAAGAATCAATTGCGGGGGCTATGAGAGCACAACACTGCAGAGCGGTCTTGGTGAACTCCGAAAATAAGAGGTGCAAGAATGCTCTGGGCGATGCCCCCTTTGCCAAATGTACAGGTCGAGGCTAAGAGCGTCGAAGGATACTTCAGTATGTACCAATTGCGAGATCGTCGCCATATCAAGAAGTCGTCAGGCGTCAAACTGGGGGGGGCGTGAAATGCACCCCGCATCAGCGGGCACAAATCGCGGATCGTGTGTCGGGACGCGCTCACTCCTCCTTTTTAGGCTTCTCTGCATCTTCGGCGGGCTGCTTCTTCTCTTCAGCAGCCTTGGCCTTGGCCTTTGCCTTGCCCTCGTTGTACTTTGTCATTTTCTCAGACATGTACCGAACTGAACGGCCGACGCCTGCGGTGAAGAAGCCCTTGATTGACTGGGCGGTTGCGGGCCAGTTTACAGTCTGGCGAATGACCTTGCGAATGGACTTTTGCAGCTCTTCGGGCTCGTCTTGAACGATACGCTGCTCGAAGCCGCCTCCCTCGCGACGCTTGAAGCTCACGGCGTCCTCGTCCTTAGAGGCATCCATCATGGCCTTGAAGTCGGCAGTCGGGACCATGAACTTCTTCTGGTACTGGAAGTAGAGGCGCGAGCGGAAGGCCTTGGGCAGACGGCGGACCATATTACCACGCTTAATGGGGTCCATGTCCTGGTACATGGCGCCGTCATACTCGGCGTCGGCGACGTGCTTGCTCTGCTGGTCGGCTCCGTCGGCGAAGTCAACGTTGGGGAGAGTGTTGAGCAAGGGGCCGTACAGTTTGCGGAAGGAGACCATGTTGTTGTCTACAATATTGGAGATCTTGCTCTTGTTCTCGGTGGGGAGCGACATGCGCGGATCGCCGAGGTACGAAATGCCGGCAATGGTCGAGAAGAGTTCCTTTTCGGTGAACTTGGGAGGCAGAAGCAGGAGAGCCGTACGAACCGCCGAGATCAGGTTGACCTGGTTCGCGAGGCGAACTCGGGGGTGATCACGCAGGATCTTAACCGGCTTGTGAAGTCTTCCCGCGAGGTACAGGTTGTTCCAGGTCGAAAGGTCGGTGCAGAGGTTGTCGATGGACGTGACGCCGTACTTGATGAGCATGCCCTTTTTGGTGACGTAGGGGTTGAAGTAAACACCTGCGCCCCAGCGATCCTGGGTGGTAGAGACGAGGCCCGAACCGAAGCTGGCCAAACCAGAGTAGTGGTCCCGGTGCTGTCTGATGTTGAGCGAATGCCAGTGTTGGGTGTGGGTGACACCAAAAATGAAGTCAATCATCTTGGGACCGCCTTTCTGCACTTCCATCAACGAGGGAGACGGCTTCGGGTGGACAGCGCGAAATTCCTCGTCCGACACAGAACGGCTGATCTTGGACTGCGGGAAGACACCAGAGCCGTACGCCATTGCGTACATTACGGGAGCGCGGAACTCCCGGACAACCTCGGTCAGGACCTTTTTGAACTCGGCATTAACCTCCATGTGCTGGTTGATGCCAAACTCCTTGTAAGGGAGTTCCTCGAAATCCTCAATCTTGGCATCGGGGTGTTCCTCCCAGTTGTCCGCCGACAGAGTCGGGCCTGTCCTCTCCTTCTTCTCGCGGCCCCAGTGGAAGTTGATCGCAGAGCCACGGTGAGTGTAAGGAGGAGGACTATCCTCCTGCTTACTCTCACTTGCCGCATTCTCGTCCTTCTTGCTGGCGTCCGCTGAATAATGGCGAGCTGGGTAGGAGAAGCTTAACGCAAGGCTAGGCGGGGCTACGGCTCGAAGCGCCCAGCTGTGGTTGCCTCGGAGCTATTGCGCGCATCAGCCACAATCGTCCCTAGCTTATTTGCGGCTTTCTGGAAAGGATATAGGGCTTACCAGGAGGCACGAGAGCGTCATGATGGCGCTTTGCAGTGTGTGGTGGGATTTTGATGTTGTTGATCTTTCGGTGGTCGGCGTTGGGTTGAAGGGAGAAAGAGCTGAAAGAGAAGAGAAGCAACAGTTTCCAGGCTGCCTGTGATTTCCACCTGCTCAAAAGAAACACAACAATTACTTCAAAATAGGCGGGCACGCTGATGTTCTCGAGGCGAGAGCAACTGATTGGAACCCAGTTCGGCTTAGACTGAGTCGTCAAGCTTAGTCGTCGCAGCCAGGCTCAGCCTTGTGCTCAATATTCCAATCGGCCCAGCAGCAGACTCTATTATCCAAAAGTCCTACAATAATTCTCTGTGTACAAATCGAGGAGCAAGGCTGAGTAAACGTTGAGACGCTTTCGCCAAGGGGATAGCAGTGGTTTCGAGCTCGGTTGTCCCGGACAATGATTCTCGTGCTGAGTAACGGCCCCTTTCGCATGCCCCAATTGGCCGAGCTTCTCCTTCGCAAGCGGTTCGATCGAGGAATCTTAATGGTAGTAGACGTCTGGGCTCGGGAGGTCGGCTCGGCGTGGGCGTTTCGGAAGTTTGGTTGAGGTTTATGGAAGGGGGGTAATCCGGAGGTTGAAGCTATCGTTGAAATCTGCTTCTGTGCACCGGAGCTTGGGAGAGCATAGCAACGCTTAGTCGCAAGGGCACGGAGCGGATTCTGGTCCATGCTGCCGCCAAGTCAGGAACAAGCTCCCACCACATGTGGGATGTGCCCATCACGTCATGGTGCAGCTGCTCCCTGTCCGCCCCAATACCCTAGTACTATTCTCGTACCTGTTCTCTACCCGTTTGTTAGTTTGAGCCACAGGGCCACTGGCCTAGAGCCTTTGTTGTTCGTCTTACACTATCTAGGAGTCTCAAGCAGCTGGACAATGGTGGACAATTGGGTGCCTGCTCGGTGAGTGTTTGATGAGAACAAAAGAGTTCATTCCTGCCGCATGATGGCCCTTGGCTCTTCCCGGCGATGGAATGAATGCGCAACTGGCGACATTCGGTTTTGTTTTTCTGAATACATGACAACCTCACTTGGTGCCAGACTTGGTGATGTTGTCATTTTGCATGTCTCGAAAAGGCGTGGGAATTTCATGCATGAGGTTTGGAAGATGATTTGAGAGAAGATTTGAGAGATGGCTCTGCCTGAGACTAGGAGAAAAGGGCAGACTAAGAGAGCGAGGTATCTACGTTGGAAAGTGGCAGGAGCAACCCGTCGTGATGAGGAAGGAGCAAGTTGAAGCCTTTTTGTTCTATTAGTTGGCGAGAAAAAAGAGAGACAAAAACCTACTCACTACATAATCTCAATTTAACTTACCTTACAGCTAACGATACATTATCAACTCTCTCCGCTCCAATTTCCTATTCGATTCGACTCATGTTGTAATCCAACACTGCAGTTCATCATGTCCGACATCATTGACGAAGACCAAGGCTCCAGAAGGGCGCAAGAGATCGGCATGCTGCTCAGAGCGAGCCAGCGACGTCCCTCCCGCGCCTCACCGCGGGGTGCAGCAACACCACCAAGAGCAGGGCCCTCCATGTTACGTCACGTGACTCCCTCCCCAGCATCCCCGGCCGTCAACAACCGCCAAAACATTGGTCGATCCTTGGGGCGCGTTGAGAAGAAGAGGAAGCTTCTTCAACAAAGCACCGGCGCAATGAGGTCGCATACCCCCTCGGGCGACCCTCCAGGGAGGCGCGCCTCCGTCACGAACCGTTTCCGCAATAGCACCGGCGGGAGCGCTCTTCCTAGACCTCATACCTCCTTGAGAGAATCCAGGGTACGTTCGGTTGCCTCTGGTAAACAAAAACAAAGAGAAACGTTGGCCCGCTGACAACGAGAGTTAGACTTTTCGCGCAACACAACCAACGTACAACCTATTCACCGGCGGTGATGCCAACAGCAGGCCAGGCTCGCGCGCAAGTCTCGCTGCCCCCGACTCCGTCCGCGCCTCATCCCACGAGAGTTCAAAAGAAAACATGGCGCCCCCCGATGCCGCCGAGTACGAGTCCCAGCGCCAGGTCATTGAGGAGCTCAAGGCAGAGCTGGGCACCCTGCGCTACACCATCAGCACCTTTGAGCAGGAGAAGCAGATGGCAGACGCCCGACACAATGCCGAGCTCGAGGATCAGCGCCGCCGCGCCCAGGCCGATTTCACAGCGAAACAGGCAGCCGAGAGTGAAAAGTCTCAGGCCGCGCGCCAGCTGGAGAATACCCAAAAGGAGTTGAGCGACCTCCGCGAAAACGTCGCAGAGGAAAAGACGGCCCTAGAGAAGCGTGCGCGCGACGCCGAAGAGGAGGCCCGTTTACTACAGGAACAATTGGAAGACTTGTCAAGCTCCAAAGACGAAGCCGCCCGCATCAATGAGAGAAAGACAATCGACCTCGAAATGCAGCTCCAAGCCGCCCAAAAGTCGACGCAGGAGCTGGAACAAGAAAGCCAGGCCCGTGAGGCTGCCCTCCAGCAGATCCAGTCCCAGCTCGTAGATAAGGACAACCATGTAGCCGACCTCGAATCCGAGGTCCTCCGCCTCAAGGCCCAGACGGGCGACGCCGACACAATGGCCATCATCAAGCGCGAGCTCTCGGAGCAGGTGGCCCATATCCGCAGCCTCGAGGCCACGAACCGCGAGCAGCTCTCGGAACTGAAGCACCTCCGTCAGATCCACCGGGCCGTCGAGGTCGTCGAAGAGGAGAAGCGATCCCTTCAACGCAAGCTCGAGGCCGCCCGGTCCCTCGAGACGGAGCTCGCCGAGGCAAACATCCAGCGCCAGCGCCTCGAGGACGAACGCATCGCCTGGACGGGCTATCTCGCCAGTACTGATAACGGCAGCGGCGATCTCGAATTTGACTCCCCTGAAGCCGTCGCCCGAGCCCTCGTCGAGCAACGTTACGAGAACGCTGCCCAGCTCGACAAGATGGGCTCCCTACAAGCCGAGCTCGCTGCCCAGGAATCCTCAATCAAGTCCTGCCAGGAAGAAATCACCACCCTCAAGTCCCAGCTCGCCGACGCGAAGTCCGCCGCATCAGCCCCCCAAAACATCGATAAGACCCGCCTTCGCACTGAGCGCCAGCGTGTACTGGCCGTCAAGGAGGTGGAATACCTTCGCGCCCAGCTCAAGACCTTTGACGCCGAAGACGAGGCTTTCCAGCCCGAGGCCGTCGACGAGACCCGCGCCCGTCGCATCCAGGAGCTTGAGGATCTCGTCGACAAGTACAGAAGCGAGGTGCAAGCTCTACACACGGAGATGTCCTCCATGGAAGCCGGTAAACCACCCACCGCCGCAGACCCAACGCCAGCGGCCGGCACAAAGCGCCCGCGCGACGAGAACGATGACCTTTCGGCCGCGCAGGAACAACTCGGCCTCCTCACCCGCAAAAACCGCAAACTCCAAGACCAGCTCGCTGCTGTGCAAACCCAACACGCCCTCACCCAAAAGGAACTCGCCGTCACGCAAGACCAGCTCAAGGCCCTCAAAACACAATCCAAAACCCGGGTCCTGTCTCTGCGCTCGAACCCGACGTCAGACTACGAAGCCATCAAAGTCGCCAAACTCAAAGCCCTCGAGCAGGAAAACACAGACCTCCTCGCCCAACTCAACGACAACGAAAACGTCGACCTCGTCCCGCGATCTCAGCTCGACGCAGCAGACCGCCTCGTGGAAGAAGCCCGGGCCGAGACCGCATCCGCCCAGAAATCAGCCAAACGTCTCAAGGAAGTCTGGTCCAAGAAATCCCTCGAGTTCAAAGAGGCCATCTTTTCTACGCTCGGCTGGACCGTCATGTTCATGCCCAACGGCAAAATGCGCGTCGAGTCGACGTTTTACCCCTCGCAGACGGACGAGTACGAGAACTCCATCGTATTTGACGGCGAAAAGGGCACCATGAAGGTCGGCGGCGGGCCGAGGAGCGCGTTCGCCCGGAGAATTGGCGATCAGATTGGCTTCTGGGTCCGGGAGAAGGGGTGTATTCCTGGGTTTTTGGCGGCGCTGACGTTGGAGTTTTATGAAGAGTATTCGAGGAATCAGATGCAGACTGAGTAGAAAAGAAGAAGAATGACGAAGGGAGCTTGCTGGATGCTGCGTATGGTTTGTCATGGGACAGAATACACGTTAGGCCTCTGGGGAGAAGGGGAAGACGAGAGCAGGGTTTTCTCGCGTACACATGGCGGGATAGCCAGAAAGCTGCTTTCCGCTCACTACATATTTACTACTACTACCTAGCTAAGACGTGGCGCGACGGAACATGAGGAGCGTGGAGAAGGACACAGGGAGGGGTATAGTCTCGAATGAGGGGGGCTGGCTTGTACATGTTTTGATATCACGATGATACCTCCACCTCACACCCCAAAAATGCGGTATTGAGGGTTTCAGATGCTTGACGGATAGTTATCCTCAATGATACTATGGCTTTTTTTTTTTTTGGTTCATACACACCACGATTCGCACTTGGCACGTCACACTCCAGCAGCACACCTAATACGTCAAAGTCGAACGAGAAAAGGCACATCTAGTATCTTGAAAATCTTTCTTTTTTTCATCATATCGGTACAGAAACTACCTACAAGCCTTCCCCTGAAAAGAAAAAGTCCGTCTCCGTCATCAAAGGGATGACCCCACGACGAGATCATACTCCTCGAAAATCCAACACCAGAAAGAAGATGGGGAGGTAAAAATCAACAAGTGACTGAGCCAGACAAAATGATTATCCGGGGGGTGTCTTCTTTTCCTCTCCTGCCATGCGCTCGCTATGTAAAATGGTCTGTCTTCCAATGGCAATACAAAGTCTACCACTTTGAACGGGTATGTACACCTCGCACCACATCTTCCTCAATAAAAAGTTCATGGCTGCAAAGATTACTTGGCCTCGTACTTGCCGCTGGTAATCTTCTTCACCAAGTTCACGTCCACCCACTGCTGATCAGCTGGCAGCGCCGGCGAGGTCGGGTTATCATCAGCAAAGGGGTCGGCATCTTCATCCTTGCCCTTGCCCTTGGTTTCTTCCAGCCGAGAAATACTGATGCCGCTACCCAGAGTCTCCGGGGTGAGCTCCCAGCGGGCTTCAATGTGCCCAGGCTTGGGTTCCGCGTTCTCAGCTCCCACAATACGGCACACAATCTTCTGCGTCTCGTTTGTGAGAGTCAAGTCGCCCAAGCGCCAGTATACCAGGTGCTTGTCCTTCAGATGCGTTCCTGTCGGCTTTGTCTGGGCGCCTGAAGCCTTGGCACCCTCGTATGTGGCGACGAATACGACGTTCTGTAGTGTAACAGGAGCTGTCAGGTTACTTGCGGGGTTCAGGGAGTACTGCAAAAGAAGTCCGAGCTTGTCACCCTGCGGCTTCCAGGCCGGGCGGATCAGCAGAGGGACTTGCGCCGCTAAGCTGGAGCCGTCGGCATCACCACCGTGTACTCTATACGTAAACGCTGTGGATGTCTTGTTGAGATGCGACACGTCCAAGTTGAATTCATCAGACTTTCCGGGGCTGTTCTGAACAAAGATACGGTTCGGTCCAATTACTTCAAGGCTGGGGAAGTTGTTGATCCTGATCGTCTCATGTTCTGTGGAAAGTTAGCATTTTGAAGTCGGCAGAATGAGAGCTTGACTGACCTTGCGGGGCATCACCAGTTGCGTGGTAGGCGAAAGCAATTTCACCGTGAACCTTGGCGCTTTTGACGGTTCCATCCTCAAAGGTTGCCGATACCGTTTCAATGACAGAGGCATTGAGTCCAGGCTGGTGCATTTCGGGATGTTTCAGGTGCGCGAGGCTCACAAGGGAGTTTGCGGAGCGGATCGACTGCGTGTCTGACGTTGCGGCGATGCTTGCCTCGGATGTGAGGGCAGCGACGGTCGTGGGCTTGGACGACTGGCTCGGCAATGATGGCGATGTCGGGAATGGATTTTCGTTGGTGAGCTCGGGTTCGGGCAGGCTAGGAGGCGGGACGTAGATGGTATTTCTCACGTCTCTCCGTCCTCGCACAGTTCCCAGCTTGCGTGACGGCGCAGCCATCTGGGTCAACGTGTTTGCGACATTCGACATGGCAGCTTGCTTCGCATCGGCATCCTCCTCGGCGATGGGCGAGCTCGCAATGTTCAGCTTGAACATCTGCTCGTTCTCCTCGGCAGCCTCGCGCTGAGCTTGAGAAATCGGATCGTTATCGGGTGGCCGGATTGTGAAGCCTTCGTCGTCCTTGGCTTGGGAGTCTTTGCCCTGTGACGGGGGAGGACCGGGTGGTGGAGCAACATCCAAAGCATCGGAGTCATGGTTTCCGTTAACGGGACCAGCAGAAGAACCCAACCGAGCACTATCCGATGGGAAGTTGCCGAAGCCGTTGGTGCCTTCGTGGAGCGGTCCGTCTGTTCCGGAGGACTGAGGTGGTCTGGGAGAGTCGGGTGTTTCGGGAAGAGCGGAGAGGCGGTTGTTCGTCTCGTTCAGGTTGTTCGACGATGCTCGGGGAGAAAGGCCGGGGCGAACGTGAGTGCTACTATGGCTGCTGCTAAGGCCTCGGCCGAACGAAGGAACGCCGCCCTTGCCGGGAGAAATCTGACCGAATCCGCCGTGGACGCTCTGCCGGCGGCGGCCGAGCATCGTGCCGATTCGGCTTCGCAGCTTCGATTCTGCGCTCAATGTTAGTCTTGCAGTCTCCAGGTAGCATCACATAGTGTATCATACCACTCTTTCCTTCGCCCAGACCGGAGTGTTCGCTTGCGTCATCGTCGTGGTGGCCGAGACTGCTGGGCGGCGGGGGAGGTGGTGCCAGAGTCTGGCTCGTAGGGGCATTGGAGGATTGTCTAGACGCCGTGGCCCTCTTCTCCAACCTCGGTCTGCCAGAAAGAATCCTTTCCTTGAAGCTCGCGATTTCTTGCTCGGTGCTAATCTCCAGCATGGAAGCCAAGGTGTCAGCAGCGCGGCTCTGGTTTCGTTGCGCCTGGTCGCTTTCGTGGGTCTCGTATTGCGTCAGCAGGTCGCGCAGCTGGTTAACGCGTTGCTCGTCAAGGGCTTGGAGGGTCTCGAAGATGAAGGGAGCCTGCGAATCCCACTGTTGGGTGGTAGACTCCAGTCTCGCCGTGGCATCCGCCATCTTCTGGGCGTTCGTCTTGGGGCCCTTTCGAGCCAAGGCTTCAGTCTTCTTCTGGGCATCTTCGAGGTCTCGGGCCATAGAGGTCAAGTTGGCGGTGATGGTCTGCATGTTCTGCATCTCCTTGCGGGAGGAGAAGTTACGCAGGGGACCCTCGACATCTTTTTCGAGTTGGCTCGCGAAAACGTGGTGGGAGTGGGCAGTTGAGTCGACGGATTGGAGGATTTTGTCCCAAGGACCGGAAAAGACGCTACAGATTTTATCAGTATAAGGTCCTACTCCTGAGGATCAAATGTAGTGGTCGGGCAACCTACCCGAGCTCAGACGAGCTGTTGGGGACCTTGAAGGCGAGCAATTTTTTGAGGCTTTGGACGTATTGATCTTCGACTCGGCGGCGTTCCTGGGTAGAGGTATTGTTCAGCATGGGATTGTCCTGCGCTGTCGCATTGTAGTCATCGTTGGTGGTGCCTTACCTGCAACCAGTCGGCGATCTCGGTGTTGATCTTGTTTATTCTCTTCACACGATCGGTAAGGACGTTCACGGCCTGCATGGGCTGGAGGTGCTCCTAAACAAAGGGAAATAACAGTCAGCAAAACAAGTCGCAAACAATGCGCTCCTGCCATAGCATTGGAAGTACATCAGTCGCAGTGAGGCGGATTGTGGAAGGCCAGCCCGACCTCGGCTTCTGCCCGGTAGGAGGGCCTTCCCAACCACTTGGGGGAAAATAGTGACGGGTTGACGGAATGAATGGGGGAGGGGGGGAAACATTACCAGCATGGCCGGGTACTCGGCCCTCGCGAGATCATCCATTGTGTCTAATTAGTGCGGCGCGCGCAAAGTCATGTACGATGAATGCAAGCAACGAGAGAAAAGGCGCGCATAGCGATGCTGTCTATGATGCGGAAAAAGGTGTGGGCGAAGTGAGGAGCATTCGCATCGTGGGAAAGTCGTGAGGTGTGAGGAAGGTGGGTTGTCCTGCGAGACGGCGGCGGCGGGAATTGAGTGGATGGTTGGAATGGTCCAGTTGGATGGTGGATGGATGGAACAATAAGGCAGGCCAGGAAGGTGGAATGGAATGGCGCCGCTGCTGCTGTTGCTGCCGAACAAGACGAAGCCCGGTCAGGCAGTCACCAGGTGCAGCAGGTGCAGACTATGGTCGCCAGTGATGTGTGGGAGAGTGGGCCCCTTTGGACTGGAAAGCCAGGAAGAACTCCTGGTACCTATCCACAATAGAAGTCACTTTACACACTCGGTACAGCTAAGAGTGACTTGTCTCCCTCTTCTTTTATTTAGTCTTGGGCTGATGATGAAGTGTGGAGAAGACCGGACCGGGGGGCATGGGCTGGGCTGGACTTGGGATTTTTTTTCTGGTACATACATCCACAGGTCGGACTTGGGGGATACAATTCATATCATGTACGTTGGTATGAACCTGGAATACTTGCATGTACAGCAACATGAACATTTGAGGTTGACTTTTACAGCTTGCCTCGATCAACGTCGAGACGCGTCAACTGCATACAAACGCAACGTGGTAAGTCCCGTCTCATCATCTAATGCTGCCTTCTTGCTTTAGCTTGTTCAATGCTGCTGCGTGGCCTCGACGCCCCCTTGGTCTCCCACTGGCACCTGGGTGTCAATGTCATCCAACCTCATCCTTGAGATGTCTCACGTACCTTTTTTTCTTCTCGAATGCGTCGCCAATTGGCCCGAGTGCTGCCTCGTCTTGACCAAAGGTTCAGCGCATGTTCCACTGGCGCCTGATTTGAATTTATTGGATTCGGATGGGACAATTGGCCCGGGAGCTGCGGGCAAGGACGTACCGTCCACCAAAGTTCATACTCATCCATAAGTCTCTGAGATGCCTATTCATAATGAAGTAGTCCGCACATTACGGAATATCTAACCAGGAAACGAAAACTCGCTTCTCCTTTCCACGTTGCTTTTGTCCAGATATCCCGGCATAAGTCCTCTGAAAGATTCGCCGGTCAGGTTCAATCAGCCTCCTTTGCACAGCTCACCCATTAAGAGACAACATACATCTCAACTCCAGTTCCACACTGACCAACCACCCTCATCTCTCTGTGCTTTGGGTCGGACAGGGCTCCTGTAATCGAAACAGGCTAGCTCGGAGGGGAGTCCTGCAAATACGTCACGCACCTTACAGACCAAGTTAGCACAATGCTCACCTCGAGTTGGCAACCGAGGAAGAACCCAATTGAGCCTTCCAGCTTCGAAATGTCCTCATCTGAAGCTGACAAGGAGTACAGCAGGCAAGACATACATGATCATGAGAAAGTACAGAGGCACCGCTCGTTCCCCCGATGCTGGAAACAACGGCGGCGGCGGGCTGCATGACCCAGACCACATTCTGTCAACCTTAAGCAGCTTCCCTGCCTTTACTTTACCTTAGTCACGTTGATCCTGTTCAGCATCCCGCATCCGTCTGGCAAGGTTCAGAGGAACGGTGCCTGTATGAGATGACGGGAAGTGCCCTGACGTGTCGCGCCCGCGTAAAGTCTCTGATCGAAATTCAATTTCAACCCACCTCACGGAGACCAAGCCGACGCAAGAGGGTAAAGGGGAAAGAAAGAAAAAACCCATGACTGAGCCGCGCCATCCTTGCAGGTTGTCAGCTGCGCATGAAGTTTTATTTTGGCCCTTAATTCAATCGCAAGGATCTCGATCTTAAAGCCAAAATACCTTACCATCCACAAAGTGCGAGTACTGAAGAAAAAAAGAAAGGCCCTTCCTGGCGCGACCTGCCGGCAGCATACCTACCCTCCAGTCCAAGGACTGCGCGGAGTGAGACCCAAGAGTGGTGCGCATTAGCGCAGTAAAAGACCGTGATAATCCTTACGCCTCGTGAGGCTAGGAGAAGAGCTAAGATTTAGTCGAAGAGGTAATTAAAGACATATTTCGACGCCATGGAACGCCCCTCGTCAGGTACCCGGAATTGCGATGCCCAAGCAGGCATTATGTAAGCTTATTTCTCCTCCTTTGCATTCTTTCCCCTCGAAAAGGAGACTGCGAGTCCGCACTGTGCGAACGCTGTTTCCCGGCGAGATCCACACCGGCGGGTCCGGCCCGGACAGTCCTTCCACCGTCTCCGACTTTTCTCACACGGTACGTACCCAGGTCTACTGCTCTCTTTCCTGACTGCATCACAGGGATCATCAACGAAAGGTGCAACGACGCCTCACCCCTTCCTGTCTGGTGCTCACTAAGAACGGTCAATTGAAAGCAAGGCCAGTGCACCACCGTCAAAGTCTCGTCATCCTTGCTCGTCCACCTCTAGCCAACTTCCGTCCTCGACAGCCGCCCGGTTCTCATGGCAGACAGCGACTGGAGGACGCAATTATCGGCGTCAGATCGATATGAAAACATCCAGAGGATGTAAGTCATAAATCTTCAATGTGCATTCAAACCATATTTACACCAATTCCTTTATAGAAAGTCCGTCTTGGAAACAGCTAGTCCGGATGCCAAAGACACGTCCCAATCGGACGCATTTTCTGTAGAAAACCAGGCTTATAAAGACTCGTCATCCAGGGTAAGTTCTACTCCCTATTTCTCAGCTCTTGCCCGAGTTCAACGCTCACATGTCAAGGTCAGGCTCAATATGACGAAATCTGCCAGCTAGTCGGCTCGGCCAATTTGTCTCGCCCGGAAGCCCCAGCACTTGCTGAAGACCAACCTGAAGATGTTGGCGTCACCATTGGTTCTTACAAAATTTGCGTTCCTTTTGCAAGTGGCTTAACATCAGAAGTCTACCGATGCAAGGATCGAGCGCTCAAGGTCATTGTAGAAACACACAACATTGAGCCTCACAATCCACAACGCGAGGCCAAGATTCTAGCGACCTTGAAAAGACCATGCATTCCACTTTTGGAAACATTCAGGGACCAAGAACAAAGATTTGTCCTAGTGTTTCCTTACAAGCCCATGACACTTGCCAATGTCATTGACAAAGGAGCCATCCCACTGCCCCAGGTTAGACGTCTCTTCAAGGACATCTTCACTGCACTCGTGGATATCCACGGCCAGGGCATCATACACCGAGACATCAAGCCCGAGGCCATCCTGCTCGACAGCCCGGATGGGCCAGCATATCTATCCGATTTTGGAACGGCCTGGCACCCAACCATGTCGATTGTCTCAGAGCCGGCCAAATCCAAGATTCTGGATATCGGAACCGGCCCCTACCGAGCGCCTGAAGCGCTCTTTGGCGATAAAGCCTACGGTCCTTCTGTCGATATGTGGGCGGCTGGGGCCATGCTGGCCGAATGCTGTCGCAGCCCCCCAAAGCCTTTGTTTGAATCAAGGCCGGCTCATGAGGATGGCAACCAGCTGGGGTTGATTCTGAGCATCTTCAAAACTTTGGGCACGCCGACACGCGAGACTTGGCCAGAGGCTGCAAACTTCAAGACGCCGCCCTTCGAGATGTACCGCATGTTTAATGGCCAGCCATGGACAGAGATTCTTCCCGAGGTTGATCCCCATGTTCGAGACCTGATATCGAGCTTGGTGCACTTTGACTCCAAGAGGGCTACGGCGGAGCAAGTGAGTTGCGGGGACCTTTTCCATCACAAGCAATTGCTTTCACTGACTATAAAATAGGCTCTACAGCACAAGTTTATGGTAGGAACCGAGGAAAGTCAAGCGTAGGAAGTTACCCGGCCCTTGAGGACAACGTGATAAAGAGCAGGTGTGTTTGAAGATAGGCCACCTTTAGCCTTTGGACGATCGAAGGAAAGGGGTCGGCATTGTGCTGCAGGCATTCAAAGCAGTTTCTTTGTGTTTATGGCCTCCATTGAGTCCCATGAGCCTTGGAAACCCTCCAGAACGCTGCGACGAGGTCTCAGAATCGAAGAACAAAGGCTTCAGACTCTGGCACGAGGTATTAATGTCTGCGGTCCTGCGCGTCCTTGTCACCAAACCGCGTCAATTTCAACGTTTCCTATCTCGCAATCCCTAATTTGTTCAGCCACTACCAGTCTCGCCCGCGGTTCAGTTGTTGAAAAAAGCTGCCAAACAATGGCCCTCCCTGGCGAAAAAAGATCGAAAGATCGCGCGCCCTCTGGCCCGAAGAAAGTAAAAAACCGTAACGGCCCGAACATTGACACTCAAAACGCACCGGACACGTCGCTTCTCGGGAGCCAACCGGAGGGTTCAAAACGACAAGAGCGGTCAAAAAAGAAGGGCAGAGCCATCTCAGATTATCCTAGAAGGTTAGCAGGAGGCAAAAAACTTCACCATTGTGGCAAGAGAAAGCACAGAAGCGACAAGGATTGTGCCGAAGCCGGTTGTCTTAAAGAATGTTCTGGATGCGGCTTCCATCGCTCTACGTATAATGGATCAATTTGCTGGGTTTGTAGGAAAACCGAGATCCGTTTGGCACAGATAGCAGCGAGGCAAGCGGGTGGCATCGCAAACAGGGCGTTGTTTACCCAGCAACGGCCTTCTCGGGTCACCAAAAGCGTCACGCGGCGCCGTATGGAATCCCTCAGACTTTACGATCAGGTCGTGTGGGCCAATCGGCGCCGGAAGGTCATCTCGGCGAAGACACTCGAGGACGTCCCGGAAACCACCGACGCTGACACGGTTATGGACGTCTGCTCTACCCCCAATGTAGCCGAGTCAGACACGTACATGGGCGATATCGATGACGAGACCGATGACGAGCCCAGATTTGCCTCTGTCGACACTGGCTTGGATGTCAAGGGTGAATTGAGATTCAACCCAGCAAACACGGGCCTTATGTGTAACGAGGACCAGCGCACCCAACGTGTCCGGGATGCCGAGGAGATTCTCAAGCTTGTTCGTGAAGGTCTCGATAGGCTGATCTGAGTGCATGGAGGGTTCTCTGGTTGGTCTCATGGTTCCACGCGGGTTCACGGATTGGTAGAAGTTTTGCAATTTGAACGTTTCTGCTTTTTATCTATCCACTGCCAACCATTCGGCTTTTTACTTACTGCTCCACACTCTCTAACATGTGACTTTTTACAAGAAACCATACTTTCATCTTTCTCATCTCACGTTTCTTCTTTTACCCTTTCCCCTTGTCATTCAATGCCGCTCCCACAACCGCATCCTACCTAAGAAAGCTAGGTACCTTACACATAATCCGACTGCCCTCTCTTCGCCCT
This sequence comes from Colletotrichum acutatum, assembly GCF_030867785.1. Taxonomy (NCBI): domain Eukaryota; kingdom Fungi; phylum Ascomycota; class Sordariomycetes; order Glomerellales; family Glomerellaceae; genus Colletotrichum; species Colletotrichum acutatum. The sequence goes on along the minus strand of NW_026849031.1, from coordinate 98,860 downwards.
GGAGTCATGGCCCAGGTAATCAATGGGGTTACGGCACAGCGGGCACGTATTCTGGTTGCTGCTCTGGAACCACTTGTACAGACAGGTGCGGTGGAAGAGGTTCTTGCACGTCGAGCACCGCTTGTCGGGCATGCGCTTGTCGGTGGAGATGATGGAGTAGCAGATGGCGCACTCGGACTGGCCCTTGAGGGCACCGACAATGTTTCTTCGAAAGGCCGAGAGGCCGTCGATGATGCTTCCGTTGGAGAAGGTAATCACGCCTTGCGTCGTGAGAAGCCAGCTCTGCCACTTGCGCTCGTTGACCGCGACACGGTTGATGCCGACGACGGAGACTCCCTCGATGGGGTAGCTCGCGGGCACCTTGACGGCGATGGAAGCCATACTCTCGTCGACCTCGACACCAGCCGTGATCTCCCTCGACGCCTTGCTGACTTTGACGACGAGCTCCTTTTCGTCGTCGTCGGCGGGCGGGTCTTGGGCCGCCGCCCATGCGGCCACCTCGTCGAGCGCGTCCGAGACGATGATGGGGGAGAAGTAGCGCGTCATCCAGCCCTCGACGGCGATGCGCGTCTGCTTGGAGCGGCAGTCGAGATACCACGTCTTGAAGAGACCGGGGGTGTATTTGAGGGTGAGGTAGTAGAGGTGCACGAGCAGCCAGTGGAGGTTCCGCTCGTCGGGCTCAGCATCGGCAAGGGAGACGCTGTAGGAGGTGAGGTGCTGCGTCGTCAGGCCCTCGCGCTCGAGGTTGAGCGGGTGCGCAGCCGAGTGGCCCAGCACGTCGAACGTGAAGTCCATGAGCGGGGCGATGTAGTTCTCCGTCTTGAGGTGCTCCGTGTAGTCCTGGCGGACCTTGAGGGAGGCGGTGCTGAAGGCGTCGAAGATGAGATGCCACGAGAGCAGGTAGGAGCGAATGGCGAGGGGGAACTGCGCGAGGACTTCGTCCGGGTAGCGGTCCAGCGTGGGCGCGTCGAGGAGGAGGGAGAGGAGCTCGTCGGGTAGACGGGCGTCTGTCTTGTCGAGGAGGACGTTGACGGAGAGTTCCTCCTGGCGCGCGGGGAGGGCGTAGTGGAGGAGGTTGAAGGCCGCCGTCTGGATCGAGCGGGAGTCCGCGGCGATGAGGCCGTAGAGGTCCGAGAGGTCGTTGATGTGCTTCAGCGGGATCTTGTTGACTTGTCTGCAGATGATGGCGTCGACGATCTCGAGGGGCTGTGTGGTCTTTTCGCGGTCGAGCTTGAGGAGCTCGATGAGGGAGAGGGATTTCGTTTCGGCGAATTCTTTGATGGCGTCCACGAGGTCATCGTTCGGCTCCGATAGCGTCTCCAAGGCGGTCATGAGCTTCAGTGATGCGTGAATGTACGAAAGCGAGTCGTCGAGACGGTCGTCGGAGGCCCTTGCCCATAACGCGGTGGAGAACTCAATCGTTTTGTCCCAGTACGAGCCGTATACATCCTTCATGCATGGGAGCAACCTCTGGAAGGATCTACAGATCTCGGCTGACAGCGCGGGCGTGAGGCTGGAGATATCGTCCATCCAAGACGTAATTTGGCGAACGGCGAAGACGATGCGGTTGTTAGCCACGGGGACCTCGCCAACCTCGTACACTTGCAGGCATGCGTTGAGGAGGACCAGGATAAGCAGCGTCTTTTCGGCCTTTTCAGGCTCAACACTGGCGCCTGCAATGTCGCTAACAAGACGGTTGCACAGGTTGTTAATGGCCTTTGATGATTCCAGGCTCTCGCCGAAGCCGGCGAGCACAGCCGTCGCCGCCAGAATCGTTGGTGGTGTGGCCTTGAGTGTGGCCAGCTGATTGATCTTGTCGTCTCCAGTAACTGGGAAACCGTGCTTCTCGGCGAGGTTCTGGAAGAGGTCGCTCAGCGCTCTAGAGCTGTAGACGCCCAACGGGGTGAGCTCCTTGGTCTCCTGCGTCATGATGGCGATGAGACCATTGACCAGCTTTGTGGAGCCAGCCTCCGAGCCGTCCCTCCATCCCTTGGCTTCGTCGACAATGGCACTGATGGTCACGCGGGTGGAAGAGACGAATGACTCAGCAGAGGCAAGCGCGTCTCCCATCTCGAGGTTCAGGAAGAGTTTGTTCTCGTCCATGAGTGTAATCTGGTCCGACACCATCTGAACCGCGACACAAAGGAGGTAGAGCAGCTCGACCTGGAAGCTGTCAGGCAGGCTTGAGACCGAAATGTCGGAAGACAAGAGCTTGGAGGTGTAGGATGCCATTCTGGCTGGAATAGAGAGGCCATCTCGGTCTCTGCGCACACGAAGGCGCTGGTCGGACTCGGTAAGTTGAACAAGGAAGTGAGCGCCGGCCAGACCGCTAGTGATTGACAAAGACGGGTTGAGCTTGGCCTGGAAGAACTTTGAGAGCTGCTGCATCCAGATGTTTGTGCTTGGGAACAAGTCCTCGATGGCGATAGACCCAGCTTGGGACGCCTGGAGGGCCTGCTGTACCAGTGTTTCGACGCCAAGTGACTGTGGTCCAGCGTCTTCGAGGTTTCTCTGAATAATGGTGACGACTGGCGATACGCCATCAGCGGGCTGTTCCAGTAGCGCTCTCAGCGAGGCCGCACGGGAAGAAATTGCCTTGTCGTTTAGTTCGGCAAGTCCCAGCAGCTCAGTCACGACCGCCATGTGCGTTGACTCGTCTTGCGACAAGAGTCCAGGCTTGTTATTCGCAATGATTTCCAAGGAGCGAAGGGCCTGGGCAGAGTGCTGCTTGTCTTGCGACAAGGCCGTCACGCTGTTGTCTAGCAGTTGCTTGGCGGTTGAGTCGGCGATAGCATTGTTGCTAAATGCTGCCTCGAACAGGCTCCAGGCATCCAGCTCCCCGCGAGCTGTGCTGGAGCACTTGGACTCGATGAAATTTTGGAGCTGCTCATGTGTCTGGGAAAGCTCTGAAGCTTTTTGGTTCGCAATTAGACGTTCGATGCCCCTGATAGCCTGCGAGTCATCGGACAGGCTCAACAAAGCCTCGATCCACGTCTTCCATGTGATGGCATATGTTGCTTCTTGTCCCTCGAGAGTGCCCAGGGCATTGACGCAGCTCAGCAGATCGGGACCAGACCGTGAAAGTATCAAGACGTCCATGCGATCCCGGCCTTGTGTTGACAGGAATTGCTCCAGAGCTTGGGCAGCTTCTACATCCTTCCAAACGCGCGGGGCGTTCTTGCTCACGCTGTAGAGCACTGCAGCTGCTCCATATGGCTTGAGATTTCTCGTCGCCAGGAGATCCACGCTGCATTTGATGATGGCCCTTGAAGGCTCGACGAAGAGACTGTCTGTGGGGTTTGCTTTTTGAACTTGGCCAACGAGGGTGAACCAGCGGGTGCCCTCGGAAGCAATAGCCTCTTGAGACTTTTCATAGTCCTTTGAGATCTCTGGGAGTGAGTTGGATATTCTGCCACAGAAAGCCGACGAGAGCAGCCCCAACTTGTCAGTTGTTACTGCCTTGAGTTCCTCGGATGATGATCCGACAGAGACCTCGTATACTTCTCCTAGCACAGGAAGTCGTCCGTTTCCAGCAATCTCCCAAGACGAGTTTTCGGGTGTAGGCAAGAGGAAGTGCTCAATCAGAGGGAATAAATGTTCTTGAACAAGTGTTGCCCTCTCACTATTAGAAGGAAAGCTTTTCAACAGATGCTTGGTAGTTCTGGCATAGCAGGTCCACGCGGCGGTGGCGTTCATCCGCGGTTCCTCTCTGCTTGTGATTCCTGTCCTCATTGACTTGAGCGCGTCAGCTGAAGCATCGACCGTGAAGAGCTCAGTCGGAATGGCCTTAACGAGGTGCTCGAGGTGCTCCCAGTACTTGGCGGAGCTGCTCTGGGAACCCTTTTCCAGGAACCCATTTAGCCTGGTAATCGGGGTCTTCTTCTCGCTCGAGCTTGTCCAGATCTCGGGGAACTTGGTCGTCAACTTTGTGAGAACTCTGACGTACTCGACAGCCGATCCTACTTGGCTGCTCTTGAGCCCCTCGGCGACGAATATCTTTTTCAGGCGAGAAATTTGTGAGGATACCGAGTCAAATCTCTTGTCGAGACAGGCCCATAAGAGCTGGCACGCCGTCTTCTTAACCGAACTATCGCCCGTGACCACGCTTTTCCAAACCTTCTCTTCGGCGAAGAAGGTATCGTATGCCTCCTCTTCCTTTTGAATGTCGGTCGAGTCAAGCTTTTGCAAGAGACCAAGTACGAGGGAGAGACTTGCCCCTATGACCCGGAGGTATTTGGCCTCAGCATCGTCGGCTGTCGTGGATCGTTCGTCGCTCAGGGTGTCTTTGGTCTCTTGGATAGCGTCGGTCGCATATGTCAAGATCTGTGGCTGGCACTTATTCCAGAACAGCGCGACCTTTTCTGGGCTGCTGAGGAACGAGGAGAGGCCATCATTTGCTGCCCTCGACACAACTCTATCCTTGTCGTATAAGCCAGCAAGCCAGGTGCCGACAATCTTGGGAACACGCTTTTCCATGCGCTTCCGTGCCGACTTCATCAATTCGAACTGTAGGGTGTGGGAGAGTTCGCGGACGCGGCGGGAGTTGTCAATCGAGATGCGAGGGTATATTTGAACCTACACAAATCAGTACACGGTCATCAAGCTTTACAATATCCTGGGAGTATCGTACCCATGCTTCCAAGATAGACTCTTCTACACCTGCTTCTACTTTGAATGGGTGAGCCTGCACGTAGGCGAGGAGGTCCTCGAGTGCCTTTGCTTTTGTTGTGGCATCTTTCTTGAGGGCGTTCTTGAATGCGACAACGACATTCGCATCGGATATGGAGGTCAAGTTGGGAGGCTCAGAGAGGTAAGATAGACCACTACCGCCGGCGGAAGAGAAGCCACCGAAGCCAGCAGGGGTTGGACTGCCGAAGCCCCTCGCGGCGTCGGATGATCGGCCGCTTTTACCAAAGGCACGCGACATGATCTAGTGTGAATGAAGGTAGTGTTGAAGTATTGTTGTTGGGATATCGGTGTAGCTCAGATGCAGGAGTTCGCGCGGCGCAAGAAGGCAGCTGGAGAGCTCGAATATGACGTTGGCGGGGTAATTACAATGCAGGTGCACAAATGCGAAATGCGAAATACGGCGGGCAGGGCACCACCTTATCTTCTTTGTTTTCCTTGTTCGAGATATGGGAGATAGATGAGCGAGAGGGAATGGCAGCGGAGATGGGTATGCAAAAGTCTATTAGAAAAAGAAGGGCTTTCTCCGACTGTATCGTCCCCCAAGGTAAGGTAGTGAATGCAAAATGATGACCAAACGAAGTCGAATCCAAAGAAAAAGTTTGGGTCGCAACCACAGAATGTTGCGCCGCAAATACCTAGCAGCACCGAGTTGACTCAGGCCGAGCGAACAATTTGAGCCCCGGCCAATGTACAACAGCGGCGAATGAAAACGGACGAGATGCCCCGCCAAAGCTCCCTCTGATGATGCTGTCATAAGTGCCTGGTCAAAGCGTTTTCGGCGTGCCTTAGGTAAGCACGTCTGTGCCCAGAGACAGCATGTCTTATGTCAGCATTCTACACGTGATTCACCTACTTTCTGGTATCACCCGTGCACCACTGCACACTGCATTCTTATCAGCCACTCCTTATCCATTCGCGTCAATTGGGCCGCATTTAGCACAGCTCCATTGTAAGACACGGTGCTCCACTTTCCAGCCACTGGCGCAACTCTGCACCTGCGTCACTGGCCAGCTGCACCAATTCGGGGTCGTTCGGCGGTTTCAAGCGTTCCTCGGGCAAGAGGGCCACTGTCCGCAAAGGCTTACCCCGCAAACCGCCCTGCTGAAGGCTCTCCACCTAGGCGTGCACCTCAGTGGCTCTCAGCCCACGCTGCCCACAGTGCCTACCCGGCTCACTGCGGGAGCAGCGCTAGGGAGCGGTAACTGTGGATCCCACCTCTCCCATTGCGACCTACCAGTGTCCCAACCCGGCCAGTCGCAGCTGATTGCCGCTTGCTGCTCACTGCTCCCTCTGGCCCGTCAGTACACTACCTTTTGAACTCTCGCTACCTCTTTCCTTCCAACCTTGCTCGCCTCTCTCTTAACATCGCCGAGGTGGCGGATTGATTTTCAATTCTTCCCTTTTCAACTCTTCGTTTCAAGCAACATTTGTGTTTTTACAGCCTACATGCGGGTGGTGATACGAGCAGCTCTCCCCCTCACTTCTCCCTCGTGTAAGTCGTTCCGGTTTATTCACGTGCGTTCGAGTTCAAGTACTCGCTGGCCGCATTTGGCCGACCACTCTCTGCTCTTGAGAAAGCACGACGCGCCCGCAGTTTTCGCGACTGCGCTCGTGTGAATCATCATTCGCTAACCTCTGCATGTCATCAGTCTCGGGAGCATGGTAAAGGCAGAAAGCTAAAATCCATCATCATGCTCGCCACCGTCTCTCGCTCCTCGCCTCGGGCGGGCGGTCTCTACCCCGGTAGAGCCACCACGGTTGGATCACTGGTATCCTCGAATCAGACACCCGTGAGGGCCAGCTACTATGGCCAAACTCGCGGCTTCCGCTTCGGTGCGTGGTCATCCTACCTGGACCCCGAGATCCAGCGTCAGCTACGTCTTCGTCAACGCCATATCAAATACAAGTACATGGAATCGATCAATCGCAAGCTGTCCTGGGACCCAAATTCGCGTGCTCAAGACTCGAGAATCGTGATGAAGAAGATGTTGGCCCAATGCTGGATCAGACAAGGCCATACCCGCTCTGGTGGCAGATACGTGAAAGGGGAAGACATGAAGAAGGGTGAATCGGGCGAAACTCCAGGTACCCGGCCCGGCCAGAACATTGAGGACGTCGAGCGCAGTGCCATCAATGCTCTGTTTTCCGAAAAGCGCGCCAATCCGTTGGAATATGACCTGTGGCAATCCCCTCTGCAAAACATTCGCAATTATCTCGGTAGCCAGACCAGAAGCAAGTATACGGCTGCTGCTGGTCGCGACGTCTCGCCCGACATCGACCCGATTACGAACCGAAGAATGCACTCTTCGCACGCGCCCCAGTCGGTGTTTGATAACTCTTCGGACAAAAACACTCAAGAGCCCTTTTTCCCAGACGGTGTCCCCCCCGCTGATGAACTCAAGGAGTATGGCAATGTCACTATCGACAATGCCCCATGGGCCGAAGCTGGGTCCAGTAGTGGAGTTGTGGAGACCCCGCAATATGCGGATCTCGACAAGTACAAGCCGGTCATGGATGAGAAGCTTGATGCTAAGCAACTCTCCGAGGAGCCGAAATATGACGACTTGGGCAAATACACGCCGGTGGGCCTCAAAGACTTCCTGGAAGAGGTAGACACTACGCCCAAGTATGAGGACCTCGGCAAGTATGCCAATCCGACACTGAACGACCGCCCTCCCGAGGAGCTCTCTCAGCCTGCATACGAGGACCTGGACAAGTACCGCCCGGTAATGCACAATGAAAATGCCGAAGTTCCGGAGCCGTATGAGCGATATTCAGATTTACACAAGTATGGCCCCATCATGCACAATGAGAAGGATGTGGTGGAGGAGAAGCAGCCCTACGACGACCTCCACAGGTACGGCCCAATCATGCATAACGAAAAGGACGTCTTGGAGGAGACGCAGTCTTATGACGACCTCCATAAGTATGGACCGAGCAGTTTCAACGAACCTGAGGGATTACGCCCCCGTTCCGACGAAGAGAAGTCAAAGGACTACGACGACCTTCATAAGTATCGCCCGCATTCATTCAATGAACCCTCGGGCCTGCGCCCCGTGCATCCCGAGGAAGCCTCCAAAGCTTACACTGATCTGGACCAATATGGCCCCATGTCTTACAACGAACCCCACGGACAAGCTCCCCTGCACCCGGAGGAGGCTTCCAAGGCATACGCAGATCTCGATGCCTACAACCCTGTTGGCTGGAATGAGCCGCACGGCAAACCGCCAATGCACCCAGAGGAAGCCTCAAAGCAGTACAAGGATCTTGGAAAATACTCCAAGGAGTTCAAACGCGGTGATGCACCGCCACCAGAGGGTGTCATTGTAGCGGTTGTGCCTGAGGAAGCGGCCAAGCATCAGCCTGTGCAATACAACGAGCCCGAAAGCCAACGCCCTAAGAATGACTGGGACCAGAAAGCCTTTGACGAGGCCAAGCAGTATGAGTCTTTCCGCTACAATGAGCCCGATGGCCAACCTGCCGCCGTCATCGACCCTGTTTCTAAGGGGTTGGGTGACTTTGATGCGGAGATCGCTGCAAAGGCAAACAGACGCAAGTCTTTTTCTCAGGCGTCAGAGAAGGAGAAGGCAGACGATTTGGACTTGCTCCGAGCTAGCGATGTTCGGGCCAAAATTCCGACGTCCTCGGGCCAGTCCCGGAGAGAGTACAGCACGACGAACCGGCAGATTCTTGAGGCTGATCTTCCCCGATATGCCGTGAACTGGGATATCTCGAGCAAGGCTGCCCGTATTGCAGTGCGCCAATCTAGAAACAAGGCGTGGGATCACATTCCCTCCAAGAAGGAGAACCTTACTGGCAACTATATCAGGGACTTTCCTGAAGACTTTTCGCGGAATTGGAACGACATTGTTGCGGCTGCCGCGGACAGCCAAAAGGTTGAAGAGAGCAAAGATCAAGACGAAGTTGAGGCTGCATCCTTTGATGAGAGTTTTCCGAGCCTGGAGCACAAGCTGGAGCCATCCCTGGACCGGTCTTCTTCCTTCAGGACCACTCGCATCGTGGGAAAGAGAGGTCAAATTGACCAGTATTCAAAAGAGCCTCAAGGCCTTGAGGTGAGCTACTCTGAGGAGTGCGGTGGTAAGCAGACCTGGCCCTCCTACGTCCGGACATATGGAACCGTGACAGATGCCACGGCCAGTGTCTCTTCAACCGCACAGGAAGCTGTTTCCACTGCCAAGAGCGAGGCTGTGGTATCCTCGACCACAACCGGGGCACCCCGGGAGCCTACCATTTACAAGATTCTTGCATACGACCCGACGATGCAGGCTATCAACACAGCCGAGACCACGTCGGTTGTGCCCGACAGCGCAACACCACTGACGCCAGCGGAAGTTATCCCTCGGTTGTCGAACCCAACCAAGTTCTTCCCCTACTTTAGCACTCTGCAAAAGGAGGGATATGAGATTGTTTCCGGAAGCGGAGACGTCTTGGTATTCCGCAAGGTCCGTGAGGCACAGACGTCATCCAAGGAGCAGGCTACCGCCTCCTTCGCCCCTGCGATCGAGAAGCCGACGACATATCAGGCGCCAAAGGTGAACCCCATCGACATGATGGGGAGCGACCCCGTAGTACCAAGCGCTTACTCTTCCAGTCCTACAGGCTACCTCAACTATGATTACCCCGGAGCGGAGACAACAGAGAAACCCCCGCCTCCCTTCAGCCCGCTGAGGAGGCGTAACACGATATCCTGTGACAGCCAGGATTTCGAGCCTCCGAAGCGGCCGAAGAGGAGCAGGGCCAAGAAGGTTATTCTTGGCGCCGTATGGGTCGGCGGGATTTCTTACGCGATTGGTGTCGTTGGAGAATATTTTAAGACTGGAGGCAAAGATGGTCAGGGACCCAAGAGCTTGTAGGCAGATGCCGTGAGGGAGGATTTTGCGGATTGATTCGGGATTTCGTTGGGATGGTGTATATACCTTTTCCGGTTATAGGATTCAGCTGCCACGTGAGCCAGGCAAACTCTCCATTGTATCAATAGCACGCTCAATGATGCAATAGTCACTTCTCACCATTGCCGTAGGCCGTTGCGATGGATACAATTTGGCGTGACTGACTGGTAGTGTTGTACAGCCTAAGCATCAGCAATTTCAAACAAAAAGAGGGCGTATGAGGAGATAATGCATATTCGATGAGGTACAACCTAGTAATACAATATTTTGAACGCCATGCCTTCCTGACCATCCGACGGCGACTTCATCCGTCCCCTTCTCTGTTACCAATCTCGTTATTCAGTTGTCGTAGGGATCGCTTCAAAGGAATCTCGTTTCCAATAAGGCCTTTCCCCCCGCCCCTTTGACGCTCCCGCCGCCCATCATCCCCATTAACCACAGCGTAATCCTAATCCTCAATTTCGTCTGTGTTTGCACAAATCTTCATTATTTTTGGTTGTTGCCCATTTACGAACTCTCAGTAAACCCAGGACCAGTTTTCACGTCGTCGATATGGCTCATTTGCAGCACGTGCTTCTGGTCTTCATGGTTCCAGCTCTGGCGGCGCTCGAAGGAGGGTATCCAGCTGTTTGTCGTGGACTCGACGATTGCGCGCGGGGTAGTGACGGAGGGAGAGGAGGACTGTTTGTTGTTATTGTTGTTGGAGGTGGAGGTGAAGGTTGTGTAGTTTGAGGTATCGGGCTGGGCAGTTTGTTCGGATGCCATCTTGGAGGTTGTTCTATGTTTGGTGGTTTTTTTTTTTTTGGAGGGGGGGGTTTTGATCTTTGATTTATTTGTGGATGTTGGAGGAGGGTTTTGATATTTTGTATCAATTAGGTTTTGTATGGTTTGGTGATGTAGGTAGATAGGTAAGGCGGGGAGCGTGGGGAGTGTTTTATACTCGGAGTCGTTGGAATGTAGAGGTTTGATTACACGACGACGGGGTGATGCAGAGCAACCGGAAAGTAGTTGAGTAAGGTATCACGAGAGAGATGAGCGGGGAAGGAGAAGAGGAGGAATGAGATCTTTTAAACTTCCCATATACCTCCTCCTTTACTACAGTATACGTTCTTTCCTTCCACTTTCAGGGTCCAATGTGCCTCTGAAGTCTGTCGTTGCATGCACACCACCACCACACCACCTCCCTCTTTCCGGATGTGTTTAACCTTTTTTTTCTGCCTCAGTCCTCCTCCTCCTCCTCCTCCTCATGCTTCTTCTCGGTGATTGTTACTGCAGTAAAAGATGCTCGAGATTTGGTCTATCTCCTTCACTTCCGGTGCTGCCGTGCTACCTTGCTACTCACGCCCGTCTAATGCAAGAATGACGAACGCCCAAGCTCTAGAACCCGCCCCCCCCTTTCCCGCCAAAGCATTTGTCTTACAACACGCAGGCGCCAACCGATGCATAGATGCCAGCCTTCAGAGGGAGTGTGCTGATTGAGAATCTTGCTGTATCAGACGATGATCAGCCCAGCAGGGGCTGAACGTACAACATCATAGCTTCTTTCGCCTTTTCCCCCCATGTTCCGTTGGCGGTAAGATACCTAGGTAGCGTGAAAGAAAGGTAGGGTGAGCTAGCTAGTTACCACCAGAACACCTCATATCGCCACTGACATCTGTGTGATCATAGTTACCGTATGTAATCAGCAGCTCTCCTTCATTGACATCACGTATGCACACATACACCCTCGTCGTCATAAAACGGTTCTCGAACGTATGTCTTTCGACTGTCACCCTTTTGCCCAGATCAGCACAGAAAGCTGACGATGTGTAGGATAACCAATTACATACGCCCTGGATCGTAGATAGCTCTCCTCTACGGCACTACCTCCCTATCCATAGATACTGCTATAGGTACCGACCAGCGAAATCTCGCCATCTTCTCCATTTCTCACCGCAATCAGCAGACAACGATATATCCCAGCTACACATCCGTCTACTCCCGGTGCGTGTAGTACAATCTGAAGAGACATTCACACCACCATAAACCACCCTACACCTCAGGAAACAAGAAGCAACCACCGCCGTCATTGCGGGGTAGGTTCGGGGGGGCCCAGACCCATACTAAATTAGGCTTATCGGACGTTATCAGTCAACGAGGGTCCGTGCATCCCATCAAGCCGGCCCCACACGAGCTCCGGGATCACCGCGCAGGGAAACGAACGAAACGACATCACGCTGCAGATTCTGGCATCCTTCGTTGCATTTTTGGTTGCTTGACGTGGAATCGAGTCGTTTTCGCAAGCATGAGGACGGAGTCGTGTACTTTGAACCATTTCTTCCAATTGCATCGTTTGGCGACGGGGGCTCAGCAATGGAGATAAGTCTCTTCAAAATCGCATGTGAGAAAAGGGCATGGTTGGTCCATGTAATCGGAGCCGAAGGTTGGAATGCGTTGTGTTTTGGGGGCATGAGCTAGACGCGGCAGGGATGAGCGCGTGACGGCGTGGACATCCCACATTACCACCCATTTCATCTCAGTTGGATCATCTGCATCTTGTCAAAGGAAATCCTAATAGGAATGCGAAGTCATCCAAGATCGCTGGCAGCCTCGTTAGAACAAACATGATTTTTTATTCGCCAGACCTCTGATTGAAGATGAATCTTCAACTTTTCTAAACCCCCCTCCCATCCATCCAACACCATCCCATCCCATTCGTCCCACCCATCATCATTTCCCATTTCCGTGACCGACCACCCGCCAGTCCAATTCATATCCCATCTTTCTTCGTATAGCCCTTCCAAAAATCAGGTGTAAAAGACGAAACAGGCGAGACGAAAAAATCCATCAAAAATCAAGAGACACACACTCTTCGCTTCCAAATCGAACGTAACATGGATGCTGCATGTATCTCGTCTAACGGGGTCCGCGTTCGGGGTAGGGGCCAGGTTTGTAGGCGTGGGCGTGTTACGGTGAATTTGTGTCGCGCGCCTTTGGGGGAATCTTTGGGATAAAATAATGGAGGCCGCCCGTCCCGAAGGTATAGTAATAGTGGAATCGTACAGTAGTAATACTTTGAGGTGTTTGAAAACAGAAAAACGCCTTGCGCTATGCATCCAGTACACACGAGTTGGTTTTGCCCAATGGCGGTTTTTGAGAGCCAAGGTATAGACAGTAAAAAGGTGTTGTGCAAGAGGGAAGAAACGAGAGGCCATGCTCGGTATATGCAGGGCATCAGTTCAGCCTCAGCAAGGCAAAAAGGGTATAGAAACCCAGAAAAAACATGGAATGAAAAGCGGTAGTTGGAACAAGGCTCAAGGTGTACGGGGGCGCTTCCAGTAGTATTGCTAAAATCCACCATGTTAACCTCAACCTCTTTACTCCTCAACATTGCAGGGCTTACCTTGTGCTGCTTGCGACACGCGCGCAGGCTGGGCTTGCGCAGACCATCCGTCACGGCAAGGCGGCGCTGGTCGTCGTCGTCGAACTCGGGAACGTAGTAGTACTCGCTCTCGAGCTGCTTGCCAGCAGCGTCCTTGCCCTGGCGTTGGATAATGCCAATGCATGCCGTTGCCTCGATCAGACTTCGGAGCTGGTCCTTTGTCAACCCCTTGCGCTCTTCTGACGGCAGGTTGTTCATGATGGTTGACAGCGGGTTGGACGACAGACGCGAAAAGGCCAGCTGGTTGACGACGTGGTTCCGGACGGTGGGGTTCTCGTAGGGGGGCTCCGCTTCCTTGACTTCCTCCTCATCTTCTAGCACCTCGCCTTCTTCAGCCTCCTCTGGCGACTTTGGTGGCGCCGAGATGGGGCTAGAGGGTCTAGACTCGTCACGGACTGTGGGCAGGCCTGTCCGCTTGAAAGGAGGGAATTTGGGAGAGGCAGTAGTGATGGAGGCTAGGCGATTGGAGATATCGGCGCCAAATGGTCCAAAAGAATGAACAATCGGGTCGTTCTCCTCGTCAGGATCGTTCGCGTTCTCGTCTTCCGGCTCACTGAGTTCGGATGAGAAGGAGTTGGTGGCCTCGGTAGCGAAGCTCTGACCAATGATGGTGCCCGAGTCAACCAGCTTGGGAAGCTCGGGCTCGTCTGCGCTCGAGTCCTCGTAGATTTGCACTTCTCCATCTTCCCTGGGCAACAGAGCTTGAAGTCGCTGCGAGCTGCTGAGATGCGCCGTTGGTGAGTCTGGAGACTCGATGCGCGAGGGTCGGCGCAAAGGGCTCGACTGCAAAAGGTCGGCAGCAACGCGGGCAGCGGAGCGAGGAGGCGAGTCACCCCAAGCAGAATCATCGGGGCTGGCGAGGCGGTCGCGACGGTCCCGCTTCGGCCATTGGATCATGACGCGGGCGTCCTGAACGTCGATCATGATTTCGGTCCCTTCTGTTTCGGAGGTGAAGGAATCGCCCTTGAGAAGCTCCCACGTGCGGCCCTGGCAGTGAAGTTTCAGCCCGTTCCAGCCATTGCAGATGATTTCAATCTTGTTGGGCTCCAGGGCGGAGGGAGCAGGCACGTAGCGGGCCTTGACGTGGATGCGGGAGACGAGGCGGTTTGCGGATAACTGGTAGTGGGACGAGTTGCTAGAGCGGCCCATGAGGAGAGTTTCGCCATTCTCGTTCAATTCGATGGAGCTCACAGCACCGAGGGGAGTGCGTTCGGAGGCGGTAGAGAGTGTCCGAGACAGACCACCAGGTCTTGAGTGTACGCGGGGCGGAGAGGAGGATAGTATGCCGGTGCTCGAGGTCGGGATCGGGGTGGGATATTTCAGGTACGCGTTGCTTGCTCCCACAGAACCGGGACGAGCTTGTCGTTTGGAGGGTCTAGGGAAGCCTGGGGACGAAGAGAGAGGTTCAAATGCCGGGAGAAGGCTTGGGGCAGGACGTTTGGTTCCAGCCAGAGGAAGCGTAGGCTCCTGGTTCTTTGATTGGGGCGACGAGTCGAGCATTATGGCGACGACAGCATGCCCAGACTAGGAGAGGGAGTGTGCCGGTTCGAGTAGTATAGAAGAGCGTGTTTGTTCCTTTTGCAGTGTTCCCTCTTGTGATTTCTCAAAGTTGGTTTCCTTGCACGTCGTTGGGAGGTGGGCGCGTTATGCTCGGCGCGGGTTTCGCTTCGACTATCGGACGTGGGATATTGGCGTTGTGCGGGTAAGCGTGTAAGTGGCTCTCGCTCTTCCGGCAGGGGTGAGATGTACGAGAGTCAAGGTCTTGAGGGATATATCCGTAGAAGGGAGAGAGAGGTAGAGAGGACAGGGTCTTCAACAAAGTTGAATATCTCTTGAAGAGGTCACTAGGATCCAAGCCTGGCCACACGTGAATAAAAAAAAAGAGAGAGAAGGCTTTGGAAGAGTGAAGACTGTCAAAGTGGTTGCAGGTCTGATGGAAGGAGGCCCGGTGGTGCGGCCCTGGACCTTTTTGAGGGGGGCCCTTGCCCAAAAAACGGGAAGCGTGTCTCTCGCGCGTCCACGTCTCTCCCGCGTGTTTGGTGGGCGCGCGCCGAATTGTGCTGTGCAGGCACCTCGCATTGTGCTTTAGGTACTTTAGGTACGTAGAGTGGGGAGCAAGAGTCGCGTGCCCGCTGAGGGTGGACGGGTTTATAGGTACCTTCGCGGGAAGATGGATGGCCACAGCGGGTAGATGCGCTAAAGATGACCGTGTTTCCAGGCCATGGCCGCTGGACGCGGGCCGTTGTCTGAGCTTGTTGCGGCGGTCACCCGCTAACCTTGGAGTTTAATTGCTTCCCCAAGGAGTAAGGTACCTGTAGCTGTCTTCAACCTCATCAGCCTTTTCCGTCTTCATCACCAACTCTCACGCTCACTCTCATGATCATTCTGAGCCTTGAGATTCATGACTTCTCTATCCGTAGACCGCCATTTCTCTTCCAGCCTCTTGTGTGCAAAACTTGCAGTCATTAGGCCTCACAATGGTCGTTATGCCCCTCATCAAGATCCGATCCAGCCTCCCCGAAATCACGTTCGAGTCTCCAAGTCCCCACCATACACGCTTTCTTGGGTGAGAGACGAGTAAGAGGCTACAAGAAAAAAAAAACCAATGCTGGCCCACTTCCGGTGCGCGTCTTCTCTTACACCACCACACACGCACACACGCTTTCGATCGCTGCCGATGGTCAGCATTTCATCCTTCTTCCCAGCTGTTGACGGATGATGAGCTAATGTACTTTGACATTACGGGGGCCATCCCATCCAACGGCGAAGAGCGCTGAAGAACATACTCATTAGCCGCCCAAGGCCACCGGTGGATGAGAGTCCACTCTGTCCAACCGTCTGGCCCATTCGAACCCCGGCGCATCCAAAGCCTGGCCGGAGTGACCTATGCTAACCGGGAAGGTAAGGTGAGGTAACTGAAGTAAAGTATCTCCCTCAGGATGGCGTGTCCAAGACAAGCTCAAGAGGCTTGCAATCTACATTACTAGTACGTTGCATAGCTAGCTGAGGTTTCTCTGGCAGTCTTGCCCAAGTCTCCAAGAAAAGCCATGCATTCCATCGCTGTGCGCTGTTCACCCCAGTCCTTCGTCTATCCCTGTGCTTCACAGCCGAGACTCATACACCCTAAATCGCGATACCGCACTGGACCGGTTCTCGTCTAAAACCCTCCTCTGGATTCATTGGTTCCGAGCACGGTCGTTTCTCTCTTCCTGTGGCTATATCCGACTTCCCTTTGCTGCCACAAGCATCATAGATTGCACCAAAAGTCTGCCCGTCCTGTGAGACTTTCAAGTCTTGACCCGCCCCGTCGACTGGGATGCGGGAAACCGGTCCCAGACTCCCAGTCCCAGATCGCCTCGTTCCAGGCTGCCCATGCAATGCAATCCGAAGGGGGTTGAAACGAGCATCGCGAGACCGTGTTTGCTGCGCGTAAAGTGTCTTTCACTCTTGAAATGCTTGGGTTCCCTTAACCCCTCAAGAGTATGATCTCTTGATCTATATACCATGTTCCAACCTGACGAATCCTCTGCAATTCGCTGCCTTGATTTACCCAAATCAACATGTCTTTATAACGCGTACACAAGCGAATATGACTACCCGTCCCCTAGCACGGGTGGAAATGAGCTGTCAGGAAGCGCCAGACACTTTGTACCCGGAAAGCCGTGCTTTGAAAGTAGTTAAACCCACGTCTTCCCGAACCGTCAATCATCGCGTCCCGACAGAACACCCCGCATCGCTAAAGCAAGTCGCGCTCCCTCCCATCTCTTTCTCACACGACCCGCAGAGGCTTTTGGGCAAATGATGATCCCGGCATTCCCAATTGGATTCCATCGGATTGAAAAAAAACTCGTTGGCATGTGCATAGTAGTGACCGACCAACTTACAATGGCAGTCCGGCCCACAACCCACGTTGTCCACACTTTTTCAGAGACTCTTGGTTGCCGGGACCCGTTTTCAGACTGAGACGATGCTCGTGTGTTGAGACTTGTATGTGAAGCAGTTTCCATGTCCGTCGGTAATAGGAGTGAAGAAGCGTTGGTCGATTATTCTACGAATCGCAACTGTGGTGCAAAGATTTGAGACGTTGCTACTGAACGCGCTGGTCGACTGCTAATCCGGCTGTCCTCGGCTGACTTCGCATCTGAAGACGCGATATCAACCACTCAACGCGTTGAGACATGTGCAACCCGTTTTATGCAGTGTCCAGAGTCTGAGCGTCAATTCCGAGGCCAGAAACTTCATCCAAGACTGTTAATTGCAAAATTTGCTACAATATCGGGACAAGAACGCCAACATGTGCACTCAATCCAACATTGTAGAAAACCAGCAAGTCGCGACGGCGCGGTGGTTGCGGTTGAAGCTAAGGTCCTTCACCGAACCCTCACCTCGGTCAGGCCAGACCGGCACGGGAAGCACGGGCCACATCGGCACCGGCGCCCTGGATCCGCCGACAGGACATGATCCCTGCCGTTTTGGCCAAAAAATTTCTGGACGACGGTCCAAAGATTTCTGGTCGCCCCCACCATATCTCTCTCTGTAGTCGCAGTGTTGAAGTTTTGCCAGAACCAAAAAAAAAAACCACAAGACGAGCCTTCAACCAACCCGTCAAACCCGCAGTCATGGCTCCCTCAAAGACCGTCGCCGTCGCATCGAAAGATGTTACACCCTCAATTGACCCCGAGCAGGTAAAAAACTACCATTCCCAATTCCCTTTCGTTTGCCTCGACACCCATTCAAGATTTCCCGGATCGCTAATCCAATGCGCGAAACCTTAGACCCTGAAGGCCTCCAAGGCTCTCCTGGCGCACATCAAGAAGGCCGCCAAGGAAAAGTCTGAGGAATCCGGCAAGAAGAACCTCCTCGCCGACGAGACAGAGGACCTCGCCAGCCAGCCCATCTGGCTCACCCTCACAACCAAGCGCCACATCGCCGACAGCGCCCGCCTCAAGCCCGGCAAGATCACCCTCCCGCACCCCCTCAACCAGGACGAGGACGCCACGATATGCCTCATCACCGCCGACCCCCAGCGCGCCTACAAGAACATCGTCGCCTCGGAAGAGTTCCCCGAGGCCCTCCGCAAGCGCATCACCCGCGTCGTCGACGTGGCCCACCTCAAGTCCAAGTTCAAGCAGTACGAGGCCCAGCGCAAGCTCTTCGCCGAGCACGACGTCTTCCTCGCAGACGACCGCATCGTCAACCGCCTCCCCAAGGCCCTCGGCAAGACCTTTTACAAGACCACCGCCAAGCGTCCCGTCCCCGTCGTCATCTCCGCTAAGCCCCCCCGCGGCGCAGACGGCAAGCGCGCAAAGGCGGCCCCCAAAACCCCCGGTACCGTCAACGCCGGCACCCCGCAGGACATTGCCGCCGAGATCGAAAAGGCCGTCGGCGCCGCCCTCGTCAGCCTCACCCCGTCCACCAACACCGCCATCCGGATAGGCTACGCCGGCTTCAAGCCCCAGCAGGTCGCCGACAACGTCACCGCCGTCGTCGATGCCCTCATCACCAAGTGGGTGCCCGAGAAGTGGGCCAACGTAAAGAGCATCTACGTCAAGGGCCAGGAGACCGCCGCCTTGCCCATCTGGCTGACGGACGAGCTCTGGCTCGAGGACAAGGATATCGTCGCCGACGACAGCGAGCAGGCCAAGGCGATGAAGGAGAAGGCCAACGTCGGCAAGAAGCGCAAGTCGATTGGTGCTGACGACGAAGAGACCGAGACTGCGACTAAGCCCTCCAAGAAGGCCAAGAAGGCAGCCAAGGAGGCGGCGCAAAAGGCTCTTCCCGAGGGCGACGACGAGAACCTCAACAAGCAGATTGCCGAGCGCAAGGAGAAGCTGAAGAAGCAAAAGGCCAAGGCCAAGGCTGCCGTCGACAACTAAATGTGTTTGAGACCGAGGGCATGCTGTAGAGATGGTACCGAAAAAATAAAAAGGAGGAGGGTTTTACGTGCGGGATTATACCATGCATGGTTTGTGGCGTACGGCGTTGGTTCAGACAAAAATTAACCATGAGAACTCGTGCTTCGAAATTTTACCAATAAGAACTAGTGTACAATTTTCCCTTTTGCACTTTTCCCTTGTGTCGCTTCCAGCAAGTTACTACCAACATTCTGATCCACTCGCATTACAACTCCTCAAAGACAGGAACCTCCTCGACCGTCTTTTCAGCCTCAAAAGTCTTCTTAAACGGCCCAAAGAACTCCTGGATGGTCTTGTTGAGCGTCTTGTCAGAAATCTGCATATGCTCGCCAGGAATTTGACGGAAGCGCAGCCCGCCCTTGCGGTCCAGCTCTCTCAAGCCGATCCAGTCCTCCTTGTAAATCGCCCGGGCCCGCAGCGGCAGGCTCTCGGTGCCGTTGACCTCCTCGAACCAGGCCGTCTCCTTGGGGATGACGGTGGTGTCGTCCTCAAACATGACCATGACAAAGTTGGCCAGACTGGCGAGGTTCTTGCCGTACCGCACATTCTTGAGCTCGCGCTCGTTGTTGATATCAGCCAAGAAGTTGGACGACTCGAGGTACTTTGCGTACTGCTCCGGCTGCGGGTCGCGGTAGTACTGGGCCGGCACGAGGCGGTTCTGCACGAAGCCGGACCAGGTGTTGAAGCGCAGCAGGGCCATGGCGCCCTTGCAGAGGAGGTCACCGTCGCCGCAGGCGCGGAACTCGACGATGCCGTTGTGCTGGCTGCCGTAGGTGACGAGGGACCGGACCGGCGGGTTGTTGCAGCGCTCGACGTAGCCGCGCAGGAACTGCCCGCCCTGGCTGAAGCCGATGGCGTCGACGGCGGGCGCCGTGGAGAGGATCGGGTGCGCGGCGAGCTCGGCGCAGACTTCCTCGAGCTGGGTGGTGACGTTGCCGAAGAAGGTGGCGGAGCGGTCGGCGTTGGGATCCGCGCCGACTTTGATGGTGTAGACAAAGGTGCCCGGGTTGAGCTCCTCGGCGACTTCGCCTAGGCGCTTGATGCCCTCGCCGTCGTACGAGTCGCCGAGGCCGTGCCAGACGATGAGGGGGATTGGGTGGTCGTCGGTGTCGTCGGAGGAGCTTGTGTGGTGCTTCGGGGTCGCGGCCGTGTAGGCTGCGGTGGCTAGGGAGCCGACTGTGAGCAGCGTGGGGATGGAGAGGGACTTCATTGCGTGATCTCGTATTTCCTGGTTATTCGTCTACTACTATCAAAGCTGGACTATGGTTGTGAGGTTGGAGAGCGACCAGTGCCCGGGAGACTTTTGTTGGTCTTTCTTTCGGATGTCAAAGGGACGGAGGGGAGTGTGGCAAGGGAAAGCTGACGACACCAACCTAAGCCCATGGACTGCAGTTGCGCGGTTGGGTGAGAGCAGGAGCTTGGCCGTTGCCGCCTGCCTATCGCCATGCATTGCTAACTTATCGATTGAGCTTCCCATTGGCCACGGACAAAACATGTGGGCTGGGGGATGTTCCGAGAGCCCGTCCACCCATCTTCACTGAACGTGCCTTCACACGCGCTTAGGTCAGCACCTTACCAGCGGTCCGTTCCATCCATTTCACGAGTTTCCCAGGCCTCAAGGGGTTAGCGTCTCAGGAGCTTCAACCTCGACAGCTCTCGAGCCGTCTCTTTGGCCCGGTGCTCTCTTACACCTTGACATTCAAGTTCAACTACTAAGCCAGACGATAGACCTAGCCTCCCCTGTCAACGTCGGTCAAAAGTCTTGGAGGTCCGGCGGTCCTCCTCTGCCAAGTTCACAGCAGACAGACTAGAAGCAGCAACAGCTCCAGCCAAGTCCGTCGGGGGCCTCGTCAAGTGTCGGCCCTCGTTCCTGGGAGCTAGTCGCTCCCGGATGGTGGTAGAACGCAGCATAGACGTTCGTTACGTCCATTGACTCGAGTGGCTATCCCTCCCCCCAGCCGTGTGAGTGTCAACGGCTCAGTGGCGGGTAGATCCTAGGTCGGCGGGATTCCCTGCCCTCTCTACCCCTCTGAAACGCTCTCGGTGCGAGACCAAAGATGCAACCAAGAAATGGTCCCCTGTTTCACGCAACCTAGCCTCTCAGGCTTTCTCACTGGTGTTCCCCCCGGAGCACCACCACCACAGTCTACGACGCACCCTCGTACAGGGACAGAGGCTGACGACGCTGAAGACCGAAGGGTGCATGAAGTAGCCTTGTGGCTGGACGACGTTGATCGGCCGATCTTTCTGCGGCCTTGGCTCGGACGGCATGTGTTCGGGCGAACCGTCTTTGCTGGCGGGTTGCGTAGGTGGGCAGTGTTCGAGGGTTCCATAAGTATGGACGACGTTCCCTTCTCGAACGGCACTTGAAACACGGGAACGAAGGTGTATGCTCATTGAACTGAATACCCATCTGCAGAGTTGTCGAGTTTATCTGATCTGAACAACTGCATCTCTCTATTTCCATCTTTCAATCTAAATATACGCCTTTGCTCTGCATTTCACTTCTCATCAGACGTTTCCATTTCACAGTCCGACAACCGATCAAAATGCAGTTCTCAAAGGTTCTCTACGTCCTCTTCCCGGTTGCCGTCCTGGCGGCGCCGTTCAAGACCTTCGAGGTCCCGACGCTGGACCCCAACACGGTTGCACCGGTGGTTCCTGCCATCGACCGACGTGTTCCTCAGGCGGATACTTGTGACGAGTAAGGCGGTTTGTGGAACAGCACCGAGGAAAGTTAAGGGCGGCTCTATCAACGTTTCTCGAACATAACGCCGAGGGATGGACACGGATACGTTAGTATGTTACTCGGTGCTACGAGTAGACCAGTGATATCAAAAAGGTTTGTCTTTATCCAACAACAACAACAACAACATCCTACGCCCATTGCATCTTTGTTTTACGACTTGTATACCGTCAACGACGTTTCAGTACGGCATTGGTTGTATACAATGACACCAAGCCGAACTCTGATACTCCTTTCAGCCCTTTGTTGTCCAAAGACATGAGACATGGCACATGGCTAACATTCCTCTCAGATACCCCTATCACTAGTCTGCATGTTCAATTTGCGAAGAGGAACGTTCAGGAGACGGGACTCCTCGGTCCCATTGTCAACACGGCCCGGGTTCAAGGCCTCACCAGCCGTACCTCAACTCCACACGCAGCTGGAAAGGAGACTTTGACTCTCCGAGTTCGTTTAGTGGAAACGGGAAAACGTTTGGGGAAGGAAAGAACATTATTGTACCTACCTTTGAAGGCGGTCTTTCGAACCTGCCCTTGGAAAAGAAATAGACGCCGAGATATCTACCACTTTCTCTTCTGACTCTTTGCTCCCATACTCAACCAGTCGACGATACCTTCATCGTTGAGTTACCACAGCTTCGCCGTGCTCTCTCGGCCGTCGCCTCTAAGGGCATTTATCTCGATATCGACAATTGCAGTTGTATTGCGAATCTCTCTACGAAGCTACTGTAGCTTCAACTCAAGGTTTCAATACTCTCTTTTCGAAGTCTCTACGTTCGCTTTTGGGATCTACGCCTTCACCACTCTCTATCGACTGAGCTTACTTGGCAACTGAACTGTCTTGATCTCTATCCTTCTAGCTCAGCTTCGACATCAAGCAGCTTCTTCGTCGAGCAGATTCTTATTTACCAGCTGATTACAAGCTCACCTACACTCTCTTTTACTCTCCCCTCTCTGAACATCATGGCAAGTTAATGTCCTACCATCTCCGAGACAGCTTGCGGTTTCCTATACTCGCTCGAGGACACTGGACAATGACCTGTCTTTTTTTTTTCCGGGATATTGGCCCATGTGAAGAATCTTCGAAACTCCATCCCCTGTCGGAAGAGCGCTTACTACTCACTTACATAAAGATGGATGATGAACTGACACGATGAATGAACACAGATGAAGTTCCCCGGGATTATTCCTGCTGAGATGACTACTCTTAACGGATACTATGTTCGTACCAATTCTTCGATCCCCGGAACCTCCGAGATTAAGCAACTCGACTTCACGGTTGACGGTCATCCCAAGTTGATTCGAGTCTTGCATCGACAAGACCGGTCCGTCGAACCGCCCCGCTTCCGGCTCCGAGTCGTGGAGCACCCCAACTGGGTGACACGGTCCGTGCGCAAAAGAAAGGTCGACTGGGACGCCGCGGTGGACGTAGGTCCAGCACCGTTCAACCACCCCACTGCGACTCTGCCGGACATCTACAAGGCCGTTTTAGAAACCCTCGGACGCGAAATCTCGGAGGCTACGCTGGAACAGATCAACAACCTCCACAAAGACGACACCACCCTTGACCTGCCCCTCGAGGGAGACAAGGTCTGGTTCGATGACTACAGCTGGATCCAGCTTCCCATCAACCGTTCTTCGTACCTAGCCATCAGCCCAGACGACGACTCCTCCGGTGACTCTGGCGACTCTGGCACCGTAGGCGACAACGACTGCTACCTCGACTGCGATTTCGATTGTGGCGACGCTTTCGCGGACGAGAACGAGCAGACATTGCAGGGTGACTCAGACACGGCTGGCAAAGATTGCGACGACAACTACACAATGGCTCCCTCTGGCCCCAAGGCGCAGAGCGTTGCGCAGAGTGCTGCTGCCACGAACAACTCGGCACCCGCCCCCGAGCCCGCGGCGGCCAAGGGTCCTCACCCTGGCCACATGCAGGTGTCTTGCCAGTTCACGAGCGAGCAGAGATTGAGACGCATGCTGCGAGACAACAAGAGCGATCCAGCTAGGGAGGATAGCTACCGTCTTCAGGGAGTGCAGCTCATCGATAACGTCCGCACCATGCTGCGCGTGTATGTTGGACCCTCGTTCTGGTTACTATGGCAGAATCTTACTGGAGTGGTGATGCTGACGTTTGACTCGCAGTCCTATCAAGACGTTTGACACTGCTTGTGTCTACTTCCACTGGTTCAGACTCTCGTTCCGCGACGCTGAGTACAACTACTCAGATGCTGCCATGGCTTGTCTCTTCCTGGCCTGCAAGGTCGAGGACACCATCAAGAAGTCTAGGGAGATCCTGTGTGCGGCGTACAACATTAAGAATCCCGAGCACCCCACGACCCAGGACGACAAGGTGCGTGAGAATCAGCAGTTTACTACATAACCATGACTAACCCAACCGCAGATGTTCGAGCAGCCCTCCAAGATCATCATCGGCTTGGAGCGCCTGGTCCTCGAGACCGTCGGCTTCGACTTCCGCTGCCGCTACCCTCAGTCCGCTCTGCTCAAGGCAACCAAGAAGATCTTGGGTCCTCAGTCCAAGACCGTCTTCGCTACCGCCATGGAGATGAGCGTCGACCTGTACAAGACCTTTGCCCCGGTCAAGCAGACCACCTACGCCCTGGCCCTAGGCCTTCTCGAGCTCAGCGCCCGCCTCCTCGGCCAAGGCGTCGACAAGGTAGAGAAGATCAACTACGCCGACTTCCACACGACGCGCCAAAACGTCGTCGAGACGGTCCTCGACCTCCTCGACCTCTATACCCAGCACGGCAAGTCCACCAAGCTCGGCGTCCAGTTCGACCTCAACAAGTTCATCGAGGTCAAGATCGTCATCAACAGCGAGGTCGACAACACCCCCGGCCTCGTGCGCTACGCCCACTGGTGCACCAATTGCGACGGCGGCGAGGACGAGAACCTCTCCAACGGCGTCTCCGTCCTCAAGAATATTTCCTTCTTTGGTAGCAACTCTGCTAAGCGCAACGGACGCAACCAGGACGGCACCATGCGCTTCGTGTTTGACCCGGACCGCGCCCGCCAGGAGCGCAAGGAGGTCGAGGCTTACTACCGTGACGAGTATGAAGAGTACGAGGTCGAGGTTGAGGTTCCCATTGAGCCTGAGCAGCGCGGCGGCGGCAACAACAATAACAACCATAACCACCGCGATAAGCGTCATGAGGGCGGCGGTGGCGGTGGTTGGGGCGGTCGTCGTAACCACCATGGTCGTGCCAAGGGCCGCGGTTACTACTGAGCTTGCTTGCTACCTCTATCATCGCCTTCATCTTTGAATTCGCTCTTCACCGCGCGGCGGTCACTACTTCTGTCGACGCTTACATAGTACCCGCCAACGAACGAGGCTTTGCACATCAAGTGTATATGGGAACGAAGGGAAACTTTGTCCGATTATTTGGCGTTGACGGTACTAAAAGATACCCCATGGGAAAAGAATTTGGAATGCTTTTTTTCTTTGTTTCCGGGAAGGAAAAAAATACGACTTTGGCGGGTTGAGTCCGCCCGCACGTCGCATTGTCAGAACTACAATTCATATCACGAGGCTTGTATAAGCAGATAGGAATTGAAACATACGGTTGCATATTGTTGTGCCATTGGGTTTGTGCGCAATTGCCTGATGAAAAGTCAGCGCTGAGCAACCTCGCTCGGGGCACCGAAAGGCCAAGATGCGGACGAGCTCGATCAAGGAGTTCTAAATCATCAGGGAAGATCACAAGACACCCCTAATCGAGTCTTGTCTCCTCCCTCTCTCTGTCCCGTCCGAGTGTCCCATATAAAGGGCCTCATCTGTAGGCTGTCTTTAGCGTCTTCCAGTGACATTTTGATGATGTGTCGGTTTATCTTTGAAGGCGTATAGAGGTTGGAGCAGGCGGGGAGGGGGGGCGGTTGTGTTACATATACCCATGCCTGATAGGCGGTTATTTCGAGTTCATCCGCGAGGCAGGCTGGGAGGCTCACTGAGATAGTGCATGTTTCCCTTATTTCAATGCACAACGCGTCATGCGCAGCTTTGCTGTGCATCTTCGGTGTGGCCTCACGAATGAGGCGGAGACATTGAGATTTTACTCGATGTTGGATGCGGCGCTGTCTGAGGCCACGCGCTTGCTTACTTTGAGGCGCTCATTCCAGTCGTCTCGCTATTGTCTGGCGCACTCTCCTGGCTCAAGTATAAAAAGATGAAAACGCCCACTCTGCCATGAGAAGTGTTGAGACTAACCATTACTTCGAATTACCATGGCTACACAACGAAAACGCACACACGATCTACTCCGCTTATCAAACCTGAGCCATACTGCTTCATCCACCTACTTTGCCGCACCCATGATCATGAAAGGGATGAAGCTCGGGTAGCATAGCATCATGTATTTAAGATGACTGGTTTTCCTCACACAGGTCCTTTGATGGGCTCACTGAATCTCCTTCTCGTCCGCTTCTCCACGTATCGCGATTCATATTACTAGACCATGGTCAATATAAATATAAAGTCTTTGCCCACCCCGAACTTGTATTTTAATATTGTGAGTCTTCATGTTCCTCAGTCCCAATCGGAAGCGAACTTTCAACATGTCTTCAGACCTAACATACTTTATTCACAGTCTGAGACCGAGCTTGGGGGATGAAGTCTGTCTTCATCCACCCACAACTATATGGTCTCAAAATCTGTAGGCTCCCCATGTCCAACGTTTGGTATGTTACCAGACACGTATGCTGACCTTGAATACATCGCCTTAGCTCTTCATCTCCGGCTTCAGCTCAAACACCAGAGAGCACAGGCTTTACTTTTGATCGCACATACCCTGCTGCCCTGACTTTGGGCTCTAACAATGAGGCGACGTACATCTCACCCCATGGAGCATGCCCACATGACTTATGCTGCCATGCTTTTCATCATGGACCGCTTGGTGGTTGCTCTCATGGTACCAACGACAGCCTCTCACGCAGCTCCTCCTTCAGCGGAAGCACATGGCAAGTTGCTGGCCCCTCGCTCTCAGACGATCGCTTCCCGGATCTTGACCTGAGCAATGTACCCTACTCAATCAACAACTTGTCTGCACATACCAGTCAACTGGATTTCCAAGCTGTTGATGCTTTCGAATGGAACAGTTTGCATGCTCCGCAACAGTCCCTCGCAGATTTGCGTATCACCGACAATACACCATTGACAGCACAATGTCCAGGTGTGACCCCTTTGCGCCAGGGCAACGATACTGGCCTCGTTTCTTTGGGCATCCCAGACGACCAGTCTGTCCACGCTCTTGAGTCATTCGACTTCTCTATCGGCAGTGGATTCAACAATTCGATTTCAGTATTCCTCTCAAGCTCTGCGAGCCCCTAAGGACCTCTTCCACACAAACAAGGCGCACAGCCCGATGCTGCTGACTGGGGTTCTCAGGACCCCCTCTCTCGGACTGGTAGCATTAAACGCTCCAGAGATGAGTCCGACTCGGATGATTTATCAACCTCGGGCGATTGTCCGTTCTGTGAAAATTTCAGTGGAGATGCGAAGCAACTTAGGTTCGTGTACTCGTGAGATCCTCAACTTCGGCTCGTGAATTGACATAGTACAGAGAGCATATCAGGTGCCACATCCGGAAGCATGTCTGCGCGGTGCCTCGATGTTCTCTGCGGTTCAGCACCGTAAGGGATCTACAGAGACATGACAGGTCTGCGCATCGCAAGGAAACACTCAGATGCCACATCTGTAAAGCGACCATTCGTGGCGGTCGTGAAGACAACTTGAAGAGGCATGTTAGACAGAGACACTCATTGTAAAACATGGCTGGTCCAGTTTAATGTTCTTGCAGAGTGACGACCGTTGTATGATTCGTTCTGTTGGCAGCTTGGAGTTGTAAGCGCTCATTATTACGTTTTGGGTCCATCGTATTTAGGAGTGCACGAGTTGAGCAATTAGTTATGCACGCCAGCGCATTTTCCAAAATCAACTTCGTCTGGAAGTTATTTTCTACTCAAAAAGTTTGAGTGTAAAATACCTCCAATGATGATGCCTTTTCCAAGGGGATGGCAGAAGAGAAGCGAAATTCGCAAATATGTACGTGAGGACAATGTTCCCATGTATGTTCAGCGGACCATGGAGGTAAGCCCCGAAGAAACGAGATATGTTCAAGCACATCAGTAAAGGCTGCGCAGGTTAGATAGTCCTACAGCCTCAAGGTTCTCCTTAATCGTTCCGTTCAGCTGAACGTTGAACGGACCCAGTTCCAAAGGACAGTAGTGTTCCTTGCCACACATGGTGTCTTGGAAGTAAGATCGAATGGCGGCGAACGCACACATGTTGTTCGTGGCGACAGTGGTGTGCTATGATACTGTTAGCGCATTGCACCTGTGAAGGAGATGTTGAGATTGAACTTACACCCATGCCATCAGTGACAAGTCTTCTAGCGTTGGCATACTTAGGCGCATTCGAGATGGCGCTGAAAACTCGCGTTAGCAAGGTTTATAACCGTAGGCAGGATCAACTTACTTCTCAATAGGCGTCGTAGGATCGTACGTGTTACTGACGAAGAGCATCGGGTACGAGGTGTTACCTCCATACGGACCCTTGAAGACGTCATTGGATCTGATGGGCCAGTCGAGACATGCGAGCATCGCCCTGGACCAGACTTCTCCCACGATACTGGTGTCCTTCAGGACGTCCAACAGAGGTTTTATATCTGCGAGTGACTTCCCATACCAGGTATTGCTCTGATCAGAGCACAGGACGCCAAGAGTCTGTTCGGGGTTCACGTATCCCTCCAAATTCGGGTCGCCGTAGATGGCGTTAGTCTGCTCTGTCCACGCAGCGATGGAGTTGGACGAGATGGCCTTCTCCAAGGCAACAAAGACGTCAGAAATTCTGCTGAACTCGGCCAGCGGTTGCACCACCGCACTAAGTACGCTGACTTTGAAGGTCACAAGTGCCAGACCAATGTCAGTTGCGTTCGCCCAGCTCTCTGCCTCAGCCTTCTGAGCATCGAGCTGCGTGAACGAAGCATTCCATCGGCTAAAAATATCCTTTGGAGTGTTTCCTGTGTATAAGGAGCAGAGATCCGGGCCTGCGGCATGACAGTACACGAAGAACGCTCCCAAAACGCCGTCGACGTGGTTGATGGAGCGCGAGGTGAAGTTCGTCTGGTAGCTGATCGGATCAACCAGTCCATCGATGGCAACATGGCCAACCTTATCAGGGAACATTGACGCGAATGTCTGACCGAGCATGGTCCCGTAGCTCACACCGTAGTAGTTTAGCTTACTAGAGTCAAGTACCGTCCGGTTGCCGTCAGGAGAAGCCGAAAAGGCTTCAACAATGCTAAGCATATCGCGCGCAGTAACAGCAGTCGTCATATGCGGACCAGCTTCGGTATCAGCACCAGCCTGAGCTTGACATTTTTCTCCGAGCTCCTTGCCAAAGTCGATGAATTGCTGGTAGTACCCATCAACCACCCGCGGGGCATCTCGTCCGGAAAGTGGACCATTCTTGCCTATCGAAATGCCTGTTGAGCAATTGGGCCTGGGCTCGCTGATCCCAACGCCGCGAGGATCGAAGCCTATGATGTCAAAGTTGGAGCCTGCTGCGGCTTGGACTGTGGTGCCATTGTAGCGCGCCAGCTCGATGCCGGATGCACCTGGTCCGCCCGGGTTGATGAGGATGGCGCCTCGGTAGGGGCCGTCTGGGGATTCGCTGGCAGCGGGAATCTTGAGTAAGGGGACGGAGGCTCTGGCGAGGCTTGGGTCCTTGTAGTCGAGAGGTACCTGGGTATCTCTATTAGTTGAAAAGGGGGAAGATTCAAAATGTGACTTACATCGAGCTTGGCGCAGAAGAATGAGCCTTCACAGGGACACCAGACGAGGTCTCGGGAGGGCGTGATCGAGTCAAATGTACAGTCTTGAGCTCCGACGGCTCGGAACCCCACGAGGGCAAACGCCGCCGCCAGTTTCCAAGATGCCATCGTAACTGAAGGGGGAGATGAACGAATGTGGTGGTTTGGTGTAAAGAGTCAAAAGAGCAGAGGAGCGAGATTCCCAGATGCTTCTCCGCTGGTCTGAATACTGCTTTGATACACCAGCATTGGACGGGACTTCCATTGATTTATATACAAATTCATAAGAAAGTCGACCCATTGCTGGAGTGCTTTTAGCAGGGAGTATGGTGCTACACTAGTGAGTGAGATGGCAAACACCCCTTCCGAGACAAAACCTGTCTTCGCTGGGACTCCCTGAGCTTTCCTCCGTCACCACCGCTCTCGTCATCTTGCATCCGGCATCACCAAGTCCGAAGCCAAGTCAATCATTGCTGCCACTTACACTAGTTGGAGGGTGAGGGGTTTCTGAGCATCATCCGGGGCTGCATAGAAAAGGAGATTAGAAGTAGGCTGTGCTCAACCTGCGGGTCACTTCGCAGGGCCTAAGAATAACCTGCAGCTGGACTCTACAAGAATGCGATGTTTCAAACACGCCCATATAGCAATTAAGCTTGTCTTGATATGTCCCGATGGAGAGCCTCGACAGAGGTAGTCCATCTTAGGCAGCAGTCATTCCTCCACCATACCCTTACCGGGCGAGCTAACCGGGGAAGATCACTCTAATCAAGAACACGAAGATGTTGTAGAGGGGTATTTCTCGCCATAGCCACGATTGAGTCTCATGGATCTCGGATACGAGATGTCTGTAGCAGTTTCATTTCCTCCTGCGGCGATGTAAACCATTTTGATGATTGGAATCCCTTGCTTACGCCCTGTGATTGGTGGTGGACGACTACCACGCCCGCGTCATTAGTCTGAGAATCATCGCTTACGCTGGAATATTTCCATAGACGGTGACATCTAAGTCGTACCATCTCCAGATCTAAAACTACTTCCAGGATATCAAGCTGGTGAAAGTGTAGTCGAGACAAGCAGGCGATTCCACACGTGGGGATATCCCCATCAGCGAGACTATGCCGCTTCGCGTTAGTGTTATACGAGCAAGACCGGGATCGAGGGGAGCTTGGCAACACATCGAGTGGCACCAAGATGTAGAAACCACCGTAAGTCACATGTTACTTCCAATTCTGCCCCTAGGAGAGCCCCGAAGAAATGTTGCAAAACATTCGATGAACAATTTTCTATATTATTTCACATACTTGGTTTATAGACATGGTAGATTCTTGCCGTTGACTGTTCGCTGAAAAAAGCCATACACGGGCTACACAATCTGGACGAAGCTGGGCCTCTGCTAGGTCGCGGATATCTCGCTGCAGCAACAACGGACGACGAACCAGAGGACATCGGCCATGGACGAGGTGACTAGGCGCTGGTTTTGGCGACGATGCTATCAACAATAAGGAGTATGCGGCTTCGGGGATGATGGCATGGTTCTACGCCAAGAGAACGACATTTGGGCCCAACGGGTGACAGAAGTTGGTTGGTCAGGAGCTTCAAACCTGAGTCGTGGATGCTGACCACATCTCTATGATGGATTGGCCGCAGGCTGCGGAAACGAGTCAGTATATTAAAGGGACCGTCGTGGAGTGTTCGCGATCTAGCTAATCTAAAAGTCCACTCCTTGACGCAGTTGGCGTACAGACAGGCAGCGAGAGACAGGATACAGAGGCGAGGAATGCATGTGTTTTTGTATTCATGTGTTTTTTCTGTATCCTCTTTTTTTTCATTTCTTCTTTCTTAACATAATTTACAAATTTGCTGTTCCCAGTCCTTGTCAGGTAGAGGAACAGTTCGAAGCAAACATCAGATAGTGTGCAACAGACTCGAAAGCACGAACACTGTCAGGTACCCAGATAGCGTGCGCGCACTGCGTGGAAAACACAAGGAAACCTCACTTCATCATATGGATGCCGAATCCATTGTAGCAGTGGCAGACAAATCCCTATTCCAGTCTGTGTGCTAAACGTGTTAAAGGAAGGCACTTTTCCCTCGCGGGCGTTACCCTACGGACCTGACTCTACTCATGTCCATTTTTCTGCAAAGCCTGCAAAGAAGAGCCAGACTCTCCCTCGGCCGCACGTTCTTGGCTGTGCTGGGCGCCAGGCTGCTTGGTAAAAAAGCTGGTGGCGCGCCACTCGCCATCAAGAATGTAGCCTGGGTGGAAGATGGTCTGCAGCAGCACAGCCAGGCCGATCATGGCGCCCTCAAACACCATGAAGAGCACCTCGGCGTTGTCACCCGCAGCGTTGAAGCCGTTACGCAGCTCCTCGACGCGAAAGGCAGACCGGGCAAGGATCAGTACGGCGGCCGCAAAGGATCCTTGAAGAGTATCAGCACAACAGGAACGGGCCAAGAATGAAGACACTTAAACTCACCCATGAGGAAGTAAGTGAATGCTCTGTGTTGACGGACATGAGCATACCGCGTGTCCCATATGCTCCGGTTCCGTAGCACCCGGATTCCCATATCCAGCGAAAGCAGGACGAAAAGACCCAAACTGGCACACTGTAGTCCCAGACCGGCCCGCAGCAAGTCGAGCGCCCGGTCGAGATCCTGGGGGTTGAGTCCATCGGCCTGCGACCATGCCGCGCCGCCAGCCTGAAGAATGAGACAGATGATGTCAAGTGTAACGAAGATGATGGTGTAGGTTCGGTGGGGCATGAGTGACACGTGGGGGCCGTAGATGAGTACGATGCGCCCGAAACATAGGTAGATGGTGTAGCATAGGAAGGCCGGAGCGATGGTGACGGTCACGATGTATCTGTAAAAGAGCAATAAGAGAAGACGTCAGCTCTCCGTGTAGTCGAAAAAAGGAAATGGGCGGGAAGGGATGGCCGCATTCACTTACACGATGAATGTCTGGTTGTTGAACGGGTCATCGCGGAGCCTGATACGTGCGACATAGCCAACCACTTCGAGCACCAGCCCGCACGCCTGGCCAACCAGGTAGCTCCAGGTCTTATACCGGATCGCGAGGACTATCTGTGCCACCAGGATGATTCCGAACCAGGCCACCATGAAGGCGTTACCGCCCAGGTTTGGCAGGAACCCAATCCTGGACAAGCTGACCGGGCAAGTGCTCAAGGTGCAGTCGCTGATATCCATATCTAATCTCTGTATTTCTTGCGTCGGGCTGGCTATCAAGAGTGTAAAAAATAAGGTGAGAGGAGATGGTGAAGTAAGGGGTCCTCCAGGTCTTCATAGATGAAGATGTGGACAAAACATGAAGACAACTCGCTGGTAACAAAAGTAGATGATGCCCGCCTTTAAAAGGGTGTTTTGGCAACGCCGTAGTGTTGGTATCCTGATAAGTACCCATTTCTGCCTGTCCATAGTAGTAGACTAGGAACTGTGAACCTTAGCTTTTCGTCGTCCTTGATAGACGATGGTTTCCAACTATCCATGTAGATGATTGAGCTAGCAAGCTATGGCAGGGAAGACAAAGCTAGCACCTATGACTAAGCGGCAAATTTCCTCTTTCGGATGGTACACAGCCCTGCTAGGCATGCAAACCAGCAGCATACGCAAGCACGACAGCGGGAAGAGGGCGTCCCCGATGACTCTCATGACCCGGATGTTTATCAAGAAGTACGCGCACATAGTATATTGTTCGTTACATACCTAAGCGGTACGTTCAGTAGCAACCGCAATTTATCCCCGCCCAGGATCGGCCTCTAACGGGAAACTTGGCAGCATCGAGTTCCGCCTCATATTCTGGCCGGGAAGACAAAGACGACGCTCCCGTGTTCATCAGCCCCAGCATCACTGCGTGCGACTGGTGGGATATCGTCGTTATCGTTGCATTCCAGCTGAGGTACAAGGTTTTTGATGGAATCGGACAAATAGGCAGTCCGGCAAGCATGCTGTACGCGGCGGGCCGTCGCTGTATAAGCCACGTTGACCAGCGAGGTCTGCGGGTGAGCTCGAAGATGCTCCGGCACCCCTGCCCGTTCATGGCGAAGGACTTGGGGTATGTGTTCCGAGACTACTACGACACGATACTTGCGGCCGTCACCCCCATGTTCGTATTGCTGCTGCTGCAAGTTGCTGCCCTCCTCGAGCAACAAGCTCACTTTGACGCCCTTGAGCACTCCCGTGTCAGCCTAGTAGTTTGAAATAGAGCAGGGAAGAGTATTTACCGCAATATCAGAGTTGTTGATCATTATCTTGTGGTCATAACCGACTCTGGCTGCGCGGAAGACGTGGCTCTTTCCTGCCCCGTGGATACCCAAGTCGTGGATAGGGGGCAAGTGGCGGATTAGCTCGAGCCGGCCTGAAGAAGGGACGGTCTGGACGGGGATCAGGCGGTGTTTGAGTATCATGGTGGACTTGATGAGAGATGCCATGGCCACAGCGGCCCCGCGCGTGGCCGGCGTTGGCCTTGACAGCGCCCACGTACAATGGGTAAGGTAGCCAGGAGAGCGGGCGCTGCCAAAGCCAGCAGCAACGATAGACATATTGGCCGCGTCGCCAGCTTGACTGGCAGTGCCGTGCATTCCGACGTAGCCAAGCTGGGCGGCCGCAATGCCAGTCTGGGCCAGTAGATCATGGTACGGGTCCTGCTGCATGGCGGTGCTGGGATACGTGATAGAGACGGCGCCCGGCCAAGCAGCTGCGGAACGCATCTCTGACGACAGCTAACCCGGTATCTCCGTCGGCGATGACATCGGCTAGGTACTTCAGGACCACCCGATAATGCCTAAGCCCTCGCCACGGCAGTAGCCGTCAGCAGCGTCCGTGAAGGTATGGCAAGGTCCCGAGGGCGATGGGAAGGATCCCCGGCTCGGACCCGCGTAAACGACCGGGTAAGAGTGCCGAGCAGACCAGCAGCACCTCCGATGAATTGGAGGTGCAGGTTGAGTCAACGTTATACGAGAGGCTGTCCCAGCAAGAGTGGCGCTTCAACTGGCCCGGGATCGCTGGCGCAAAGTTCGGATAGACGTCGACAGCCTCGTCGATGTTAGTATCGCGGTAGTCGTCGGCCGCTTGGCCAAAAGTGGAGTATACCCACTCGGCCGGTTCGGCTGCCTGCCGCGTGCCCAGTGCGGTACCCGACATCGGCGGTGGGGCCATATGAGGAGGTGTTGTGGACGGCTTGCGTTTCGTCTGTCTAAGTTGTTGTCCATTATCTACTGGTGTCATTCATTCTTAAGATCCAGCAAAGCCAGTGCCTATTGTTGACCCATACAAACACGGATCATTCCCACCTCTTCAGGATGTTAAGCGTCATCGACAAACACACATGTGGTCTACCTAAGATACTTGACGTGGGCGGCCATAGTCATAGCACACTTGGACAATCGGATCACCTCAGCCACAAAATCATCAACCGTGTTCAAGTCGAGCCCATGGGGTGGGATCGAACTTCTGGCACGGTCCACGCTCACGAAGTTCGGGATGGACTCGAGGAGTCTGAGGTCATCTACCGACTGATCGCCCAGTGGATTTCGCAACAGATGGAAAAACACAGTGACTACTGCAGATACGGGGTAGAAGAGTAGCATCCTGTGATGAAAACCCCACATTTCTCAGCAGCTGGCCGTCGGATTGAAGGAGCAGAGGGCAAAGTCAGAAAAGGGGGTGGCTCACCAAAAGGCAGCTCCCATCAGGGAAGGAGCAGCATCGCGAAAGTACGTTAGACAAGACCGGCTGGCCTCGATCGACAAGGTCTGACTTTGACTAGACCCTAATGGTAAGGTCGCCGCCGTTGATACGGTTGCTTCGCTTCCCCAGGTGGGCCATGGGCTCGCGTCTCGGTGCAGAGCGGCCACAAGGTGCTGGTACTCAAAGTGCAGCACCATGACGTGCATCATTTGGCTGGCGTCCAAAGCTGGGTCGAGCCACCAGGCGCTGTTGTTGTTGCCGCCGTAGCTCCGGCCGAGCAGCATGGGCCGGAACCGGGCCGGGATGGAGAGACGCCACCGCTCCAGCTCACTGTCAAGCTCGCGCACTTCACGCAGCAACCCAGCATTGAGGGTCGGGCGGTGATGTTGCTGTAGGCGGATCGAGTATAGCAGTCTGCAGGCCTTGGACTTGATAATGCTCAGCCGTAAATCCCCCGGCAGGCAGCAGAGGGCGCCGCTACTACTGCTGCTGCTACTAATGTCATTGTGGTCAACGTATAGCCCCTCTACATAACCCCGAGGTAGTGTCAGGTCGCAGTGCTCGTCATTGATGCAGGGAGGCTGGCTGGTCCGAAGCGCCACGATCTTGTCAAAGGTATAGCAGAGCCAGAAAAGCTTGCGCGCGTGGCTTTCTGTTCGGCTTTGCTGCTCGGGCGCATCGCTGCCTGCGCTGGGCTGCCTGTGTGCTCCCAACGCAAACAACAGGCGACTGGTAAGAGCAAGGGCCATTGAGGCCCTCTGAATCTTGCCGTAGAAGAGGTGATACATGCACTGGTTCACGTTAGAAGCCGACATGTACCCGTACATTCCATAGTAAGCACAGCACAGCTTAGCCTCTACTCCCCCTTGTGGAGCCACAACTCACCTGCATAAGGCAAGTTTGGAGTCCCGTAATGTCCTGGCTCGCTTGGGCCAGGGGCATCAGGCGCTGGGCCTGCCAAACGCATGCCTCGCTATCAATGATGACGGCCGT
Organism: Colletotrichum acutatum; assembly: GCF_030867785.1. Classification (NCBI taxonomy): domain Eukaryota; kingdom Fungi; phylum Ascomycota; class Sordariomycetes; order Glomerellales; family Glomerellaceae; genus Colletotrichum; species Colletotrichum acutatum. Next base: position 62,652 of record NW_026849031.1, on the reverse strand, counting down.
GTTGCGCAGGCTCCATTCGGTGTGGGTAATGATAGCAAGGAAAGAGAAGACACAGGCCTGGGCTGCTGGGTTGGCTGCATGGTGCGGATCGTAAGCCTGACAGATGGTTTCTTGAAATAAGACACCGTCGACGATGGGGAAGACGAGTCGGAAGGGAGTCGCCCGGAACATCTGCAGATAGTCGTCGACGACATGTCGGGACGGCAGTTTGACCTGATTGTAATCAGCCGAGTAGAAGTCGCCTCCGGCACAGCCGGATGAATCGAGCCTCGACAGATTGGAGAAGACGTCAGTCTGTCCCGTACACCGGCGAATCCAGTTCTGATGGTCGGCAGAAAAGAAAGGTGCACCGCTGGGCGAGACAATCTCGTCCAGATAGTATCGGGCAAATCTTAATCCATATGCCGGTGGCACGGAGGAGGAGGAGGACGACGACGAGCCCTCAAGGCCGGCGATCGAAATAGTGACAGTAGGCGAGGCTGCAAGCGATGCCATATGGGTGTCGGTACGTGATGGAGGTCTGGTCATGCACGTAGTGTCGACCTCATCGTTGCTGCTGGTTCTGCTTGCGCTTTGTGGGATCGAGGATAAGCTGCTTCTTGTCGTTGCTGTCACCTGACTATTAAGAAGACAAGTCAACAGCTCTTAATCGCCATTCGATGAACCGAACACCCTCCTCCGCATTCGTGGGCGAGGACAAGCATCTCACAATGGACGCAATGACAACTCACAGTGTGGTAGGGGCTGCGCGTCTTCTCAGGTGCACGACACGGTTAAAGGTGCACTGTAGCTGGTGATGGCTGCACCAGTCGCACTGGGGCACGGCCGCGTCACATTGAATCTGCAGTTGAGACACCTATGGTCAGTAAGGTCAAGCAAGCAAAAGCCACGAGTCACTGTTGCACATGCCTTCCTCTGATGGCACGCATCGCAGGCTCGCTTTTTAGCAGTGAAGAAGCTGGCCATGGTTGCGTGGTGGGTTTGGGCGGCGAAGTGGCAGATTCTGCTTTCGTGTTGGCGGACAATGGAGTTGTGACTATGAAGAAGATGCACTCGTGCCAGGAACGAAGGAATTAGTACGACCCAACATATATAACAAAGTAGGTACGTATTGGTGAGCGTGTAAGTCGGAAGCGACCGGTGAGCTCGGTGAAGGTGGGGCAGGAAGGTGTCACCGAAGGCCAGGAAAGTCAGGACTTGCGGTGACTGACCGAGAAAGACCCAGTTTATTTTTTATCGCAAAGCAGAGACCCCACTAAAATTTTCTTATCGGATCCTCCTCCCCAACTCTCCATTTCTCTTGCGCCCGAGTCTGCTCCAAACAAGACTTTGTGGTTTTTCGTTGTACTCGTCTTTTGAGAACTTTTTCACACTGCTCGACTGGATTTCAATTGACGACATACTAGCGAGAAAACCGATCGCAAATACAAATTTCACCATGTCAGGCTTCCAGATCCCCGGCCTGGGGTTCGCGAAACCCAACGAGACCCTGCCGCCGGTGCCTGCCGATGTTCTCGCTGCCGCCGCGAGCTTCGAGGGCGTCGATCCCGAGATTATCGCCGCCGCCAACGGCACCTCGGAGCAGATTCAGAGCCAGAATGAGGATGTCAACATGGGAGAGAGCACGAACGAGTCGCAGCCCGCCCCTGCGCCTGCGCAAACAGCAGAGCCCGTCGCGGCGGCACCCGTAGCCGCACCACAGGAGGCCACCGACCCCGATGCCATGAACGTCGACGATGCCGCCGAGCCCCCTTCCCTGACTGACGCCCTCGAGGCCATGATCAGTGGTCTCGATCACACTCCCCCAGCCCAACAAGTCGAAGTTCCCCAAGAGGCGCCCGCTGCAGCAGCTCAAGAAGCTCCTGCGCCCGCATCTGCGACCGCACCTGCACCCGCAGCACCAGAGATGATTGACGCCCCTCAAATGCTCGAAAGACCCCAAATGATCGATGCCCCGACCTCCTCCATCGCCGACCAAGACCAACAACAGCCCGCTGCCGAAGGCGAACACCCCGAGTGGGAAGCCGACTCCTCGCCCTACGAGTCGTCCTCCGACTCTTCCAGCGACTCCTCCTCGGACTCGGACGACGATTCCGACGCAGGTGGCTACCAGCTCCTCGGCGTAGAAGAGACGGCGCGCATGCTCATGGAGATGGAAGGCGGCTCAGACGACGAAGGCGGAGGCGACGGCAAGAACGGCGGCGGTGCAGGGACCGGCGCCTCGGGACACCTGCGCACCAAGAACGAAGTAGCCGACGTGACGGTCCCCGCTAAGCCCGACGTGACACTCACCGCGGACGACAAGATTGAAGAGCTCGGGCTCGTGGAGCAAATTGTCGAGAACATCATGGTGGTGAGGGCCTTCACCCCGGGCGAGTACCAGGTCCTCGACACGGGGTCGGTGCTCTGCACTGAGGACCGGAAAGTGTTTGGCGTGGTGTGGGAGACGATTGGCAAGGTGCTGCAGCCGCTGTACACCGTCATGCTCTCCACGGCCGAGGAGATTGCCGAGGCCGGGCTGGCTGTCGGCGTGAAGGTGTACTACCCGCCCGCGCACGCCAAGTTTGTGTTTACACAGCCGTTGAAGAATTTGAAGGGCTCGGATGCGAGTAACATCCACGACGAGGAGATTGCCGAGGACGAGATGGAGTTCTCGGACGACGAGAAGGAGGCGGAGCATAAGAGGCAGATCAAGCAGAAGAAGAAGGAGGCGAGATTCGGCAAGGACGGTGGTGAACGTGGTGGACCAAGTGAGAAGAGGAGCAGGAATCATCGCGAGCCGCATCCGCTGCGGAATGAGGTCAGCGCCGCGGCTGCCGGTCCTTCTACGGACGGCGGACTCAACTACGACGACGAGGACGATGGTCCGTACAAGCCCCTCGCGCGACCGCCTGGGTTCGGCCAGGCGCCGCCTGCGCAGCAGAGTTTCACCACGGAGCCTGAACCGGGCCGCTTCGGTGGGCGTAGAGGTGGACGTGGTGACTCTAGGGGACGCGGCGATAGGGGCAGGGGAGGAGGACGTGGTCGTGGACGCGGCGGGTACGGGAACCGCGGGGATCATAGGGAGGGATACTCGGCGCCGCAGAGACATCATTCGGGCGGCGGTGACCAGCAACATCAACAGCAGCATCAGCAGCAACAAGGTGGACAATGGAGCGGCGCCGGCGCCACCGGGTTCCAGGCGCCCCAGCAGAGCTACAACAACCAGCAGCAGCAGGGTGCGCCCGCGCCGACGGCGCCGACGTTCAACTTCCCGTTCCCCGGGATGCCTGTGCCGCAGCCGGGACAGCAGGGTTTCTCTGCCGTTCCGCCGCCGCCGCCGGGTTGGCCGACGCAAGGTGGTCAGCCTGGGCAGGGCGCGCAGCAGGGTGCTTATATCAACCCGGCCTTCTTTGCGGCGTTGCTTGGACAGATGCAGCAACAGCAGCAGCAGCAGCAACAAGGCCAGCCGCAACAACAGGGAGGACAATATCAAGGCCAGCAGCCCCCTCAGCCTCCTCAGCCGCCGCACCAATGGGGTGCTCAGCCGCCTCCGCAGTAAATCGACTTTTGTCAAGGTTGAGGATGAGATCCGGTCGTGATGCTGGTGGTGGACAGCTGAAGGTGCGAAGCTCGATGTACTTAATTGAGCTCGACGTAGCATACGAGATGGGAGACAGACAGCGTGGGGGTGGACTGGGACCTCTGCGACTCTGCACCTAGATGGCTGAAGCTATAGGAAAGCTCTGCCAGCTACGAGCATAGACTAAGTCTCGAAGCAAGGGACGTGAAAATGCTTCGATCGCATGGCTTGCTCTAGCTGCCATGTTTGGCACACTGAACCGGGAGGCTACCAGCTAAGGTAAAGTCCAATCGCGACCTACACGAGCGAAGCTAGAAAGGAGAGCGATCAGTAGTGGCTATTTGCATCGCTTTGTAATGATTAGAACTGTGGGGACTCGCGACGCGACTATACGCGAAGAGATATGGATAGACAAAAGTGAAATAATAGGTTTCTATTTCGACGTTAGACTATGTGTGCTACGCTCTGACTGACGGAAGAGGCTGTCTCCGAAGCGTCCGCTTGAAAATTCCGAAATGAACGGGTGGGATCTATATTGTTCTAGGCTCGCTCGCTATGATGATTGAGTGTAGCGATTTTGGCCATTGATGAATGGCCTTTGAATATCAACGATCCTGGACGCTACACTGATCTGGTGCAGGAACGTACGGGAAGACGAGCAAGATGAGAGATAGGTTTGTCGCGAAGCTGCATAAGGCCGATGTACGGATCGCCGCTACGGCGCTGTCTCTGTCTGTCTTCTCCCACGTCCAAAAAACCGGGTGCGCAGCAGGAGATCTCCCTCAGATCAAGACAAGGAACACGGCAGGTCTGGCTAGGATTGATTGAAACATTCCATGAGGTAGCCTACCTTTCGGGTTATCCGGCTGATTGCGGGAGCATACCGTACAAAGGCAGTAAAATGACGCTGTGCCGATCTACGACGTCGAAGCCAGGTTTTCTCGTTGTTGTTGCATAATACGTTGTCTGAAGTGCTGACTCTGCTCTTTGTGTAAGGCAAGGATGGTTTGCTGTGCTGCATAGGGAGTCAATGTCAGGAATGCGACGTTCCCCATACCTGGGAATGAGGATTGCGCGGTTTCCTGCCCCCAACTTCGTCCTGACGGAGACGACTCCATTCGCAATGTTGATGTTGTCGGCGTGTTGGTTGCCTGCGAACACCTTTGAAGTACAGGCTGCGGTAATTGACCCCCGTACTCCGTACAGTCACATCCGGGTCTTTTCGTTAGATTGCCCGCTGATTAGCCATCATGTTTCCGCGTGTTCTCGCATGGATGTCATGGATGTCGATGGATAAGGCTGGTGGGCGGAGTTCATCTCCAGTGTGGAGAGATGGGCCACAATGCGAGAAAAATGCCAGCATCTGCCAGGTAGCCAGGTACCGAAAGGCGCTTGGCAGTGGCATGCTGTGGAGGCGGGCAGATCATGGGGGAGGGAACCAAAGTTGAGACTTGAGAGGTGATGGCGAGTGCTGACTGCGCGACGGGTACGAAATAGGCGAACCAAACCTAATGGCACGAGCGGACGAACCGGCTTGTTTCAAAAGGTCTCTCCAATTTCGGTATCACGGGTGTGTTGGTCGAACCCTCGAGCTCAAGTAAAAGCGGTCTTGTGGCTTTAGGCTTTTTGGTGGCTTGACGGCACCGTTCGATGCGTGTCTTAAAATTAGCCTCCAGGTTAGAATTTGTTGTGTGTTTTCTTTGCTTGTTTCCCTGAGACCACGTAGGGGATCTTGTTTGAATCTTCTTCCGGCGCACGACGGGAAGTCTAAACGCAACCGAAAAAGCAACGAGATCGAACGGTGTGCAATTCTCATTTCTTGGAGTCTCGACCGCTTGTTGGACTCAAACACACCGACTTCTGTCAGGCAGATAGGACAACTAAGGGCTCCTCGCGGCAATGTGGCCTGACAAGTCTCGTATTCGAGGCAGATGGACGGATGCCGAGCACTGACTGCTTTCTGTCGCTTGAGAATATCAAGAAGGGCTAATGGATGACAGAGAAAGCTGGAAGCTCCTTGCGACTCGCGAGGGAGGAGCACGGAGCATGTCGTGTCATTCTTTCAAAGACAAGATTGCTTCTTTAGGGGTCTTTAAGAGAGGCAGTGTCGGTGGGTGGTTTGGTGATAATTACGGTAATGGCCGTGGCATTCTACTGTAAGTAGGTCAGCGGTGCCTATATCAACCCTTGCGAGGTTCCGGGCCGAATGGTGAGATGACGATGGGCAGGCCAGCTTCGCCATCACACACGCCAGGCTCTAGCCATTCTTTTCGTTTGTGAGGCTATCTGAGCTTCAGAAGAATGCTATTTCGGTGCATTTCTGCTAATTCCCTTGTGGCGATAAGCTGCCTTTGTGTGTGTGTGGCTCGCATGAATATGGCAGTCTTGCCGTGCTTCTCGAAGGCGATGGGGTAGGATGGGATGCTGTTTGGGCGGGAAAGAAAAGGGACCAGGCTGAATGGGAACAACGTCGCGTGCGGAGGCGAGAAAACAGGAGACGGCGCGTATCACAGCATTGGTAGTGGTGTGTGTGTGTGTGTGTGCCAGTATGGTGTTGTGACATTATGTGACAGGTACAACCACTGGTACAAATGTGTTGGTCCCCTGTTGGCGATGACGATGGGGATGTTGGAGTTTGGGGGCTGCTTGTGGTGGTTCACTGGTGGTTGGAGCTCGGGCCGTACAAACGCCTTCTTTTTCGGTCCCACCTGGCAGGGTTTGATTGGACAAATGGCTCAGGAACCCCGAGCAAACAATTTCGTTTATTCTGTGGGTGTGCGGTGGAGACAGTGGAGACCAGCACAAGAGAACCAATCAGGCAGGGTCGGTACCTGACAGGCACGGCAGGATGGGCGTTGGGAGGCCCCTGCCTTAGCGCGGCCCGTGCATGTGCGCTGATGAAGATGGGCGCCGGTGTGGATGGGCAAGCCGTAAAATGCGACCGACGGATTGAAGTCGGTGCCTACGTCGGAAACCGATGGGATGGGTGCGGGATTTGTTGCTTCCCATTGAATGTGTTCGTATCAAGATTGAAGGGGAAGTTGCTGATATATGGCAGTCAATCATCACCCTTTGGCCGAAAGTAGACGCCAGTGGGTTGATGCCTGGCACTTCTCCGTAGGACAGGAAGGCAGATGTGTAACTATTCAAAAGTGTTTGTTTGTTTCCTCCCTCATCGTGTGCACCTCTGCTACAGTTCATCCCAAGCGCAGGGAGAGGCCAGAGACAGGGCGGATGGTGAAACGCTGACTCGGTAGTGTGGGCGTGGATCAGATGCATTGTCGAATGACCGTCGGAGCCGCGGTTGCATTTTTGTGCGCGTTAATCCCAATCCGTCCGACCTTTCATAGATTGGTGCCATTGTTAAACTTGTGCAAAATGTGATCCGAGCCATCACCCACCGTTACCCAAGAGACATCAGCCAGCTACCTACTTTACGCAGGAGGAGTTAGGTATCCTTACGAGGTAGACAGCAGACTGTGATATCCCCGGACAGCACTAACACGGCAAAGACTGCAAGCCCTGACTTTGACCGTATCGCACGGCCGTCTTTTCCACACGCCATTCCCTTTTCATCTTGATATCTCACGGTCCTCCTGCCTGCTGTCTTCTTACCCGTACCTGTATCCGTACTTTTGCAGCCAGAGATCCTGAAGTAAGCCAAGCTGGAGGGTAAGAATGAGAGTGAGAGTGAGATTGAGAGCAGAAGACTGAGGGTAGGTACCTGTCGCGGCAGGGATCTGCTTCCCATCGACACCCCAGTCGCCCGACCCTTGTCATCCGTCCAACGTTGCTTGGGGCCTCTTTCCCAACTTCCCATTCGCCCAGGATCCTGAACTGGCAGTCTGCGAGTGCGTGCAACCTCAATGTCCCCGGTTCTCTTCTTCTCACTGTCCCTTCCCACTTTCGTGTGTGCCCTCTTCTTCCCATCCCATCCCATCCTTCCCCCCCGTTCTGTCCGAACTGCATCTCACTCGTTGAGCCTGACTGCTTCCTGCCGTTGCTGTACTCTCTCACCTTCAGAGACAGACAGAGAGACTTCATCGTCGTCCTCTCTCTCGCGGCTTCCCAAGAGTCACGGTGTGCAGATTCATCCATTCTTTCCTCCCACAAACAAAACATCATCGACGTCCCCCCAATCGTCTTCATGACAATTTACTAAGACGGTTTGTGACTGTCCAATGACTGTGAGCTGGTAGTGAGATCTTGCAAAAATCAACGACCTCACCTCACCCACATTCTCACTTTACTCTCCTTTCACCTGGCCCAGAGCCACTTCACATTCGTTCAATTGCACGCACACGTACGCGCAACAACACTCGACCTTCAACCCACAACACCAAGGCAGCCAGTCTTTCTCCATTCAATAATCCTCGACCACCGCGACTCCCTGGTCGGACTTGGACTTATTCACTACTTGCTGGTTCATTCTTTCGACGATCGCCTCACGAACATCACAACCTTTTCCCTCCTGGAGCCGGATCCCTTAAGCATTCCCATCACCAGCCTCTCCCGTGCACGCCAGATATCCTCCCTCCATTTTTCAGATACCCCGCCTCGACCCACGAACCTCACGATACGAATCATTCATTACGCGCCTCACACGCCTCACTTTATCTTCACTCATCCCGACGACTTCTGGCGGGCCTAGTTGGATTTGATCCATTTCGATTAGCCCACGCCCGCAACCGCCGCAATGGCTCATCACCACCACCACCTCCACGCCCGCAGGCATATCGCGCCTCGCAACCCCGATTTCTGGAGCAATGTTGGCGACAAATTCAAGGATCTGAATCCCTTTGCCTCCAATGACGAGGCCACGACAAGCAATGGAGGTAATCTCAAAATCCGACAGGACGACGACGATGATGATGCCACGACCACACGGCGCGCTAATACAAAGAAAGGCCGCTCGACCGTTATCAAGACCATCTACCAGACCGTCACTGGTAATGATGCCGTCGCCGCCCCCACGAGCACCACCTCAACCAAGCTGATTGTCGCTCAATCACCCCTCCCCACGAGGTCGAAATCGACGACAGTTGACTCCACCGAGACCACCATTGCCAAGGCCGGCGCCCCCATCATTAAGACTGCCGACAGCTCATCCACCACCATCGATGCTGCGTCTACCTCGTCGCTGCCCACCGTCATCGAGGACCCCTTGACCGAGAGCATCCAGACTACGCTCGCTATCGCGACAGACGCACCCACGTTCGCAAAGACCACCAAGACTGCCGCCACTGCAGACAATGCTAGCATCATCTCCAGCGCTTCCCCTAGCGCAACGTCAACCACGGACAAGTCGACCAGCAACGAAACCAGCGGTGCCGCAAAGGCTGGCATTGCTATTGGTGTTTTGGCCGGTGTTCTCGTCGTCTTCTTGCTCGTCTTCTTCCTCTTCAACCGTCGCAAGAAGCAGATGGAGCAGCAGCGTCTGGCCGATGAGGATGAGAAGAGCCATGGATTTGGAGCCGCCGCCGCTGTCGCTGGTAGCCAGAACCCCCGCGCTCCTCGTATCAGCCTCCGTCCCGTCACCCAGTTCTTGCCCAACTTGAACCTCGACAAGCGCGCCAGCAGGGGACCTGCTGGAGGACCTGCCGTCAACATGAACGCCAATCTGGCTCCCGCGGCTGCTGCTCTGGGTCTTCGCAACCCCGGCCAAGGCGCCTGGGACAGACCGGCAACGAACCAGAGCTCAAACCCCGCGAACCCTTTTGGTGCTCAAGCCGAGAGAATCAACGGTCCCATCGCCGAGGAGTCCGTCAGTTCCATGAGCCTCAACGAGAAGCCTCTTCCCAGCGTCGGCGAGCCTGCTCCAGGGACTGCCGTGAGTGACATCCCCGCCAACGCCGCTCCCAACGGTGCCGCTATTGCTGCAGGTGCTGCGGCAGTTGGTGCTGGAGCCGTCGCCGTTGGAGGCCTGGCTCGCAAAGCGTCGACCCGCAAGGACGGTCCCAAGGCACTGGACCTGACTCTGCCCGCGCCTCCTGCACCCTTGTCTACCATCCCTGCTTCTCCTTCTGGAACCACGTTCAGCGCCGACTCTGCCGGCCCCGGTCACCAATCTAATGGATCCACTGGTTCTGCTGCCATCGCCGCCGCTGGAGGTCCCGCCAACACCACTGTTCATCGTGTGCAACTTGATTTCAAGCCTACCCTTGAGGACGAGATGGAACTGAGAGCTGGCCAGCTTGTGCGTCTTCTGCACGAGTACGATGATGGCTGGGTAAGTTTTGATGTCCATGATGATGAGTTTGTAAGCTAACATCCCTCCAGGCGCTCTGCATTCGCTTGGATAGATCCCAGCAGGGTGTTGTACCGCGCACCTGCCTCTCCACTCGCCCGGTTAAGCCTAGACCTCCTCAAGCCCAGGGACCTAACCAAGGACCTCCTCGTGGTCCTCACATGGGCCCTGGTGCTCCCCGCGGTCCTGGTCCGAACTTCCCTCCTGGTCAGCGGCCCATGAACCCCCAGGGCGGCCCGCCCTACCCCCGCCCCGAGTCGCCCGCAGGTCGTCCCATGAACGGTGGTGGCCGACCTCAGTCCCCCGCCGGCAATGGAGCTATGGGCCCCGGAGGCCGACCTCAATCCCCCGGTCCTCGCTACCAGGGTCCTCCAGGACAGCGACCGCAGAGCCCCAACGGAATGGGAGGTCGCAAGCCAAGCCCCCCGGGGCCTAGCAGAATCCCTCAGCCCAGCCGAATGAACCCTAATGGTCCTCCCAACGGTCCCATGAATGGACCGATGAACGGGCCTTTGAACGGGACCCCAGCTCAGGGTCGTCCAGGCCCACCAATGGGACCTGTCGGCCGCAAGCCTGTCCCTGGACAGGCTGTGTAAATGACAACCAAAGCAACGTTCATATACACTGACTCCCCACGTATATAACGTCTTTTGGCACAAAGACTGGGGATTCATCTACGTTTGACGATAGACTAGGGTCTACTTTGCATTCTGGACAGCACGGGCACGGCGTTTCTGCGAACTACCACAAAAAGAACTTGGGGGAGATTTCCCCTCCTACTGGACTCTGACGATGATCCGATCAAGGGGCGAAACGAACCCCAACGACGCGTTTATACCTTTCAAGTCACTCATTCATGACACCCGCTTTTGATACACCCTTTTTGCAGCCTGGTTTCAGTCGTGGCTTGCAATTTTCTTTTCTTTTACGCTTCTTCACACTCGCTCGAACACCCACTGTTTCGCGATTTCGATTCACCTACCTTGGCCCTACCTTGTGCCAAGCGATTGCAGCGGCGGCCATTAAGGATGGGCCAAGGATACGCCTAGTGCTTAATGTATATTGCTCACCCTTGTTGATTGTTGCTTTTTGACACCTCTCGTTTCTTGCAGCTCTGGTGGCTGTGTTTGGTCGTTTAGCAAACATACTGAGCGACCTTTTTGGCAGGAGACGCGAGTGTGTTGCGTTGATTCCTTTTGAGATGCCTTGAAGTGGCATGATTGGGAACAGCATAGTGGATGGAGAGATGGAGATTTGGTAGTGGTTGAGACAGATTGAGAGAGAATCTAGGTCCTCCTGAAAGGGAAGGGACGCAAGAGCTGCTTCTTTGTGTCGAGCAAGCTAGGTAGACAATGAGATGCCTATACCTGAAAACTATGTTCCGCGTTGTATTGAACCAATGTTTCTGAAATTGATGAACGTGCTACTTCCTTCTCAAAGTCTGGCTCCCCTACGGTGTCTGAGCTCTCAAGTACCTTATGGAGAGGCATTACTTACAGCATCATAGAAAGATGGCAGTACATCCAGTCACGTTGCTCTGTTTCGAGCGCCCATCCGAGAGCCGTCTCACGAACTCAGGATCGATGTGCCCGTCACAGTCTAGTAGGTTTCAATACTACTCTGATCTACACGGCTTTCTGCAGGCCGACGCCGGAGAAGCCGTCTTGCTACTTACACGGAAGCTGCCACTAGGGGAGATAAAAATAAATGGTGTTTTCGTAGATGTTCCATCACGGATCCCAATCAAAGAGATGAAAGCAGCAGCTATGGTATGTGGCCAGAGGATATGTTTCAAAGCTACTCGTTCGCCATATTACCGTGTCTTTTTTGCTTCTTCGGCAATCTTTGGAAGTCAATTGATTGTTGAGGGATGATGAGCAGTTCACGGCCTTTCGTCTTGGGCAGTGTAAACTGAGAACCAAGTCCAATTTGTTCATGTGTTTAAGCTAGAGATCCATATGTGTAGGTAGCCTTGGGAGATGCCACGTACATCGATCACAGAGCGATCCGCTATGGGAATTCCCCTCAAAAGTATGACGGGGTGATGTTGCCATTCTTCAATTGAATGTTGTCATACTTGCCGCGACTCATCCGCAGTCTTTGAATCGCGCGAACGGCGTCGTAGCAACGAGGCCCAAAGTCGTGCAGCAGGCTGTTGTCAATGTCCAAGTTGCTGCAGCAAGCCTGAATACTCGCTGCATACATACAACTTTGCCAAGCCAATAGAGCGAAACGAACTGATTTAACCGTCTACGTTTCCATGATTCTTGTTCGGAAAAATGGTATGGGAGGTCACAGTAACGTCGTTTACGAGGGTTGTAGATTCACGACAGCGTAACTTCACGGCAGCGTACATCTTGATAGAGCGGGGTTCACCCGCTTCTTTTCACATGTGTCGCCGGTGTTGCAGGTGTTGCAACGTAGGCACGGCTAGAGACTGCCTTTTCCCTATCAACATTTCAACAGTTAAGAGTCTCGACGCCGACTTATTGTCTGGAGATGTACTACTGTAGCACTGCCGGGAACCCGGCCGCGGCTCTTTGGTGGTAAATAAACAGGAACCAGTCACGTCTTGTTGATTTACGCGGATCGTCGACACGGCATGTCGTACGTGGAGGGATATGGGATGCTTCTGTCCGTGGATGTTACCATTTCGAACCATCTAGAGATTTCTTCACTGAGCGGAGGAGAGTTCGAATGACTTCAAGGTGGGAGAAAGATACGCGGTGAATCAGGAAACATAAAAGGAATGGATTTTTCCGCCATTCTGGACTTCGACTGGCCATCTCAGATCATCGTCCACCAGCAAGCAGATCTCAATACACCTTCCATTTGGCCTCACCCGGCATTCAACACTTTTTTCAAACAACAACATGAAGTTTTCAGTCTTGATCCTCCCCGTCCTGGCATCAGGTATCACAGCGCTCTACGTCCCCGACAAGCTGGTGCAAGCGTTCCTCAAGGACTCGTCGGAGGGAAACTGCTGCAACGAGACGCCCTGCTTCATCGGATGTCCCGTGGAGGGAGTATTCCGCGTACGTTCTTGTCTTTTCATATCCCCCCCCCCCCCTCTTTTTCTTTCTCTCTTATGTTCCGTCTTTCTGCTCGGCCTGGACCGATGTACTGACATATCATTTAACGGAACAGCTTTGCTGCTGAAAACCGAACCAGCCGGCCAATACCAATTGGGGTCCAGGAGGGTCGTTGTATGGAGTTCTTCTATGGAAGTTTAAGCTCGGCCGACCAAACACACCGGGATGAAGGGGGAAAACTGAGGAGGACCGATGCCTTTCATTATGTTGCTCCTTCTCCTCTTTGAAGAAGCGGTGCTATTCTCGGTACAACTAATCTCCCCTAAATGATTAAATGATGAATGAGACAATCCTTTGACGTGGCTTTACTCTGCGTCTCTCTGCGATGTTCTTGAGTTATTCTACTTTCGCGCTTCCACCTGCCCCAGTGAACCTTTCGAGGTCTTACCAGATAGACCCTCTCTCATCACGGCGCAGACGCGTTTTGTCATTCGTATCTTGAACTAGATTCTCAGTATCGCGTAACGCCCATGTCCAGAATTCCTGGGCCGAAAAAGAAGCTGACCCTTTCCGACATTAGCCTATCCAACAAGGCAAGTAATTAGTACTAGTTCCTGTTCTACGATTACTTCGGGAGAGTCAGTTAGCTAGTTCATAGCATCTAACGAATGTCACAACGTCTCCTCCCCGGAAATCTTTTTGTTTGCTGAATATGGCATGCTTGATCCAGGGGTATGTAGCTCTCGCGGCTCAGGGACCATTGTCTTCTTTGGCAACCATTGGTGATAAAGTAAGTGTCCATATGGACGCAGATAAACAGTGTTCTCAGTGTCTACAAGATGCTTGCTTCATGGTCCAGGGTGGTCCTCTTCAAGCTGGTACCCAGGGATGGTCGTGATCTAGAGCTGAGACCTACTCTTGAATTACCTTTACGACCATCGTGATTGGCCGAAGGCTCAGTTATGCTGTCACTGCTCACGGCTCGGCGCTTTGAGGCATGCTCGCGTTTCTAGGTGAGTATCTCATAGTTGATGACCGGGAATATCGAGGTGAGCATAGGCGATTCTGCATTCTCGAGATCTGCTTCTCAACCATTCAATGGTGAGATTCGTCGTTCTCCTGCTGGGCAAAACCGAAGGCTCTGGTCAAGGCCGCGGGCTCCTAGCAATTGAGCTTATTGAATCGGCAAAGGTCGGACGCCGCCGTTTCAATCTGTTTCTTAAGGGTTCACTGAACAACACAATCCATGTATCACTGAGCGAGCAATCCATCGCGGGGCCGTCCAGTGTTCGCAACTACCGCTACCGCGCGGCGCTCAATTCCTGGGGTACCGTATTTACATTGTACAAAGTTTTCCGACCGTCCGAGTCGTCGTTTATGAGTTCTGAATCGCCTCCGCCTGCGTCGTATCCTTGGCCTTCCTCGCGGCCTGTTCTCTGTCGTACTCGATCAATTGCTTCGACCAGCTGTGGGGTGCAGTATTAGCCCGGAATTCTCTCTCATGCGCACATATTTGCAATAGCACGTTGAATGCGTGGACATACTATCTGCTGGGGAAGAATCGGCCCTCCTGAGGCATCACGTAGCGCACCTCCTTCTCGGCGCTGATCTTCCAGATAACGGCAACGACACCGGCCATGACGGCACCGATGACGGCGGTGTTACGCTTCCAGTTCGCAGGCTGGGCGTACCAACCACCGGCCGGCGACCAGACGTGCTTGGGGTAGCTTTCGTGGGTGTTAGAGGAGCTGTTTCCGAAGGATCGGGGTGGTTTGCGTTCGAAGGTGATATGCGCTAGGTTAGAACTTACGGAACCTTAGGACCGCCTCCCTGTTCGTGAATTAGCAATTGACCAGGAATTACTGATTGAGAGTTGACGTACCATTTTGACTGTATTTTCAATATGAGGGGTTGGATAGTGTGGTGATGGCAATCGCTTTCCCGCCTCGACTCGATATTGAGCTTTTGCCCTTGGACGTCGCGAATGGTGAAGTGCTGCCATCCATTCCTCCCGAAAAGTGGGACCCAAACCACCCGGAGCTGCGGAGGAGCGGATATTCCGCGACTGCTCTACTGGCTTCCACTCATGGCTCGTGCACAGGACCCCCTAGCATGCTGGAGCTCACACGACTTCGAATCGGTCGGCTCCAGAAACTTTTTCGTGACGGGAGACCGGCGCTGTTCGAGAGAATTCGGGACGTGGAACTTTTTTTCCCTTGCCCCCTTTGCGATCCAACCCCCCAGCGAATACCACATCCACCCAATTGCTATCGACCGCATTGTACAACACCATTTCCTTCTTTGAACTTTTTTATTCGTTACGTTGTTACTGGGCTTTCGAACAGCTCAGCAACACACCAACCTCGACCACCGAATGGCGTCCCAGATGAAGAGGTTAAGGATATCAAGATGCACCGGGCAACTGCTCAACGCCCAGGCCAGGACACACGCCTCGCCGTGCCTGACGCCCATCTCCTTTAGAACACAGCTTTACAACAGCAACCCGGCGCGGACACTATCGACCTCCTCCCCGTCCTTGGCAGCAGTAGCAGAAGAAGCATCATCCGACGCTTCAGCCAACACCACCGTCACCACCACCCAACCCGTCAAGTCGAAGTCGAGAAACCTCCCGTCACCCGCCCCCGAAAAGGCCCTCCAGTCGGCCAAGCTCGCCGCCCTCCACGCTCGCCTCTCCCTCCCCGAGAAGCTGCCCCTCCAGTCCCTCGCGCGCACGCTCGTCGACCCCTCCGCCGACCCTAACCCCAACTTCAACAACGCCAACCTCGCCGTCGTCGGCGGCTCCCTCATCAGCTACCACGTTTCCGAGTGGCTCATCACCCACTACCCCCGCCTCCCCATGGCCATCCTCTACGAAGCCATGCGCGCCTACGGCGGCCCCGACTCCCTCTACCGCGTAGCCAGCCAGTGGGGCGTCGAGAGCGCCGCCGCCCCCGGAGGCGAAGTCGACCCAGGCCTGCTGCAGTTCTCCCAGGACCCCGAGGCCCACGGCGTCGTCCACGGCCGCTGGGGCTACGTCCGCAAGGAGCACTTCGAGCTCGACAAGTTCAAGTGGCGCCGCTCCGTCTCGTCCCGGGTCGTCCTCGACGACGAGTTCGGCGACGTCCTGCACAAGCCCAGGCGGAACCCGCTCGAGCCCAAGCCCGACCCCAATGACCCGGCCCTGCTGAAGGAGCAGCGCGAGAAGCTCCGCAACGACGCCTACGCCGCACACGTCCGCGCCGTCACGGGCGCCGTGTACGCCCACGCCGGCCGCGACGCCGTGCGCGCCTTCATCGACGCCCACATCCTCAGCCGCCGCGTCGAGCTCGAGAAGCTCTTCAGCTTCAGGCTGCCCACGCGCGAGCTGGCGATGCTCTGCGCCCGCGAAGGATTCGAGGCCCCCGTCGCGCGACTCGAGAGCGAGACGGGTCGTCTGAGCAGGACGCCCGTCTACGTCGTCGGCATCTACAGCGGGCGCGACAAGCTCGGCGAGGGCACGGGCGCCAGCTTGGATTTCGCGCGTCTGCAGGCGTCTATGAATGTTCTCAAGGCGTGGTACCTCTACAGCCCCGGCGCCAAGGTGCGGGTGCCGAGTGATATGCTCGTCGAGGGCGCGAAGCCGTGGCAGCCTGTGCACATTGACATGGGAGAGATTATCTAAAGAAAAAGATATGTTGGGGCAACATGGGGAAGAAGGAAAAGAAAAAATGAAAAGCAAAATACATCGACTGTAATTCATCCATCGGAGGAAGAGAAGAGAGAGGGGCGACAAGAGAGGGGAGGTGACGGAGAACGTTGTTCAAGGGTCGGGAGACAGGTGATCCCGGACTTTATCAAGATGCCTTTTTGTTGGGCAGTGTACATTTTGAAGCAAGGACATGTAGAAGGTCAAGCATGTCTCTGTAAGATGAATAGATTTGTAAAAACAATGACACACTCCTCGAAACGGGGCCATTTACTGAACTTGATCTCATCACACCATACTCGGCCTCTTTATGAGTTGCAAAACATTTCAAAGTAACACACTTTTTATTACAATGGATCTACTTCCAATGATTAAGCTACGCCATCCTTCAAGAGTCCTCCACCTTCTCGGGTATCTTCATTCCAACAATTCTATAATCCGCCTCTTTCAACTGAACTGATCGCCCTCGCCCAGCTTATGCGCCATCCCCCGCCTCACCAAGCTCCGGTACCGGTCCTTCTTGATCCCCGCCTCCCTCTCCAGTCTAAGCTTCTTCTTGCGCTCGTAGACGGCCCTCACCGTCCCGCGAATCTGCTCACGTCCCTCGGCGTAATTAGCCCTCGCTAGCGCGGCCACCTTTTCAATCTGATCAGGCGTGTAGACAAAGTTCCAGGTGCTTAAATAATCCGTCGTGCCGGGGTTGATGCCGGGCGCCTTGGGGTTAGCGAGGTATGGTAGGTAGATGATGGCGATGCCCGCGTCGGCCTCCATGAGCTGCCACGAGTTGGACTCGGTAATCGCCTTGGACGGCGGCGGGGTATCGGATGACGACCGCTCCTGCGTCGTGCCGACCCAGACGGTGCAGTACCCAAGCTCGCCCGACTCCTCGTCGCCGGGCGTGAACTTGGCCGCCTGCCCGCTCTTGGTATCCTCGTCCGGCTTGCGGTGGCCCTCCTCGGCCTGGTGTTCGCGCTGGTATGCCTTGGCCTCGCGGAGCTTCTGGTCCGCATCCTGCGCGGACGCGGCCTGGGCTTCCGAGAGCTCGTCACGCACCTCTTTCGGGGACTCGCTTGCCTTGGGCCAGCCGACGCCGACGGGCCAGCCCTTGATGCCGCGCTGGCGGGCGTAGCCGTCGGCGACGGCAAGCCAGTTGTCCGTCTTGATGTCTGCGGAGGCGTCAAAGGCGACAACGACGTCGACGTCGCGGCCAGGGCGGAGGAGCGGGTAGATGGGGAGGTTGTTGGACATGCCGGCGTCCATAAGCTGGATATATTCGGTGTTGTAGGTGCTCTTCGGGGCCGTCTCGGGCAGCTTATCCTCCATACCATAGGCAAAGTTTGCGACGGTGCCGGGGTCGATCGGGTGGACCTTGCTGAGGTCCTCGTTGTAGCCCGAGATCATGCCGTCCAGGGCGCCAAAACCAGCGAGGCTCTGCACGAGAGGTTTGATCTCGTTGTAATAGTGGCTCAGGGTCGCGCAGAAAGCGCTGCCAAAGACGCCGAGGAGGAACGGCATCCGTGTCTCTGGGAGATGGAAGCCTTCTTCAGGGGGTACGTCGACGCCGTTCTTGAAGCGTCGGCCCATGGCCCAAGTCGGGATTCCAGCGGAGAACTCCTCGCAGAAGAACTCGTAAGGCGTGATCTCGAACCACTGGAACCAGGCTTCCTTCTTGGCGACTTCTTTCGCGGCGTCCGAGGTGGACGGCACTGCTCCGCTCCCATCAATGTCCACGTCGGGGATCTCATGGCGGACGGCCGTGTAAATGGGTAGCGGGTTCTGGCCATATTTGATGTACTCTCGTTGGTTGGACAGCTTGAAATCCCGATCACTCACTTCCAGTTCGCCCTTGGGAACCAAAAATCTCGTCGCCAACAGGAGGCCGTAGACGTCGACCAGCCCAAAGTCCGCGCGGGGGTCACCCTTGAGCTTTTCAACAAGACCACTAAGGAGGTACTTGCTTGTCGGGGCAGAGAGAAGGGTCTGGAACGCAACGGGCGGGTAGGCGATGTGGATGCCGGCGCGGGCTTTCAGATGCTGCAGAACCTTGGGGAGACTGCCCTCTGAGATGGAAGAGTGGTAGAGGGCCTGTAGCCAACATGACCCGCTTACACCAGAGGTATATGTGACACAGTCAAACAAGCCATCTTCGTCTGCGGCGAGCATGGAACCGGTGCCGGCAACAAGGGCTCGGAGGCCACCTCCGGAGCCGCACATGGCAATGGTAGGGACGTCGTCCGGGTGGACATCCCTCTCGTCGATCTCAAGGTACTTGGCTAATGCCATGGTAGTGACTCGCTTCCGCCTTGCTAGAAACTCTTTTTCCTCATCACATAGATCATTAGAAACCCTGACCTTGGCGGAATATTGCACCTCGGGGTTGATGAAGGGGTCATGGGCTTCTCGCCAAATTTCATCTGCTAGAGATCCGGGTGCCATTGACAGCTGGTGATGTTAGTCGATAGCAATAAGTGGTTATGTTTAGCAAAACTCACCTCTCTCTGGAGCTTCCGGATGTATCCGGGAACCAACCTGGACCACTCCGGCAGGATGAACCCAACAATTTTGTCTGCAGTCCATTCGACGTCGGCAGAGTCGGACAACGTCTCAAACTTGAGAGCAAAGTTGTACCACGCAGTCTGGTCAGACTTTGTGCTTGCCGCATTGCTGCGAACTCCCTTCCTCCTCTCATTTTCAGCCAAGGACAGCCGCTCAAACTCATCAGACGGGTAGAGCGCCCAGATGACCAGACCACCGGTGAAAATGGCCACCGGGATCGACGTCTTCTTAGGCGGGACCTTCTCCCTTGCCGTAAAGAAGCTGTGCCGCGACTGGCGGGGCAGCGTAGGCCTCCGGTGAACCAGAAGGCCGTGAGTTCTGATGCGGCCGACAGTCACGCTGTGGTGGAATGATCTCGCAGCCCGGCGCATGGCGTCGCGGGAATACGGCTCGAATAATCTCATCTTGGCGATATTGAGAGGCTGAAGTCGTGGGACATGACTGGCTGGATGAGCCAGAAATGAACGGTGGTGTTGATCTACCTTGCGTTGATCGGTTGTGAATTGGGGTGTGTCGTGGCGTAGGGAGGGATATTGGTGGTGTTGGTGGTGATTGCTATCGTTCTAGCTTGCTCAGGAATCTCGACAGTTTTACGGTTGCGGCAAATTCGTTGTCTTCATTTTCGATCTGATAACTAAACAGTCCGGTGCTACGGATGAGAAGGAGAGGAAAAAAAACTAGAGATCCAAGATGGCCGCGGCTACTCCGGGGAAAGAGCACCGAAGCTGAATTAAGCGCAAAGCGCGAGGCAATGACAGCGAGGTTAGCTCAACAACTTTCTCTCTCTCGCTCTTTCCCGACCCTGGTCTGCTCCTGACATCATTGAGGCACGATTGGGATTGGTGGATCGAAAGCAAGGAACTGCAAGGGGGGGCGAAGGGGCCTCCATCATATCTGTTAGACTGATACTTATATCTTGGCGCAAATATCCCGCTGAAGAAAGTACCTTTCTACGTCCCTGGATCTCCACCGTCCGTTGAGAAAGCTCCGGGCGGGTTCATTCGCCAATTGAACTGGTGGACCCGGCCGCCGCTCTGGCCACTCTGTGGCGCCAGATTTTTCTTTGGCCCACCCGGCCTCTGCCGCTTCCCATGTGACGATGACATGTCTGTAGTGTCACGGCTCATCGTTCGGGGAAGTCTAGAACCTCAAAGTCTCTTCAGACGACCCCATACGCAGGTGATCGGCTGGAGGAAACAGTGGAGAATCTTCTGGCAGCTGTTCTTATTTGTTAAACACCCGTTCAAGACTGATGTCGTTGCTCTTTTCAAAGTCAACATGTATCTTCAACCAGTTTCCCATCCTCGACTGAAGCCTAAACTGGACTGTTGGAGTCTCAGCCACAAGTTTGAGCATCTCACAACTTTTCTGGAGGGGTTCATCCAAGCTATACGCCAAGGTAAATCTTGCCCATCGAAAGACTCCAAAGCTCACCCCTGAGCCTGGACATCGCAGTCCGAGGTTTCGCTCCTAGATCGAGCCACGGTCGTACGCAATCCTGTCACATAGGTTCGACTTTGCAGATTAATGGGCCAACGTCCGAAACTATGAAGCCTGCACCGTAGCTTAGCAGCATAATCATGTATCTGTCGGGCCTGGAATGGTCGCTGTTATGTATCTGACTTAGGAAATAACAACGATAGGCAATTTCCACCTGGACATGCAACTGCTGCAAACATATAGGTTGGTTGATTGGAATATACAAAAACCCCAGGCCAAGTCTATGCCAAAAAGCACCCCAACAAGAACCTCGCGGAATTACGGGTCCTTTTCACACCAGTCTGCTGTTTGTAATGAATCCCAGCATCTCATCTGAATGCTTAAGATACTCGGCTTACTAGTGTCAGAGAAATGACTAAACTTCCGCACCTTTCCGATTACTCAGGCATTGGACTTGGGAGAGAGCCTCGGGATTTAGTCAAGCCGATGCTGCGATATGCTTCATGACTGCATCTTGAATAGCTCAGTCTATCATTTACGCCAATAGGCTAGATCTCATGCAAGGCTGCTACTGCCTCGACTACCAAAGGTCTCAAGCGCTGCTGGCATGCTTCCGAGCGACATACTGGACCTCGTGGTGTGAGAGAGGAGAGCCGTCGTGACAAGTTTGGGGAGCATTGCCTCATGGAATAGGGGTACTGTGTGAGGTGCGGCTGTAATTCAGTGATCTTATTGAAATCTCTACAGCAGCTGAGATTCAAACACGTAAGGCTGTTGGAAGTTCTGATTTTGCGATAATCAAGAGATTGAAGTCATGTTTTTAGACATCTAGTACGCAAAACTAGTGACCCGTGGTGACGCTTGCTGGATTCTAGTGGCATATTTGCAACTTGCTATGCTCGCTGGATGTGTGTGTCGAGAGCTGGTAGCGCTAAGGGAGAATTGCGAAAAGTAGGTAATCTTCAGCGATGCTTATACGTGCGGTGTAACTGCATAGTATTATCTTGTCATCCAATACTCATCAGTCAGAGCGGTCCGTGGTTATCTTGATACTGTAAGTGTCCAGCTTGTGAGTCCTTCGCACCGAGGAGGTAGAGAGACAATTTGTATGGTCACATGAGACAGATATCTTGACCTGGCCTCGACACAAATTGTTCCAGTAACTGTCCCAGACCAAGGCATGTCTCAAACCCTTGCCGAGAGAGTTACATATCTCTTACTTGGTTCGATACCTAATACTCTCACTAGAGTAACTGCTGGGACACAATCTTTCGTTGCGACCTATCGCATGAGAGGTCCATGCGATGACCAAGAACCAAATTCACCATATAATTCTGCAAGGGATGCTCAAGCCTAGGTGGCGGGTGTATTGAATCCGGACCGAGTCGGAGCACACATCAAAGGCATCGGGGCAGAGCCCCACAAATGCGGGTGCTCGAGAGCCGGCCATCTCTCTTCGGAGCCGGAGCCCCTTGAACTTGGAAGGACCTCAAGCCTCTTATTTTCATGTCTCCACAAGCTTTTTGTAGCTGGGAACCACTCGATCCCAGGCATCGCGATCGAAAATTTGACGTTGGAGAAAAGCCCTGGTCGTGGGCCACTCCTTTTGTTCTGGACTGGCAAGAGATCGCTGTTCTCGGAGGCCGAGTTGCGGCATCCCACAGGCCGAACTCATTAGCATCCAGATAGAGCTTTCTTGCGACCTATGTCGAGATTAACATTACGCCTCTGATGCGTCTATAAATTGCAGACATAGATTCTACGATCCCGGCAGCTCGAAACAGGGCCGCAAAGGTTGCAAACGCAAGGCCGAGGCGTCACTTGATGATACCGAAGTTGCCATGTAAGCATCGCCAGTTTCGGACCGGCGAGGAGACTTGCACCACTCGTGCAAGGCTTGGATTATCAGACTCGAAGATAAGGAGGCGAAACGTCCTCCTGGTCTGCAATGAACAGCGTAGGAAATCTTGGAAAGTGTGGCTTGCTCCGGCAAATTACAGTGGCGGGCGTCAACGGTGCTTCCGCGCGGTTTCTGTTCACTTATAATCATCTCCTCTCGTTTGTCTCTTCTGCCCCCGTCTGGCTTTTTGCTGCAGGATCTGCGCGAAGCCGATCAGCGATTTGTCCGACGCAGGGAGTTTGGGGCAAGACAAGCCAGAACCGAGACACGGCAAGGCTGGCTGCCAGACTTGCATCCCGTGCCTTATTGTGGTTGGGTGGCTGATTGGCAACAACTCAACATACTGCCACGCTGCAAAAAAAATGTTACTTCACTGGTCGAGGAGTCTCAGGATGTGTTGGACCATAGCTGATAAGGTGGTGACGCAGCTTGCGTGATCTCGTTGGTAAGTGGTCCGCTTCTTGTTTGGCATGCCACAAGCACGATTGGTCTTCCACAGCTTTTGACCACGAATACATTCTTTAAAGCCCCCAGCGCGACCTCGTACCTGCAACTCTGTTCGAATGACACTCATTGGATGGACAGATTCGTGAAGGAGGCCGCGGTGATGTGGATGCTTCGAAGTGGCTGAAGAGAACGCAGCTAACGTAGTATAGCGGCCGGGGCACCTTTCGGCAGACGACGGGGTGTGTTGCTCTAGGTTTCTTCGGGGCAAGTGACTGGCAAGTCCCGACTCCCGGGGGGAAACGAGCGAAAGAGTCTGAGAGAGGGCCATCAGGTGTGGCCCGGGTTCAGGGACTACTCCTGCAGGTTCACGGGGTCTCGCTGCAGGTAAGAGTGGCCAAGAGGATGAAGGGGGTGTGAAGCCCTGCAGAGACAGCAGGGCATAGCAAAGGGAGAGGGAGAAGCTGGGGTGAAGCCTGTGAAGTCAGTGTCAGAAGACGGCCCGTGTGTCGGAACGTCTTTTTTCCCGTTCCTTGGAGACCGAGTGGGTTTATCTAGGTACCTGGGTACCTCAGATTGGGGGTCGCCCAAATTTGGATTGTGCCGTATGTGCCTGAGGCGTAATCTAAGTTATTCATCAGCCCCAGCGTGTCGAGGTATGAATTGTGACCGGGATGCCATAGACAAGAATGGGTGGATGGCTTCCTCCCATTTCCCATTTGGCCCCATTCCATCTCCGTCCATCCTCACACGGCGGGATCCACGGTGGTCCATGCCTTCTTTGCCAGGCCGTGCTGGTCTTGGTGGCTCCGTTATCATTACTGACTGATACTGGCTTTGGCGCTGTCTCTGGTTCCGCCGTCTGGGCACAGGCGCTGTTGGGCCACGGGCGTGCCTTTCTTCATCCCATGGATCATGGATGAGACGTGGAAATTGGAAGTCGGATTCCTGCTTTCCCGGCCCTCAATGCAATCAGAGTGGTCATGAACACCTAACCAGAGCTTGAGACTGCTGCTTGCTGCTATAATCTGTACCGCAACAGCAATATCGTTCCGCAGGCCCTGGCACACACAATCGCTGCGTAGGGACAAGATCTGCTCAAGTACAGCATGGTTAAGCAATACCTGCCAGTCTCATATTCGTCCCAAGTTTTGACTTTTTTTTGGAGAAAGGAAGCCGAGTACGCAGCTTGCGTGCATTGTTGACAGTACCTTATCGCACAAGCACGCGGGAATCCAGACAAGGCCAACAGTCCGGGACGGCAAAAAACTCAACTTATTTCATTCCCTCGGGACACCTGTCAAGGTCGTGATGCAATCATTTCACGTGGGCTTTCCTTGGCCTCTTGAACATGGGTGGATAAATGCCCCCTTCGAGTCTTAACATTAAAATACTGTGTGTTGGACGCGAGGTAGCGGTGCTCAAACGCAGCCCCAGGTTGTTTCTCCTTCCGTGCTGTCCCCGTGGCCTGGCCGGCAAACAGTTGGCACTCTAGTGTACTTTGTTTCTGAGTGGAGAAGATGCCAGTTGGAAAATCATCGTAAATCGCCCAAGCGTCGGGCAGGAATAAGGGGTCCTCTCTGTGTCGCGGCTCTTGAGATGGACGGTAATACTCGAAGAGAAGAGACTGACAAAGATCACAAAGTTTTGAATAGTGAGGGCAGGAACTGGATGAATAGAGATATTGGCAGCCATCAAGAATAAAAGTACGTAGTGCAAATCTTACCTTGTCTGTGTTGAATTTCAATGTCTGTCGTTCCTTTCCCCAATCTCCAGATGCTCCTTTTGGCGGTTTTTTTTTTCTGATGCTTCATTACGACCACCGCCCCCATGGCCAATCAGGTCGCGCCGTTAAGGGCAACCCCGGTCTCTAATTCTCCTGCTCCATCCACCACCCTTGCTCGGGATCCACTCAAACCAATCTAGCCCGACCGGGATTAGTCCACCTCAACCCCCTTTTGCTTGGGGAGGAAGGGGACAGCAACGTGCTTCTTCCCCGTCCATCATGCACCGTGGCCCAGTAGGCCCAACACCATCTCCCGTCCCCCATCAGGCATGCTGGTCCCCTGTATCTGCACCTCGTAGCGGCGGGCAAGCACCACCCTCAGTCCCAGGTTCCGTCCCTTCCCAGTGGCTGCCCTCTGTAGTCGTACGTGTACTTCGTATGCGTAGTGTCCCTACCTGCCTAAGTACTGAGCGTAGGGAGAGAGCAAGCAGAACCTAATGTAACGCGGTGGTACGGTACGTGAGGTGACCTGAGGTGAACCGTGAAGGGAGCACCGACCGTCGTCAGGAAACGGGGTCACACAGCCAAATCTTTCTTGTCCCCGTTGCACCCTAAATTTCCCCTTCCCACCCCCAAAACGTACGTTCATCGAGGAACCTACTACCTACCTCACCCTACACCTCTCCTTCTCTACCTTACTTCGTAACCACCACACCTTTCTCTCCCTTGAGGTTGTGATTCTTCTCTTCGGCCCCATCATCAACTTTGCCCTCGAGCATTTCGCCATCTCCTCTTTCGGTACCGAGAGGTCCAATTGTCTGTCGCCAGACTCTCACAACCACCTTTCTCCTTTTCTATCGTTCGTTACCCATCTGCGACGCTCCTTGACACGCGACTGCTTTGTAGACGTCCAGGTATGTGAATCTTCCCCCGTCTCTTTCCCCATACTTCTCCTATCGTCCAAGATTCGGTCGAGGAAACAAACTAGCCAAACAACTACTCCATTTCTCTCCTTCACTCGGCCAGCTGGCATCATCTTGCCCTTGCGCAACACCACAAACCCCATCACCACTTGCCTCGTCCCATCTCCTGAGCCAACCTTTTCCTGCTCTCCAGCAGCATTTTGCCTCATATCACAACCAAGCTAATACATACTCTTTTTGCTTCAGATCCAGATATTTTTCTTGAGACAAACATCTCCAAGACAACTCCCCCGATATTCGCAATGGGTAAGCAGCTGGCAATCTCATGATCTACGAAACAGGACCGGCAAGGCAATACGAGAATCAGACCGTAACGATCACGGCTACATGGGAAACCGTAAACGACCAATCTCAGAGAATTCGCCATTCGCTCCCGCTCAACGCTCTCTTCAATATCTCTCAGATGCCTCCACTGGCTCCCAGCACCCGATAGCATAGCCCGGCGACGTGACGGTGGAGGACAACAGTCGGGCAATAAATGAAAGACGGCATATCCCTTCGCATTTCGACATCAGACAGCCCGGATCATCTTGTTCTCGCCACTGCCTTGCCGCCTTGCTGAAGCTTAATCTCTGGAAAAGAATCATTACTGACATAAATGCAGCTGACGAAGGTTCTCCTGCTACCTCCCCGCCGCCCTCGGCGCCCACTTCGCCCCCCGTCGAAGAGCCTTCATCTGACTCCTACCAAGCTGGCGGTGCCCCTTCGGCTCCCTCCAGTGATCTTAGGAACATTGTTCGCCGCAAGCTTACTGGCTATGTCGGCTTTGCCAACCTGCCTAACCAATGGCACCGCAAGAGTGTCCGCAAGGGCTTCAACTTCAACGTGATGGTTGTTGGTATGTAATTTTACCGTTTGCTTCCATGACCTGGAATATCCGCTAACGCCATTTATTCTAGGTGAATCTGGACTCGGAAAGTCGACCTTGGTCAACACGCTCTTCAACACTTCTCTCTACCCTCCCAAGGAGCGCAAGGGCCCTAGCTTGGACATCATCCCGAAGACGGTTACTATTCAGTCCATCAGCGCCGACATTGAGGAGGCTGGCGTCCGCCTTCGCTTGACCGTCGTCGACACCCCTGGATTCGGTGACTTCGTCAATAACGATGAGTCCTGGCGCCCGATTGTCGACAACATTGAGCAGCGTTACGACGCTTACCTCGACGCCGAGAACAAGGTCAACCGCATGAACATTGTCGACAACCGTATCCACGCCTGCGTGTTCTTCATCCAGCCCACTGGCCACTCCCTCAAGCCCCTTGACATCGAGGTCATGCGCCGCCTTCACACCAAGGTCAACCTGATTCCTGTCATCGCCAAGGCCGACACTCTTACCGACGAGGAGATTGCCAACTTCAAGTCCAGAGTAAGTAAACCTTTGTTGAGCAACGTGTGACAGCCACTAAATTCCTCCAGATTCTCTCCGACATCAAGCACCACGGTATCCAGATCTTCGAGGGCCCGCGCTACGAGCTTGACGACGAGGAGACCATTGCCGAGAACAACGAAATCATGTCCAAGGTTCCCTTCGCTGTCGTTGGTGCGACTAACGAGATCACTAACGCCGACGGCCGCAAAGTCCGTGGACGTAGCTATCCTTGGGGTGTCATCGAAGTCGACAACGAGGAGCACTGCGACTTTGTCAAGCTCCGCCAGATGCTCATTCGGACGCACATGGAGGAGCTCAAGGAGCACACCAACAACAGCCTGTACGAGAACTACCGTACCGACAAGCTCATTGGTATGGGCGTGTCGCAAGACCCCAGCGTTTTCAAGGAGGTCAACCCTGCTGTCAAGCAGGAGGAGGAGCGCGCCCTGCACGAGCAGAAGCTCGCCAAGATGGAGGCCGAGATGAAGATGGTCTTCCAGCAAAAGGTTGCCGAGAAGGAGAGCAAGCTGAAGCAGAGCGAAGAGGAGCTCTACTCCCGCCACAGAGAGATGAAGGAGCAACTGGAGCGCCAACGCATGGAGCTCGAGGAGAAGAAGCAACGAGTCGAGAGCGGCCGGCCCATCGAGAAGGAAGGCAAGCGGAAGGGCTTCTCGCTCCGTTAAGATGCCTCCTTCTTTGGTCTCTTGACGCCACACGTTGCTCGCATTCTTCTTTCCACGACCCATGTCTAAGTACCAATGATGCCCATACAATACCAGCACACCGCGCCTCTTTGTCGATTCTCTTCATGTTCTTTCTTATCACCCCCTTTTTCTGGACCTCTTTTAATCACACACCCTCATCTAATCACTTAACGGAATCCCAGCATCATCAAAAGTCTTTACGAAGCAGTCACGCAGGGGGCTTGATGCAGATTAAGGAGGGAAAGACGCGAAAGGAATGAGGAGTCATTGCTTCTCTTTGTCAGCTTAGTTACAGTGCTTCGAAATGATGATTCCCTAGACCTTGTCCAAAGTGCCTACTTGTGTGATGTGTTTCCTCTCACTAATATTTCCGAGCTTGATTACTAGTCGTAGATTTATAGTTCATTATCTTTTTAGTGTGGCTGGTGCCGCAAAAGGAATGTATGATGGAAGATATATCAAGGACGAGCCTCGAGGCAACACGCCCCCTACATCGAATTCTGGAACCAGTGCATATGTTTGATTTCTCTTCAATTGATGATGTACATAGACGACTACGTCTACACCTTTTTACATGCAGTCCTACAAGTTTTTGGGGATCCATGTCCTGTTGTACACTGCCGTCTGATCTTTCCAACGGCCATCTCCTCTTCGGCACCACGACCACTACTACCACGCACAACGCCTACATCTTTACATACAACGCTCAGCCCCTCCTCAGGTACCAGTTGAAGGCCAACTGGTTCGTCTCGTAGGTGAAGGGAGTGGGCACCTCGGCGGAACCGCGCCTTGCGACAGGGTGACGGAGGTAGACGGCGGCGCAGATGTTCTGGTTCACCTCGAGATAACGCGGGATGAAGGCAAAGGGCGCCATGTAGCGACGCGGCTGCCAGGGGGTCCAGTAGGGCTTGGACTCGTCGATGGGGTTCTCGGCATTCTTGCGCAGAAGCTCGGCAAAGGCGCTCTGCTCGGCCTTGCTGAGGCCGCTGAGCGCGTTGCGGACGTCCTTTGAGGAGATGAGGTCCGTGACGGCCTCGGTCTCTGCCTTTTCTTTGGCGCTCGTCGGCTTGGAGTGGTCGGCGGCTTGTTCCTGCGCCTCTGCTTCGGGGGAGACGACGGCCTCGACCTTGTTGCCCTCGAGCTTGAAGTCCTTGAGCAGGGCGGTGAGGTTGTTCATTACGCCTTCGTGGTCGAGCGTGGCGACGGCGTCGTCTGTCACGCGGCCCGAGGTAGAGAGGGCGCGCTTGGCTTCGGCCATGAAGGCCCGGAGCTGGCGCTTCTTGCTGGGTTTGAGGCCGTCTTCGTCGCTGAGGAAGGTCTTGACGGAGCGGACAAGCGACTTGAGCTGCTTGTGGAGCTGCTTCGACTTTTCTGCCTCGGAGAGCTGGGTTCCCTCCTCACCCTCGGCCGCTGCTTCTGCTGCTTCGGTGACGGCCTCGCCGCTCTCCGCGGCGACATCAGCTTCTTTGACGGCGGCGTCGGCGTCGGCGGACACGGGTGCTGCGTCACCAGATTCCTGTTCTGAGGCGCCCTCTTCAGTCGCGGATTTGCTGGGCTTGCCGGCGTCCTGCAGGGATCGATAGTCTTTACCAGCGAGCCAAAGTGCGTGATTGGGAGTCTTGGGCCGGCCGGTGGCGAAGAGAACATTATCGACGTCGACCTGGAACATATCGCCGGGGTTGAGCTTGTAGGCACCGTAGCGCATCTAGAATCGGATGGATTAGGTGTCTGCCGTATACAGATGGTGGGATCTTGTATATCTGAGCTGGGAAATATGGATTACTCACGACTTTGCCGTTGACCTTGACGGCGCCGTGTGTGCAGAACTGTTTTGCCTGGAGCGTACTGCTGGCGAACATGGCGCGGAAGATGGCAACGTCCAGCCTCCGCTCAAGGGGTGCGAAAGCCATCTGCATGTAGGGCGTCATTTGCCCAACGGGACGGGCAAGCATCTCGGTCTGAGCATCAGCATTAGATCTACGTCCTTCCCTCCGACGCCTGGCTTGTTCGAGCTTAGAGAAATGGTATGCGGTGGGCGTGAGGTCCTCTGATCCCGGCTCGGCGTGCAGACCGGAACCGCGGCCGGCCGAGTGCTCTGATCCGTCGTGCTTGGCGAGGTACTCAGGCGGCATATCGACGGCGGAGAAGAGGCGGCGGGAGAAGTTGCGTGACCATTCCGCCTCCTTGACGTGGGCGCCGTGGTAGCCACGGGTCATTGACTTGGCGGTCCATTTCTGCTGGAAGAAGGTTCTCGAGGCTCGGTTTCGTTTCAACTTGAATGTGGCGAGGTTGAAAAGATTGTACTTGTTCCATGACTGGCGGATTTTCTATTCGGAGAGAAGAGGCGGTGATGGTTAGCTCCAGTTCATCCATCGTTGGTTTCAACATCATGCGATGAAAGATGCGCAGGGCGATTTCAGGGGAAAAGCACAATGCGATTGACGTCGAGGCTCAATGGGAAAGAATGGGGCGATAACTTACTGGCTTCGCCAAGTTGTACCACCTTGGCTTTCTACCTCTCATCTTGGGCTAATTGGGGCTGAATGGTCGCGAACTTGGAGCTGGAGGGATGGCGACAGCTTCAGGAGCACGAGACGCAGAGACGGAAATTTTGGTGATGGAACGGCATGTCCCGATTGTCGGTACGTACTCCTTCTGGCCTGCTGTGAGAGCTGTCACGTCGTCACGTGCAGAGATAGGCAGCGTTGGAATTTAACAGCAAGATATTGCTTACCTAAGTAAGGTAGTTATTCGAGGCTTTGTGAGGCCTGGGATTATGGCAGTACGTACCCATACTCCCGTGCCTATGTAGCATTCGCAGCCACCCGTGTGGTTGATTTTTTCATTCTCCCCACCACGCCAAGTGGAGTCGAGCTGCGGGCGGTGAGCCTCAATTGCGCGCAAGCCGCCGCGGCAGAAATTGGAGCTCTCGCTCGTGCATGCGAATTCTGGTCGCAAAATCCTCACCACTGGAGAAACGGGGGACTTTTTTTTTTCTGCCATTCCCGCTTGACCAAGAACCATCGCCTTTCTCCGTTTCCTGTATAAACTCTGAAAGGCAAGACACATTTCACCAAGAATTCTCAGCTCATACGACGGTTGTCGAATTGCATTGACTGGTTTTCACATTGTAAGCTTTCTCCGGATTACTCACTTTCCCCTCTGACTCTTTGCGGTTGCCTACCCCGCCACATAATAAATACTGCCGACCTTGACTCCCCCCGAGGCTGGCGTTGTGTTACTCACCTTTGTCGCGCAACAACTATCTAATTGCGATCAAGAACCCATCATTGACAACATTCCTACTTCACAGAACATTCAATACTTCCCAATTCACAACCCAACTCGCCCTACGATGAGCGCCGCCGAGGAGACCAAGCCCGTCGAGGCTGTTGCCGTCGAGGCGCCCGTCACGGTCGAGGAGCCTGCACAGGTTGAGGAGACTGCTAAGGCCGAGGAGACTGCGGAAGTCGAGGAGAAGCCCGAGGTCAAGCCCGCCGAGTCTGAGGCTAAGGAGGCCGACATCATCAAGACGACCGCCCAGATCGACCAGAAGACCCATGCCAACAATGTCAAGTTTGACCCTTCTCTCCTCAAGGAGACAGATGATCCTGTTGAGATCCGCAAGCAGGTAAGGCGCCCCAACATGATGCACTCCAACTGACCGATTGACTAACGTGATTGACTACAGGTCGAGTTCTACCTGTCGGACAGCAACCTTCCCCACGACAAGTTCTTGTGGGAGCTTGTTGGAGGATTCGACAACAAGCCTATCCCCCTTAAGACCATCACCAACTTCAAGCGCATGCGTCGCTTCCAGCCCTACTCTGCTGTCGTTGCTGCGTTGAAGGAGAGCACGCAGGTCAACATCGCTGGCGAGGAGGGTGAGGAGACCATCCAGCGCAACCAGGCTTACACCTCTGGTAACGACAAGTTCAACGCCCGCTGCGTCTACGTCAAGGGATTCGGAGATGAGGAGCCCACTACCCAATTCGACCTCGAGTCTTTCTTCCAACAGTATGGAACCATCAACTCCGTTCGTCTCCGCCGCACCAACGAGAAGCTCTTCAAGGGCTCCGTCTTTGTCGAGTTCCCCGACGAGGAGGCGGCTCAGAAGTTCCTCGCTCTGGACCCCAAGCCCAAGTGGAAGGAACACGACCTGAAGATGATGCCCAAGATTGACTACGTGAAGGAGAAGTCCGCTCTCATCCTCGCCGGCAAGCTCGAGCCCAACACCTCCCGCCGATTCTTCGAGGGCAAGGAGGGCGATAGCCGCGGTGGTCGCGGTGGTCGCGGCAGAGGTGGCCGTGGCGGTAACTTTGGAAACGACGACTGGAAGCAGCGCCGCGACCACGACCAGAAGAATGGCTTCAGGGGTGGCAGGGGCGGACGCGGCGGACGCGGCCGTGGCCGTGGTGGTGACCGCCGTGGTGGACGTGGTGGACGTGACAACCGCGAGAACCGCAGGGATCCCAACGAGATCACCAACGACCGCAACGCGTATGTATCACCGCATCTGCCCAACGTGGACAGCAGTACTAACCAGTCTCATAGTGGCAAGCCTACCATTCAGGCTACGAACGGCAACGGTGAGGCTGTCGCGGAAGATAAGAACAGCAACGGCAAGCGCGGACGCGAGGAGGACAGCGCCGCCCAGCCGGAAGCGAAGAAGGTCGACACCAAGACCGACGTTGCCGCATAGGGTAATGAGATGGAAGCCCCCTCATTACACCTCGGATTCCTCTGAAACAAGATACCACTTCCAAAAGCAACTTTTATCGGACTCGAATTTTTGGCTCTCCTGCCTGTTGATAAACGAGGCACACGGTCTATGGCGTTCATGGGACTTGACTTTAGGTATTACTGGTTTAGAGGTCTGGTTGTTACGAATAGCATGAGCACGCGACCTTACTCGGCAGTGCCTCTGTCTGCAACAATGCCACTGCGAGAATGGACCTACTCACAAGCAGATGTGCATTTCTCTGTTGAGACACAATCTAGTTCAATCAAAATATTTCTGACCACTTTGAACCACTGTTGCCTTTCTCGAACTGATCGAATGAGTGAGCACCGGTCTGGGGCTATTTACCTGCCGTACAGCTTGGCCAAGACGGTTGCTAATGCAATGCCATCAATGCACCTTCACATCGTCTAAATACAAAGCGGAAGACCAGTCGTTTTTGAAGGGATCAATCTCTTACCTTGTCCAGCTGCCCAGGGTTCCCGTATCCATGCATAGGTTACGGACAATGGCCGAGACCGCAAAAATCTGAGGCGCCTGAGGATCTTCGCCGTCACAGTCCTGACGCCGAAAAGGTTGCACGCTGTGACAGCCGAAGCCGACAAGCAGGACGTGTGTGGAGATGGTTAGCTCCATCGCAAATCCAGACCGACCAACAAGAACGGTCATCCGAACGTCAGCGACCCTGGATCGCTGCCGATTCGGCACCGGGCGCTTTGCTGGGGCCCTCTCCAAGCTCCGAACCTCACCAAAGAGATGTCCAAACGAACGGATTACGGAGGCGGAGGCAAAATCCGGACTCACATCTTGTCAGCTCCTAGTCAGTTTTCTTGCCTTTGCGCCCACTTAGACCACGGCGTTTGTGGTCCTCTATATCCGCTTCGAGTACCTTGACTAATAGATGCACCCAGTTTTACCTGGATTCAATGCCAAAAATTTCTACACGCCCACCGGGAGCAAAGACATCTGGATCCAAATACCCGAAAAAAGAGACAAAATGGAGGCGGCTGAGTCCATTCAGCCTTCAGATCTCGGGCATATCTGTGCCTAGCGCCGCTTCAGACGGCGTCATGGGGCACAAGGAGACGACCCTCCGGCCCCAACGCATCTCTCGGCCGTTGAGTTGAGCTGTGTGTATCTGCGGTCTCTTGGACTGCTAGTAGTCACACATATCTTATGCTGACCTGCCGACGGACGTCATTGGATAACACGAAGCTAACAATCATGCTCGGCAGAACAACCACCTTCCCGAAGCCGCAAGTGCGGGCATGCGCCGATGGAGAAGCGATGTGCGGCGGGCCGCCTTCTGGGGAACACGTTGGGGCGTCCCCGGTGTTAAGAGATTTTAATGGGAATGATTCATTCCTTTGCCCTCCTTTCTGGTGCTGGCGGCTGTTCTACTTTTTTATTTAATTGGGGCATGTTTCCGGTTGTCTGGAACGTGTTTGCTTCGAGTTAAGCCTCTTTGTTACTTACTTCTACACTATCTCATCTACTAATAACCACTACTGTTACTACTACTCACTTACATACGTCATTGAATCTTTCTCTCATAACGGCATTCAATCCACGCCAAGGTCACTGGCCTGGCATGTTCACGGAAACCAGTGCAACCACAGTAAACACATAACTTGTCAAGGAGATGGCGGATTCAAGCAACCCGTCACACACAGTTCAACAAGACTCATACGATGAAGAGGCGCGATCAGCAATCCCCCAGCGCACGACGCTGAGACAGCAGGTCGAGAGACACATCACCGCAGCGTCGGAGAAGCAAGTCGAGGAAAAGCAGACAGACCCTTCGCGGCACTCGTCCTCATCAGACGATAGCGACAGCAACTCAGAACACAGCGCAAGCGTCCTCCATGGCGTACGGAGCTCGAGGTCAAGATCTCTATCGAGGACGGTATCTGAAGTAAGAGATGGTATCGAGAACAGGCGAGACTTGGAACGCGGCGAAGAACTCGATCTCGAGAAGACACCGACGGCGAGAACCGCCCGAGACCCGAACCTCGTAACATGGGATGGTCCGAACGATCCTGGAAACCCGAAGCAATGGTCCATGAAGAGGAAATGGGCCGCAGTCTTTTGCAGTAAGCCAAGTTCCTGGTCACCAACTCGACGCCTACTAACAAGGTTACAGTATCATGCTTCACACTGCTCTCGCCAGTCTCCTCATCTATGGTTGCACCCGCTCTGGAGGCCATCGGATCCGACCTCAACATCACAAGTTCCTTCGAGAAGGCCCTCGCTCTCTCCATCTTCGTCCTCGCCTACGCCGTGGGACCGCTAGCATGGGGTCCTTTGTCGGAGCTCTACGGCCGT
Organism: Colletotrichum acutatum; assembly: GCF_030867785.1. Classification (NCBI taxonomy): domain Eukaryota; kingdom Fungi; phylum Ascomycota; class Sordariomycetes; order Glomerellales; family Glomerellaceae; genus Colletotrichum; species Colletotrichum acutatum. The sequence continues at coordinate 27,938 of NW_026849031.1, read as the reverse complement.
GTCATCGTCCTCCAGCTCACGAACCTCTTCTACATGTTCTTCAACCTCGGATGCGGTCTTGCCCAGACAAAGAGCCAGATGATCGCCTTCCGCTTCCTTGCAGGCCTCGGCGGCTCGGCTCCCCTAGCCATCGGTGGCGGCGTACTAGGCGATCTATTCGAAGCCGAACAGCGTGGCAAGGCAATCAGCATCTACTCCCTCATGCCGCTTCTGGGCCCGGCCATCGGCCCCATCGCCGGTGGCTTCATCACCCAGAACACGACATGGCGCTGGATCTTCTACAGCACCACCATCCTCACGGCCGTCATCCAGTCCATCGGCTTCTTCGTCCTGCAGGAGACTTTCGCGCCGGTGCTCCTGACGCGGAGAAAGAAGCGCCTCATCAAGGAGACGGGCAACACGGCGCTGCACACCGACTTTGACCACCCGGACCGCACCATCGCGCGCACCCTCGGCATCGCCTTTACCCGCCCCTTCCGCCTCCTCGGCACACAGCCTCTGGTCCAGTGCCTCGCGCTTTACATGATGTACCTCTACGGGCTCATGTACCTCGTGCTCTCGACCTTCCCTACCCTCTGGATGGGCGAGTACGGCGAGTCCGTCGGCATCAGCGGCCTCAATTACATCTCCCTCGGCCTCGGCTTCTTCATCGGCGCGCAGACGTGCGCCCCGCTCCAAGACCGCATTTACGCCGCTCTCAAGCGCCGCTACGTTCCCGATGGCGGACCGGGACGCCCCGAGTTCCGGGTACCGATGATGATTCCCGGCGCCGTGCTTGTGCCGATGGGTCTCATTATCTACGGCTGGACGTCGCAGTACCACACGCACTGGATCTGGCCCAACATTGGCGCGACGCTGTTCAGCGCCGGTGTGATTATCGGGTTCCAGTGTATTCAGGGCTTCTTGGTCGATACGTACACGCGATATGCTGCTAGTGCCGTTGCGGCGGCGACGGTGTTGAGAAGCTTGGCTGGGTTCGGATTCCCGTTGTTCGCGCCGAGTTTGTATAACAAATTGGATTATGGTTGGGGCAATACGTTGCTCGCGCTGTTGGGTGTTGTTATCGGGTGGCCTGGCCCGCTGTTGCTTTGGAAGTTTGGACCGAGGTTGAGAAAGAAGAGTCAGTATGCTGCTGGCTGATTGATACCCATTGGAGTTGAGAAATTTGGAGTCATGACATATAGACTGATATCAGTAGCCTTTTACATCATTTACGTATTTAAATACCTTATTCTATTGCTCATCTCCCAATAACCATTGTGTATAATTAACCAAGGAACTCGCCGCTGAGCGCTCAGACAGCAAACAAACACAAGCGCTGTTAATGATGGACTCAAAATATGACTGATTCCGCCTAGTCCAGTATCGCCTGAGCCTGGAAATTTTTGCTCACAATTTAAAGGCCCATTTTGCAGTATCTAAGGTAACTTGGTAAGATCAGCCAAGTAGGTGACACAGTAGTTTGCCGTCCAATACCTTCGCTCTAGTTCTCTTATTCCTATTTGCTCTGGTTCTTTCGTTTCTCATAGAGCACGCTGTAGAAAGCGTATAGTAATGATCGGTATCCTACTTTGCAAACCCTTTCGGTGATCCTCGACTGAGAGGTAGGGTTGGACATCTTTCTCAACGAAGATGACATTGGGATGGATCCGATGTCTGCAGCTCGGAGCGTTGCGGAGGACATGGACCGGAGAGAGGAAAAGCACCAGTACATGAGAGAGACGATCGGCAGAGAAGGACGACTCAGTGAACGCGGAGGCCCAGCCCATTGGAAGACTTGAAGGTTGACGACCTGCTCTACATCTCGCAGGTATGTTCTTAAGGTGGAGCGCGATGATCCGGCGATCCGGCTGTCCGGCGATGGAAGCCGGTCATCAATTTGTGACAGGGAGCCTCCGTGCCGGGGCGGGCAACGGACGCAAGGCACAGGCTGCGCCGCTGACTCAACAAGCCGAAGATGCGAGCTCATCGAATGCCTTGGTTTCTGGTTAGCCGAATCCATACAGGCCATTGAGACGACGAGAAGGCTTCAAGGTCTGATAACGCTGAGAGGTGATGATCATTCATAAGTCTCCTGGGATTAAGCCTGTTAGATTTTGGCTCTTCATTTTCAGGCAAGATCAAGTGACAGTTGCTAGACTTCGTCAACTTCAAGGCAAGTTTGCTTCTTGGACTACAATGACGTAGGAGTTAGTTAGCAACCCGAAGGATCGTACGAAGGGTGGGTTTGGACAATGTCAAGTTTTCTGCAAGCGAAGCTTGAGGTATTTGCCTTTGAACCCCCCATGAAGTTGAGTAAGTATATGGGAGTCGCAATGCCAACGCCAGGGACTGATCCGTTCTAACCAAGAAGAGTTGTCGGGATGTGGGCGGGCGCAGTCGAGAAAAAAAAAGTCTACCAAAAAGCACCAAGAGCATAGCCATGCTATCATGAGACTGACTCGTAAAAGGCCCCCTTGCCGCCCCCTTTCAGGCCCCCTTCCATGCAACTTTAGTGCCCCTTCAGGGTCTGTTGAAGGGTTCTCGGAATGTGGGCGGCGTTCTGCGCCGTAATCGGAAAACTTCGTGCGGTCATTTCAGCAAATGCTTCACTTACACGATTAGGCTCAGGCCTTACCCAACAAACAAGCATTCAGGCCCGCTTAGCAGCCTGTTTTATAGGCTTCTTATAGGCGCCCTCATCCGCGCGGTTGCCAAGAAATGCTTAGCTGACGGATTTGACAGACGATCGTTCCAGGTCTATGCCTGTTGAGCCTCCATGAAGTCACTATACGGGCTTCCCGAGTCTTCCACCACGCAGTGGACTGACTGGCTCAATAGCCTTGACCGGCCAATTCGTGGAAATGGGAGGCGATCGTCGGGAAACGAGTAGAAGAATCATAAAAGGGTCAGGAGACTCTCGCCTCTCAGAATAATGTTCAAAGTCTCTTCACTCTCACTTCGACCGTAACAAGGACTTCAAGCCAATACATTCGTTCATAAAAATCCATTGCAACTCTCGCGATGCACTCCACTCTTTCAACAAGCTTGACGGGCCTTGCCGCCTTGGCATCTGCTGCCTCCGCGTTCCCTTTCAAGCTGGCAGAAACTGCAAACTGCGCAGCTGTAAGCGGCACATTCGAAATCGAGAACTATAAACTCTATCCCGAGAATTTGGATTGGGACCCTATTCACTGCAAGCTCTATATAAGGTATGGTTGCATTGCAACCCTCCGAAGTCCGATCTCGTCACATCTCAAATCCTAACCTGGTCACCTAAACTTTAGTGCCAACTTCAACTCTACAGTCCTTGTCTACGACCCGTACAAGGCAACCTACGACATCCTTTCTTTCGACGGCATCACTGGCGTAGACCCTTACCACGTATCCGGCATCGACTATGACGCGACAACCCAGTCCATTCTCATTTCCGCCAATAGCGGAGAGCCTTTTGTGACCTCCGGCTCGAACATGACCGGCGGCAACAAGGTCATCCGCTGGGATACCAACACAAACTCCGCTGCGTACACGGTCGACCTGATAGACTTCACATCCAAGCTAGCAATCAACAACTCAACCGGCGGAGGATACCAAGACTTTGCAGAGGACAAGGATGGCAACGCCTACGTTCCCTCGGTCTTCCACGTCCCCGCCATCGCCAAGATCACCAAAGACGGCGAACTGTCGAGCTGGTACATCGGCGAGCCGAGCTCGTCCAGCAAGTACATGTATCTCGGCATCATCTTCCACGAGGCCTCCAATAAGCTCGTCATCACCGCGCCCTATCTCGGCACGTTCCTCTCCTTCGACGTCGGCTCGTCCAGCCCGGCGCCCACCAACGTCAGCATGACCTGGCCGGCGGACGGCTCCTACACCGCCAGCGATCTCGAGTGCGACGGTCTGCTGAACCCGGCTCGCTACAACCGCGATGTCCTGCTCTGCTCTGAGAACGGGCTGCAGGCCATCACCCTCTGGGCGTCCAAGGATGGCTTCGCTTCGGTGGAGTACATTGGCAAAGTCATGGACAACTCGACGACTGACATCGCGACGTGGGGGTCACCGACTGCTACTGTGCAGATCCAAAACAGTATTTACATCTCGCACGAGTACTTCCACGATCTCAACGAATTTGATGTCGCTGGTAATCGTTCTACCTTCCCCTTCGTGGATGTCACTGCCGATTTTGATAAGTTGGTTCTGGCTGCTGGCTACAACGTCACGGACTGCTAGACATAGCCCAAGGGGATTGCTTATTGTAGATTAGAAGTGACCCATGAGTCTGAAATATGATTGAAAAATAGGAATTTTGTTAAGAGACCTGGATTACTGTGCCTTTGCTGTAGGTTTACGACTTTCTTGACATGTTTGCAATCAGTATGTCGCACCATCGCTCAGCTTCATCTGCTTGGCCAGCTGAACGATAGAGGTCGATGAGGTTTCGGATGGCTCTTAGTGATTGGTGCTTGTCTTGTCTCTGAAAATGCTCTGCTGCATGCTCATATGCCTTGCACCCATACGCGACAGCCTCGTCAACTGAACCAGTCTGATAGCATAGCCGAGCCATGACTTCGTAGTGAGAGAGCTCCAAGAGAAGCCATGGCCTCTCATGATTTCCTTTGTTCTCCTGAATTAGAGAGTAAGTACGTGCCAGTGCTTCCTTTGCCAGTTTATACTCTTGTCCCCAGGAATAGATCCCGGCTACAACCGAGAGGCATTCGCATGAGCTTTGGTAATTTCCCTCTGCAAAGTGTGCTTCGCTGGCTGCTGTGTACTTGGACAGGAGCTCACCGAACTGGCTTACGTCTGTCTCACCCGGTTTGTCGAGAACATTTGACGTCGAGCCCAGAGCTAGTGCTACCACTCTGTTCAGGATCCCCTGTTGTCCTTTGAGAAGCTGAACGCTACTGCCAGCCATCATGCTGAGAGTCGTAGCACGGACTTCAAGTGACAGGCACCTGAACCTGCCCCAAACAAGAGCAAGGGGGTGTTGAGGACCCAATATCGTCTCGTGCATTTTATGGATGAAAGCAACTACAGGGTCGGATATCTCAGGCCCAAGTTGCATGGTGCGGTAGGACAAGATGTAAAAGAGGAGTGGATCTTGCTCTTTTATGGAATGACCGAGCGAATCGAGGCTATTGTTCAAGGCGCGAAAAGCGGCCTCCAACTTGTTCGTCCACAATAAGGTAATCGCATTATCCAGATCGGTGCGCATCTCAATGACTCGCAACTGACCGACTTCATCGTCGAATCCATGTATCATGTCCTCCTCTATTGCCCACCCGCCTTCCAGACCCCCTTCAAAATAGCCCTTGAAGATTCGTAGCATTTCTTCGGGTAGCCGTAGCTCGAGGGGTCCTCCTATGAAAGCGGGAAGTTCAAGAGATGGCGAGGGTGTCCGGCAGATTATGTCAAGGCCTGCATTAGCGGGAGTCTGAGCGTAATTACGAAGCTTGTAGCGCAAATCGGGACGTCTCTCCAAGTAGCGCGCTACTCTTTCCCAATAGACTTGCTGGTTTCGAATGTAGAAGTCCGTTTTCTTCCCCATGGCTTCGCGCTCTCTTTTAAGCTGGGCCATGTACAAAACTTCGGACTCCTTGAGCTTCTTCTCGAGCCCCCAACTACGAAGTCGAGTCTTGTACATTCTCTCACTTCGGATATCGTTAGCTCCTAGCTAGTTACGTGTGCAGTGTTTTCAGGCTGAGCTCACGTGGCATTGAGGCTGTAATCACGCTCCATAATCTGCTTGACCTGCTTCAACGGCCTTTTATCGTCCTGGTAGAGTTTGGTAATGATAGAACGGTGGCAGTCCCAGACTTCGTCTGTGGCGTAAGTGATCCTTGTGATCAACGGTATTTCAACATTACGTGGGGTATCCATAGTGTGGTAGAGAAGCCAAGTATTGTATCGTGACTCGATAGTAGCTGCGAATCAAGCGTAGCTGGTTTCTGGACAGGAGTCAGTGGTCTTCGCTTGGTGCTTGGAGGGAACGAGCAAGGATCAGTCGTAGAATCACTCCCTCGGTAGAGTGAGGTCGTCGTGGCGTTCGTATGGAAGCTACTAAAGGTTACTTGGGCGCTTCTTCGGTAGCCAAGCACAAAAGGACTTCGCAGATCTGATCGAAGGGGCGGTGGAATTGTAACGGTTATCAATCATTGGGGGAGCACTTCACCGTTGGCCGTGTATCTTGTCACATTTGGCATGATTCTGCATGGTTGGACTTCATCCTGGTCACTTCAACGGTGTACCGCTCCATATCAGGCCGAAGGGACCCACTCGGCCCGAGTTGCCAGCGGGCCTTCCTCCTCAATTTGGGTGACCAGTCCCAGATAGACATTAAGACTACCTAGGTAGTCAACTGGCACTTTTTGATTCCTCTAGAAGCTTTCGCATAACCGCTTGTACACTTTTCTCTTCTCTAAAGTGTCATTATTTTTCTTCATTTAATCCATGATCTCGTTTTCCTGGGGCGAGCAGGCCTCTTCACTGTATGTGCACACCTGTAACCAACATCCTCAACTTCAGGTGGTGGTTCCATCACCCTTCCAACTCTGGCACATTTCATTGGTTTAGAACAAAAAGACTTCGCATTGATAAGTGGGACTCGAATATAAACCCTGGTTATGCATGTTCATCCCAATCCAAATCGGTCACTTATCTGCTAGCCTGATTTCATCACTCACAAGAAAGATGTTGGACTGCAATCTGATTCCACAAATTACAACCTCGTCTAACCTCAGGGAAGGTCCTTATTTAGACTGAACACCGGCGGCTCTTGTCCGGGCTGACGTGAGAAATACTATCTGCCTTGCCGCATGCGTCATACCCTCCTTCACTGTGGGCCAAGTCCATAGCTTTCTTCTGTTACGACTAATGATGCGTGTACCGCCTTATTTCCGTAATACGCCAGTCTGCTGATAACCTTCAGCGTTTTGATACGCTGTAACTCCAAGAAGGATAAATGAATGCGGGATTGGGGGCGCAATTGTTTGATAGAGCCGATCCTTACCTCTGGAAGGAGTAGATATGGTGCATAGTGGCCGACAATGGAGAGCTAGGTTGTAGGGAGGAAAATGTTGCAGGGAATTTTGTAAATAATCCCTGAAATAAGGCTTGAGCTAATCCGGTTATGGTGGGCATTCAACACTCTGACGACAACGCAGTTCATATGAATGACCGATAGCCTTCCACAGGCAAAAGGCGCAGGCACAGCTAGAACTAGGGTGCTTCCTTCTGAGGTGGAAGCTGTGAACCCCGATTGGGTCCGACCTGGTCACCGGTGGAAAGATTTCAAATCACCTGGGTCTGAGAATCTTGGGTCAATAATTAGGCTACCACATAATCCTGAGGTAAGACTTTTCCTAATTTTCTCAGACTTCTTTTCTCTGTGTTCTTGAACCCTCTTTCTTGTCACTACGCACCCATAATAACAGTATTACAGCATCTGTCACGACTCCCGCCGTCTTGGCAATGGCTGACGCGCAGACTTACAGCACACTTGAGGTAGACACTCGTCAAACGGAGAACGGACTTGAGTTGCATCATACTGAGAGCCAGTATCTTCAACGGACTTCGGACTTTCACCGGAAGCTGGACAATCATGACCACAGCCAAGCCAATTCCCCTCAACAAGACGAACATGACTCAACGGCCAAAGCTGGAAGGCGAACCACCATCTGTGGTCTTTCACGGCGAGTGTTCATCATAATACTTGTCGTGGGCCTGGTGATGCTGATAGGCGCCATCGCTGGTGGTGTTGCTGGAGGCTTGCTTAGCCGCCGAGATAACACCACGAAGGCTACCACACGCTGCATTCTCAGTACGTCAAGACTAGCAGCGGCGAATCGAACAATTGACGAAAACTTTCAAAAGACTGTCTTTTTTCAAGATGGTTCGGGCGCGCTAATGGCGCGGTATGTTTTGGCATCGTCAACAGGTTCAACGGAGTGGACGACCACAAACCTTACGTCCTACTTCAAGTCCACGGTTGGCGAAATTGATCTTCCCAACGGTGCTCCAATGGTAGCAATGTCTTGCGCGGATTGGAGTTGTGGCGACACCAGCCTTTTCTATCTTGGCACCGACGGAATTGTACACGACGTAAGGGATGATAGTGGGAAAGGTGGCGCAGCATGGTATTCTGATCGTGGCGGGATAGCGAAGGCCTCCCTCAGAGCTGACGAGGGCTCACAGCTTGCAGCAACATTGCTTCAGCGATTTCCCACCCAAAATGATCAACCGGTGCCTAACGGTACTATACTAGTCAATCGACTTGTTGCTTATAAAGGCCAAGACAAGAGCCTTTATGTCGCCAATGAGAGTGTTTCTTGGGCTCCAAGCGAGCTGGATCAAATACCGAATTTGACAACCAATTTAAGCCTGGCAATGATTACACAGTTTGGAGGTGTTATACTTGATGAGATTAGCTTGGTGGCTCAAGCCGTAGGTTCGAACACTGCCACGACTTCAGATTTCAGCATGGTTGAAGACAGATGGGAAGGTCAGGGATGGAACAGCCAAAGTAAAAGTACGCACATGCCACTGAAATTTGGGACGAGGGAATGCTAACATGTTCGTGTATTCCAGATGAAGCTATTCTAGACGACATTCTCAAGCCCCAAGGCTCATCATCAATGGCGACGCCTCAATTTGCTGTTACGATGCGAAACAACTGGCTGGACAGCATCTACTTGGCCCTCAACCCCGATGGAACTATAATTGGCCGAGTAGTAGGACAGAGAAATGAGACGATGGACCAAATCACGCTCGAAAAGTCCGGGGGAGAAGTGGCCAAGTTTTCGGCTATTGCAACAACAATGGAAGGACACCTCTATGGAATTGTCAACGATACCATACGGGAATACTCCTTTGATACTTCAGATGCGTCTATTCTACATTTTGATGGAGTCGTATATGAGTGTTTGACGAAAAAAATCTCCTAGTCATTCACTCTTAGCCACTGAGTTTACGTGTTCCAGTTTCGGGTGGGAGATCAGCGCTACTGCATAGGGGGTAGATATCTTTGGTTAGAAGTGAGAAATGATTTTGGCCGACCAGGCATATTTATAAGGTAGTTCGTAGACCCTGAAGTAAGCTCTCTACTGGGATCAAGTGTCAGGTGAATGTTTTCATGCATGAGTTTCCGTTCAGTACCGAGGATGAATTTTGCTGGAAGATTTGTCGTGTCTAGGGTCACTAACCGTTGTGTGGCAACTAATTGAGCTTATACTATTCCCGTTAGTATAAATGTCAGCAGAGCAGGCTTTTAGCCTGGTATGAAGCTCGATAATATGGTATTGAAATGCGTATGTACATGGAAGGAGGAAATTGCTGGGCGCAGCACACGATTCTTAAGTTGAGTGGAAGCAGTGAAAAGGTCATCCAACGGCCTGAACCACCTTACAAATCCACTTTTTCGGCCAGTAGATACATCAATCTCCAATCTATATCAAACCGCAAACACCGACTTCATCCGTCTCCAACATTCGCTCTTCACGGCAGTATGCTCATCAGTCGTCCTCAAGACCGCATCACGATTCTCCACAGCCCTGCGCAGCAAGTACGCCAAGCATTCACTCATGGTGCCCCAAGTAGAGCACTTGTAGACAGCAGGGCTCTTCACACCTTCGTTCTTCGCCTGCAGCAACGAGAAGCTGACTTGGTCCGACATGCCGTGGAGCTGGCCGAACGATATCGGAACGGTGGGCATACCGTATTTGACACGGTCTTGGTGCAGCTTCAAGGAGGCGAAGAGGCTCTCCTTGTTATGACTAGCCAGGAAAAGATCGACGGACGGGAAGACCTTTGATGTACCGAACTCGCCAATGCTACGCTTTACAGCCCCTTGAGAAATGTAGTTGTACGCGTGATCGGTATCTTTCTTTGTGTCGTGGATCATTGACCTGTTGTCAGAGAGGATGTAGGCCCCCCTAACCAGCTTGAGCCCAAGGGTGAATCCGTCCTTGACAGCTTCGGTTAGGTGATTCGTGATGTTATCGGGGGTGTGCTTGAGGTAGGCCTGGTAAGTGTTGTAGATGGACGCAACTCCATCAGTATTGAAGCGACGCATGAGTTCGAGTGTCACTCTATCGATGGTCTTCTGGAAGTGAGTTGATTCGGCGTCGACAATAATCTTGATACCGCGCTGCTTGCACATCGTCGCAATCTCGGTCAAGGCATCTTGCATTTGCTGTGGCGGCAGCTCGTTGTTTGCGAATGAGGTGGTCACGGCACGGCCGGCACCAGTTAGTCTGGAACCTGGTTAGCATTTCTGACTCAAGATTAGATAAAAAGTATCTTACTTGATGGCGAGATAATCACCCTCCTCAATCTGCGCAGCAGTCTCAAGGGTACCCTTCTTCCACGACTCAATATCCTCATCAAACCCATCCACCGACGCACCAACAAGCTTTCCATGCTCAACAGAAGACTGCGTCAAGTGATCAAACACAGTCTCTTTAGCATACGTGAGAATCACACCCCTGAACCCCAAGTCCTTGAGACTCTGCACACACGCCTTGGTCTCCTGCGGCGTCTCGCCGGTACAAAATTGGTCATAAAACGTCTTTCGCAAAATTTTGTGCAAGACGGGGTTGCGGTCGACGTCGAACAAGATCGTCCGCCCCGGCTTGGCGAGGAAAGATAAGGTTTTGAGTGCGGGGATGAGGAGGAAGCGGTTGGAGGAGATTGTGGTGACGAGGAGAGACCGCAAGAGCGTGCCCGTCGGCATGCCGGACAACGGGAACCCATCGACGGGCTTCCTCTTTGCCTTTGTTGGCGTCAGAGATGGCTTCAACGTCAAGGGAGTTGTGTCGTTTATCGCGGCGTGTGGTGAGTTGGCGGCGCCGAGGGACTGTCTTGGCTTTGTCGGCTTTCCGTAGGCGCGCTTATCCGATCTGACGGCTATCGTGGTACCCCACGGTCGCCTGGCGGCGAAGAGTCCCAAAGAGGACTTCATTTTTGGGCGTAGGGGCACGGTTGTCTCTCTGATTATGGTGTGATGGAGGAGTTGATGGTTGCAGGGTTACGAAGAGAGTACTTTGAGTTGTGAAGAGATATACCCATGGGCTTGGTATCTAAGTAGGAGGGAATGGCATAGGGGTTGCTCTAAATGCCCAACCTCTATTGCACCGGATCGTGCCGTTTCGGAGCTATGCCCATCCAGACACCACCGCAACTAGTCTAGTATACGTCCGATTCCCGGAACCAGATGCATGGTGAACCCAGTGTATGAGCGATCACGCTTCAGTCTTGGATCTCCATGACGAAGAGAGTGATTCGCTGACAATTGACAAACTCTATACCAGCCCGCAAGTTCGGGCGTCCTTGACACTCGACGGCCACAGCGGCATCAAAGCCAACAGGCTATCGGATACGTGGGTCGTTGGCTGCCGTGGGCCGCAGCGAGCGGGCGTAGATAAGCTACGGCTCGTCCGTGAGGGGAAGCGCACGTGGCGTAGGTTGCTATTACCCCATCCGGGCAGCACTCAGTACGAGGGACCGGAGACGACTCCGTATCGGACCCACTTACCGGGCACCCCTCCGATACGACCCCACCATCTTTTCAACATCACCCCGAGGGCTCTTATCAGGTCCCCCGCCTTCCCCTTTTATCATCGGGGCATCGTACTTGATCTGCCGGGATGGTATCTTATCTTCGCTCCGGGCTGAAGACGGACCGAAATAGTTGCGACCTGCAAGTTGTTTTGACGAAGATACTACCCACCATCTTCAGTATTGGAGCAATACTGCTGAAGCAGCTTCGTGATGGAACTGGCATTTGGTGTCAAGAGATTTGCCGGCAACATCTGTTCTCGAAATGGGGTAGAAAAGACGAGCGATACGACTGCCAAGAAGTTTGAGAAGGAGTAGCTCCATGCTCATTGCTCCCATTGATCAAGTCTCAACGCCGGCGTAAACCCGCGCCCCCAGTGACGTCGATCCCAACTCACCAACAGTCGCTAACTATCTGCGTAGCAACGCTCTGATACTAGCATCCTGAACGTTTCCCAGGATTTTGATAAGCATGACCTTGCCGGTACACCATTCGAGAATGGGGGGTTGACGCAGTCCAGGGGCGCGAAATCGCGTGAAAAGATAAAGTCGCATTCACTCGGACGAGGATTCAATAGCTTTAAACAGATGAAATGCCACACAGAATCTGGGATTTTTTTTAGGATACGTAGATCAAATGACTTTTGAGACACGAACACCCTACTTGGACCATTTCCCAAAATGACTGTAGATGAGAAAAAACTGGATGCCAGCGAAGCGGCTGTTCAGCCCACGTCTAGCAATGGCGAGGGCGAAAGCGAACCACAGAACCGGCAGTTGTCGAGGGCGCTCAAGGGTCGGCATATGCAGATGATTGCGATCGGTATGTCACCCATCACAGGAGTCATTCAGAATCTAATTGGGTTCCTTCCTTTTTAGGAGGCTCTATCGGTGCAGGTCTCTTCGTCGGAACAGGAGGGGCATTGAGGACGGGAGGTCCAGCTGCCCTGGTAAGTATCTTAACATCAATATTGCCAGTCGACTTGAAGAGAGGCTGAGTTGCCTGTAGCTCATAGGTTTCATCATCATTGGCTGCATGATGATGTGTACCGTCCAAGCTCTCGGAGAACTTGCAATCATCTACCCAGTCAACGGAGCTTTCTATGAATATGCCGTTCGCTTCATTGATCCCGCTTGGTCAGTTTCCTCTACCTAACTAGTTACAAAAGGAGATCTAAGACCATGTCTAACACTTCCCCAGGGGCTTTGCAATGGGATGGGAGTACTCCATCGGCTGGATGGTCACCCTACCCTTCGAAATCACAGCCGCCGGTATCACAATCGAGTTCTGGAAGAGCAGAGAAGAAGTAAACCCCGGCGTGTGGTGCGCCGTCTTCATGTCACTCTTGATCATTATCCAAGTCTTTGGAGTACGAGGATACGGCGAAGGCAAGACCCACTTAACTTCATAGAATCTGCAAATGCTGTCTCTCTAACTCTACCTCTAGTCGAATTCATCCTCGCCATCGTAAAGATCATAGCATGCATCGGCTTCATCATCCTTGGCATCATAATCAACGCCGGAGGCGTACCCACAGACCCGAGAGGCTACATTGGCGCGCAATACTGGCACGACCCAGGCGCCTTCAGGAACGGCTTCCAAGGATTCTGCTCCGTCTTCGTGACCGCCGGTGAGTTCACCTCCTTCTCTTGCTACATCGTCGTCCACATATCCACGTCAGAGTCTACAATGGTTCGAGAGCTCTGGTAACTGAACAAATAAATCTCAGCCTTCTCCTTTGGCGGTACTGAAATGGTTGGCCTCGCAGCCGCCGAGGCCAAGAACCCGCGCAAGACCCTCCCGAAAGCTACCCGCCAAGTCTTCTGGCGCATCGCCCTCTTCTACATCCTCAACATCTTCATCATGGGCCTCATCGTCCCGTCCGACAGCGACGTTCTCCTCGGCGCTAGCGGCGCAAACACAAAGGCGTCCCCCTTTGTCCTGGCCGTCCAGCTTGCCGGCATCCAAGTCCTCCCTCACATCATCAACGGCGGTACGTCTGGAATCCTCTCATTTCCCTTATCTTCCTACTCAACCACCGTTCCTACGATCCAATCTGTACCTCCGATTTGATATCTAACACCTCCCAAAACAGTAATCACCTGCGCCGTCATCTCCGTCGCAAACAGCTGCACCTACGGCTCAACCCGCGTCCTCCAGGCCCTCGCCCAATCCGGCCGCGCCCCCTCCGTCTTTGCCAAGATCGACAAGTCCGGCCGGCCCATCTACTGCGTCGCGCTCCAGGTCGCCTTCGGCTTCATCTCCTTCATCACCGTCGCGGCCGACAGCAAGACTGTCTTCAACTGGCTGCTCGCTGTCACGGGCCTCTCGGGCCAGTTCGCGTACGCGAGCATCATGATTGCGCACATCCGCTTCCGAAAGGCGTGGAAGGTGCAGGGGCGGAGTCCTGAGGATATCCCCTGGAGGTCTGCGCTGGGTGTGGTGGGGAGTTATGTTGGTGTGTTTTTGGTTTGTTGCTCGCTTGCTGCGACGTTTTACTCTTCGCTCTTTGTAAGTCTGCAGATTCCATTCCTTGTTTCAAGCCTTGTTGGCCATGTTACTAATATTTAAACAGCCCGTCGGTGGGAAGCCGAGCGCAGAATCCTTCTTCCAGGGATACTTGGCTGCTCCCATCACCATCTCTCTCTTCTTGTTTTGGAAGGTCTACACCAAAGATTGGGGTTTCGGCGTCGACTTGCACAGCGTTGATCTCGACATGGGAAGGCGGCCTGAGGAGGAGCTCGATGATGTCTACGAAGGGACTGAGAAGAAGAAGAGTGTTTGGAAGCGGGGCTTGTCGTTCATCTTTTAGGTCCAGTCAATGGCCTTCCATGATGACGTTCCACAGATTCCATGTTCTGAGTATGATCAAGACGCATACCGATGTTCAAACATTTGAAAGGTAGCACAGCAGTGAACACATGTATTTATGCTCTTTATTGATGGGCACAGACCTCAAATCTTGTTCTGTAAAGCTTCTAGGTGACCTCATGTGATTTCCTGCAAGGCAATGCCAGCGATATCTTTGACCAGCAAGACTGGAGCATATTTGGCTTTGCTTCTACAAGTCTTCCTGCTGCTCACAGCTTTGTCCCAGCTACAAAGTCCGAGAGTTGCTGTGGTGCTCGGACTGTTGCTGTGCCCAGCAAGTGCCATATGGCCAACCTCTTTCTGAACCATCATCTGGCTGTGAAGCTTCTCGATCCCTCACATCCTGGACACGTCCTGTAACAAATGTGGCTGCATCACTATACTTGGTCGCTAGGCTATTCCAATCCTTGGTCAAGATCCCTGGACTAATTGCAAAGGCAGGTCCGCCAGACAGCCATGAACTTCCCCAAAAGACGGCTCAAGCATCCACCTTAAAAGGTACAATCATGATCGTGAGTCACTTCATTTCTTGTGCTTGAGCAGGCAGTGACGGCCCCATTTCCGCTTAAACTGCTCAGGGACAAACGGAAGGTTGGGCACGTAGAGCGCTCTGGCCAAAACATGGGTATTCTCCGCGTCTAAGAAGGGGATACACTTGACAATCTCCCAGTTCTCTGCATCGGCGATGTAGTCGGGCTCGTTTGGAGGCAGGGGAGCGGTTCGTTCAGGGTATTGCGTATCCACCATGAAACCACAGAACCTCTGGTCAACGTATTTGCCCATGTCCTCTTGGTTTCTGTCGTTCATGCCATTCGTCGGCATCCAGGTACCGCTCCAGAAACCGAATCCAGTGCGGGCCTCGGAGAACTCACCTGGGAGCAAGCCCCTGAACTCTGAGCGAACAAACTTTGCGTGCATATCGCGAGGCAGGAAGTAGGATGACGGGAAGCGATACCATTCCTTGCCGAAGCAGACATTGTCGCCACGCACACCAAGGCCTTGTTGACCACTGACGCCGGCTCCGAGAGGCTTGTACAGACTCAACGGGGCAGAGTAGGCAGACCAAATGCCGTACACTCGGGACAGACTGATATCGAATGACAGAAGCAGGGTGATGGTGACCAAGGACAGTTTGAGCTTGGCAGGAATCTTGCCAATGAGGGTCTTTGGATCAGAATTGCCGAGCGCTGTAAGAACAATGTGCAACGACATGGCTGCATTCAAGGCAAGGAAGGGGTACGCAGGGTACATAAAACGCTCTTCCTTGTGAGGCTGAAGAGTGAAAATGCCGAGCCACAGGTAGAAAGGTGAGATGAAGACCAGGGCACGAAGGCCGGTCTGGAAGCCCTGGCCGGAAGGGGAAACGATCTTCTGCAGCAGGAACAGGGGCAAGCAGACGAGCGCAAGCGCGAACCAAATGTTGAAGTTGAGCGTCAGGTTGCGGAAGTAAAAAGTCCAAGGTTCTGTGCCGTATAGTTCAGGGCCGCCTGTCTCCGAGAAGATGTTGTACTTGACAATATTCCAAGCTGCGACCTCGATTTTCTTGTAGAAGAAGGTGTTGATAACGCCGTCGAAGAACTAGCTGGCATTAGACAATGATTGGTCACGAAGGAATCAGTACGACAACTTACAAGAACGATGAGGCCCGCAACGACACCCCTGACCACACGCATGATAGCTTCGATCAAGCGGTCGGTATCACTCAAGGCAGCGAAGAGAGCCTCCTCAACGAGGAATGGCGCGCAGAGTGCCGCGGCAAAGGGCCAGCCCACCACCGCACCGACAGCAAACCAAAAGATGCCTTGAGCGGTCTTGAGACCACCCCGCCAGTTCATGAAGGATGAAGCGCCCAGCATGGCCATGTACATGGCAAAGCTGGAAGGCAGATAGGCGGTGCTTGCGTGGAAATTTCCAGGGCTGAACACGGTGGCCAGGATGAAGAACAGGCCGATGCGTGCATTGAGGGTGAGGCTAATGACACGGAAGAGAAGGGTCTGGCACAAGGCGCAGCTGAAAGCGAGTACGTAGCGGATGAAGAAGAACTCTCCGACCTGTTCATGGTCAGCAATTGGACGCAAAGAGTATTCTGTAGTGCCGCAATGCACTTGCCTTGGTGGATTGTGGCATCAAGCGGCGGATGTTCCCAACAATGGCATGCAGACCAACGTATAGCCAGCTGCGGATCGCGTAGGTGGGGGAGTACTCCCACGTCTGCAGGCCATAGCCGTGGGACAGGTAATGAGTCGGTTCATAGTAGTTGAATGTTTCATCGCAGTCTTGGATCGGGGCGAAGAGGGCGGAGATGATGTTGGCAATCAGGAAGCAGTAGAATGCCGAGATGGGCTCGATAGCGAAAGCGCTGGGGGGCCTGTTGAGAGTTGCTATGAGTGGAGGGGCCTTGTCTAGATGGAAGAAGACGCAAAGAAAGTCTGAGAACCTACTTCTTTCGAGCATGTCCAGCTTCAGGATGGACAAACTCCCTTGCTCGAGGGGCTGCTTTGGGAGGCATCGCGGCTGCTTGTGGTGTCGAGCAGTGCGCAGATCAACACGGCTGTCTGGTCGATGGACTGAGGTGAAGCCACGAAGCTGCAGCCCTCAACATTTCGAAAAAGCTCGGGAGCTTGTGACGCCACAGCTTCCCCAATTGAGCAGGGGTGATGGAAGCAGTAAACGTCGAAGGAATTGACACTGTCCCAACAGCCGTTAATTACACGAGACTGTACAGTGTGACTAAGCAGGCTGAATACGGAGAATTCTCATTGGCCAAAGCTTTGTGGATTCGACGGAGCTATCGCCTGCAGCTGTCGCACAGACCAGGCGTGATGATGACGAAAAGAAACAAGCCGATGATTGTGGCTTGACACCAGGCCAGGAAAGTCCGGAGCTAGCGCCAGTGGTGATGAAAGAGTCTCGACTCTCGAGTCTCCTGTCCAAGGCACAGCTGCGTCTAGAATCGACACGTAGGTTAGGTATCTAGGGGATGTGTATTTCGTGCTGCTTTTGTCATATTACCCCTGCCAGATTCATTCGTCATTGGAGGGAGCTTTGGCCATATCATTCCATTTTCATATTATCGTCTATACATTTGAGCGCAGAGACATGCGTGTACCACCATGATGGCTCTCCCTTCTGCATTGCATGCACACGCTTTCTAGTGGCCCTGGTGTTTGCTGATAATTCCCGTTCTGCTTGGGGCACGGATTTTCTCCCGTCGTCTCATCTTCACACTGACCTGAGGGACGGTTGGGTTCTCGCGGTCAGATCTCCTTCCTGTGCCGCCGTTGAAGGCGGGAAATCCCAAAACACACGAAATAAAAGGAAACATTAAGCCTATTTGCATGTGAGTGGCAGCGTGATTCGCCAAACACCGTATTCCGTGTGTGACGCTGGGATGAGACGGAAACAAGAGCCAGAGAGCCCTGTCTTTGCCTGTCTGTCATTTAAAATCTGGAGCAAATCCCACTCCCTCGCCCATGTTCAGAGTGCAGATCTGCCGCTTCTCTGTCCGGGACCCTAGACTGGAATTTGGGGAATTTTGGGTATGTACCTACGCAGTGTTCAAGTTCAAAAATACCTAGTAGCCACACAGAAAATAAGAATGAAAAAAAAAAAAAAAAAAGAGGGACCAGCGACGGGAAGGAAAGAGGGAACCGACCAAAGGGAAGCACGAAGAAGGAAGCAGTGACGCACCGACGCACCGACCACCGCTTTCCTCAGCTGGTCCAGGCTCCATCTTCCCTCCACCCCCTCCGTCTCCTCTGCAATGGACACTTGCACACTGGACCAGCCACTCGAGTCCCCGCCGCCGCATCACTTCAACTTCTTGCGCATTCTGGCCAGCTTTCCCCAAAGTCAACCCAGCATCTGCATCTCCGAGAAACTTCTCACACGACACAAAAACCACCAGTCCACCGTCCCAGCTTTCTTCTCTCCTACGACATTGCTACAGTGTACCAATTTCGACTGCTGCATCGAATATTCCACATACATCTGTTCTGCCCTTGAGAGCTGCCGCAGCACTCAGAACACATCACGATGGCTCCCCCTCCGCCCGCCAACGTCCCTTTGACCCAGAGGCTTTTGCTTCTGGCCCAGACCCTGCAATGTATGCTGATTCCCGTCTTTTCGCCTGCATGTCTCTGTCGCTACAAAAACACTTGCTAACATTTCCATCAATAGTCGCTTGGTTTGCCGGGTATGTACAGACCATCCTGATATGACGCCCTGCTCCCTCCCTGCAACCCGACGACCCGAGATACGCAGGTGGAGATGCCAGATGGGCTTACAATCGACGAGATCAACAGCTATTCTACGAACGTTGACTGACAACTCATGCTGCAGACACTTGTCCCTAATTTTCGCCGTTATTCGTTATGGCTTCTCCTACATCTCCTTCAACTACTACAGCCGGATCGCCCGCTTCAGCTACAGACTCACTTTCCTGTCGGCTGCTCTGACCTACGGTATCGTCGTCTACAAGACTCTCCGCGCACGCAGTAAGGCTGGAGCCAAGGCTCCTCAGAGCCCTCTGGCCCTGATTGCCGACGAGAACGTTCAGTACCTTGGTAAGTTGTATCCTTGCGCTCTCTCTGCGGGGGAATCGCTTCTAACCCTGCGACCCTAGTCATGTCCCTGGTGTGGCTTCTGTCCCCCCAGTACCCCCTGGCCATGCTCCCTTACGCCATCTACTCGATCTTCCACGTCGCAACTTACACGCGCGCCAACGTGATCCCCACCATCACTCCTCCCAAGCCCATCACGCCTGCTGCTGGTGCTTCCCCTAGCGGCAAGGCCCAGTACGCGAACAACCCGATCGCCGACAAGATTGGTGCTTTCGTCAAGGAGTACTACGATGCCTCCATGTCTGTGGTGTCCTCGCTCGAGATTCTTCTCTGGGTTCGCCTTCTGCTCTCTGCCATCACCTTCCAGCGCCGCTCCTGGATCTTGATTGCCATCTACACCGCTTTCCTTCGTGCTCGCTTCACTCAGAGCACCCACGTCCAGAACTCGCTCGCTCTCCTCGAGTCCCGTGTCGACTCCGCTGTCGGCAACCAGGGCACGCCCCCTGCCGCCCGCCAGGCTTGGGAGACCGTCAAGGGAGGCGCCCGCCAGTTCTACGCCTACACTGACCCTAACCGCTACCTCAGCGGCACCGCCGTCCCCAAGAAGACTTCGTAAAGCGTTGGCGAAAACAAGCGAAACGATTCCAAGTCACGAGTACCTTCAAGGGTGCAGTAACAAAAGCTTTACTCGAGATGAGGCTGATTGTCTAGCGGCTCCGCCGTTGCGAAGAGCCGGGTTGCAAGCCAACCA
Source organism: Colletotrichum acutatum (assembly GCF_030867785.1). Taxonomy (NCBI): domain Eukaryota; kingdom Fungi; phylum Ascomycota; class Sordariomycetes; order Glomerellales; family Glomerellaceae; genus Colletotrichum; species Colletotrichum acutatum. The sequence goes on along the minus strand of NW_026849031.1, from coordinate 8,221 downwards.
AGATGATAGTGTTTCTCGGCAGGGGACGATCACTGAAAGAAGTTCATAACGAGAGTATACGGTCGCAAAGGAAAAGAAATGAGCGGGAGGGTTCATGGCCGGCCAAGGTTCACATGGTGTTTCGCCGGTAATTCAGGTTATTATAGTGTAGGCGTGTTTGGGGCCTGGTGGTTTACCGGGTTGCTCTCTGCATCGCACGATGATTTCAAGTTTCCCGTTTGCCCACTGGCTCCGGCCTTTGTTTGTTAGTTTTTGATTGAGCAGTAAATCCAAATTCGCATGACTACACAATTATTTCCATCTTTTCCTTGAGTCTTTGCGGTTTGCGGAATTTGTTACCTCAAAGTTGCCAACAGCACAAGTCAAGAGTTGAGCACATGCTGCCAAGAAGCCGGGGCGAACGACGGCACTAGCCACACCCGAAGTGGCGTAGCTCGGCAGCTCTTCCCCGGCTCACCCCACTACGAATGACGTCGCCCTCCCCTGCTCGGAGGCCGACGTCAAGGCTCACTTCCCGCACGCGACCAAGGCGCAGCTACGACACAGTAGACCGTCATGAGGGAGGAGCGCCTTGATTAGACTTCCCTGGTCGCCCATTTATACTACACGCACTGCAACAGTCCCTATTTCCTTGGCGCCCGTTCGTCCTAAACCTTGCTCCGCTCTCCTGGGTGCATCAATAGATTTGTCTCCATCATGGCCTCTTTACTTCGACAGATTGTTGCGGGACCTCGAGCACGGCACGCCGAGTCGGATTTAGACCTTTGCTATGTCACCAACAATATTATTGCAACGTATGAAAGTCCTCAGACACCAAACACTATCACAACGGGGAAAAGGCTAACTTTTTTTTTTTTACCCAGATCTGGTCCTTCAGGCACATATCCCCAAAGAGCTTACCGGAACCCGCTCGATCGGCTCGTTACCTTCCTCGACTCGAAGCACAAGGACCAGTGGGCGATATGGGAGTTCCGCGCAGAGGGAACGGGGTATCCCGACGAAGAGGTATACGGCCGTGTGCGACATTACCCGTGGCCTGATCACCACCCGCCCCCGTTCCGCCTGCTTCCCATGATCATGGCTAGCATGCGAAATTGGCTTCAGGGAGGCGATCTCGAGCCGGGCAATGTTGCTGTTAGTGCCTCTGACAAGGCTGCCGAGGGCAATGATAAGAGGGTTGTCGTCGTTCACTGCAAGGCTGGCAAGGGCAGGAGTGGAACAGTATCCTGCAGCTACCTTATCTCCGAGTGCGGCTGGAAGCCCGAAGAAGCTCTCACGAGGTTCACGGAGAGGAGAATGCGACCCAAGTTTGGAGCGGGTATCTCGATTCCTAGCCAGCTGCGAACGATCACATACGTCGACAGGTGGACTCGAGGTGGGAAGAAGTACGTTGACAGGGCCATTGAGATTATGGAAATCCATGTCTGGGGTCTGCGAAGTGGCGTCAAGTTTGACGTCGAAGGATTCGCCGAGGAGGGAAAGAAGATCAAGGTGTTTCACACATTCAAGAAGAGCGAGAGGATCGTCGTCCAGGGCGATACACCAAGCGGAGGCGGAGTCGGATCTATGGTATCCGATCTCGCCAGCGTCAGCGTCAAGCCTACGGAGAAAGCACCTGCCGCGGCGCCTTTGTCGGAACCTACCAACACGAACAATGCAAAGAAGAGCAGCTCTGACAAGGATGCTTCAGGGCCTGAAAAGGATGATACTACGCCTACCCGAAGCGAGTCAAAGAAGTTGCGCAATGCGGCGACGACGTCCTTGATTCACACACCCGAGTCGAGCGCGGCTCAGAAGAGAAGCGATACTGATGCTCCGCTGGCAGGGCAATCAAGCACACAAGCCCAAGCGAAGTCAAATGGCGGCGAAGACGGCGAGCCTGGCGGTATGGCTGTTATTCTCAAGCCAACGGAGCCCATCCATATTCCCAACAGCGACGTCAACATCTCAGTAGAGCGCCGTAACCGCACCTCGTCCTCCATGGGCCTCACAATGGTCACTGCTGTTGCCCACGTCTGGTTCAACGTCTTCTTTGAGGGCAACGGCCCGGAGCAAGATGGCAAGGCTGACGCCAGCGGCGTCTTTGAGATTAGCTGGGATGCCATGGACGGCATCAAGGGGTCTAGCCGCAAAGGTTCCCGCGCCTTCGACAAGATCGCCGTTGTTTGGCGTGTGGCAGACTCGCAGCGGGCCGAAGACGGTGGCGACGAAGTGATTGCGCCGACAGCCGGCGAGATCATCAATGAGCCCTCGTCTGGATCACCTGTTCCGCAGATGCAGGCCGCTGATTGGAAGGGTCATAACAAAGAGGACCCCGTCGCGGAGAAGCACCTTGGACTGAGGAATGAGAGCCCCGAGAGCGCGGACGTGAGCCGCGCGAGCAGTGTCAAGGACGATGCGGGCGTGTTGAGCGGCGGCAAGGATGGTAATGATACGGATTCTATGGAGGGTGTAAAGACGAGTGGGCCGTTTGGCGAAGAGCAGCTCGACGCTGAAGATGTCGATGTGAAGAAGGTGGAGAGGGAGGTTAGGGAGGGGAGTTTGAACAAGCAGGCGGACCCTGGGCCCGAGTTGCTTGATTCTCCTGACACCGCGAGCGGGACGACGGCGATTGGGAGCACGGAGGTGAAGAAGTGAGCATCATCAAGATTGTGGGTTGTGGCGCTTGTGTAGAGCGTTGTTGTTTCATGTATGCATATTCCTGGGCTGTTGATACCATGATGAGGGGAAGGATGGCTATAGACGATTAATTCCATTCACGAACTTCTTCACTGATGTGGCCATGTTCTTGCCAGTAAGGTTCAAATCGTGGTCTATACGGCTATGGTTTCTCATCTCTGGGTGGTCCTGCCGTGGATCCATGCTGATCGCCTTTCCAGGTTGAGGCTGCATCTAGGTCTACTAGAGTCCTTAGTGGGTAACACAATAGGATGCCGGCCAACGAAAATTGTTACATCGACGTTGCCATTCTGTTTGTATACAAGGAATATACAACAAAAAGATAACCAGGAAAAAAAAAACATGACAAGAATAACAAGAATAGTAAGGAAAGAGCTAGCACAACGGGAAACATTGATGTCATACACTTGCTTCCGCAGCAGTTTCCCTCAAGGACCAGGAACAATTTTGCATACACGACATACGCGAGGGCTCATCAGCCCGCATAGAATATCTGCCTCTCCAAGGCTCAATCGAGGTTCAACTAAAGGAAAAGGCAGACTGGAGGACCTGCCACGTCAAACAGGCTGCGAACCCGCGTCATCCCAAAATTGCACTTCTTCTCAAATATGCATGTTCGACCAATTATGCCGCGATGCAGACCTTCCTCGACTACAGCTGAGCCCCTCCATTTCCATCGGCGACTGCGTCTCTGAGCTGTCCATTTCCCTTTCATTTCCTTTACAAAAAGTTGAGAGCCTACCTGGATCAAGTCGAGCCACGTCCTACAGCTCTCTCTCCATCTTGTGAATCTCCAACCCTTTGGCGTTTCTTCGACTCTACAAAAGACCACACGTAACTAGAAAAGCACCATGGCCGAGGGCCTCGCAGTCCTCGGCGGCGTCGCCGCGTCGATGCAGTTGGCGGAGACCGCTGCCAAGAGCCTCATTGGCGCGGTCAAGCTCGTCAAGCAACTCCGCGAGATACCAAAGAAGACTGCGACTCATGTCGGCTCAAAGACGCCGAGAGATCTACCGAGAGGATCCTTCAAGTTTGCGCTAAACTAGCGACAAGTCCGTTTACCTTCTCCGGACAGGATTCGCTTTTTCACGAGCCGAGCCTGTCACATTCTGCAGAGAGGCTTGTCGACGCCTTGAATGAAGCACGTGATGTCCTTCGACCGCCTGTACGAGATTGCAACAAGGCGGAAAGCCGAGTCAAAAAGCTATGGCGGGAAGTCGTCATGGTTGTCCGAGAAGCTGATGTCACGGAGAAGCTGGGTAGTGTAAAAGAGATCAATGACGACTTTCTCCGGGAGCTCCACATTACCAACATGAACATGGGAGTAAAGACAATGTAAGTCATCTTCTATTTAGCAACGCTAATCTTTCGGTACTGAAACTCACAACAAACAGGACGAAGTTGATGGAGACATCATCGATAGTCGAAGTTCAGCGCAGCGAATCGTCTCGCCATTATGAATCGATTCATACATCAACTGGACATCTCCATTCTGATTTGGCTGTCGGATTTGAGGGAGTCGATCAGAGCTTGCGAAATATCTTGAGTCAAAGCGGTAGAACGACCGGAATGATCAATGCTGGATTACCAGACCTCAGAGACGATGTCAGGGTCAGTCGTGGTATGCTGCAAGAGCTGTTTCGCCAACAAAACCAGCACATTGCAGAGGAAAGGAAGGCGCTGCGCAACAAAATGCTGAGTATTTTGACACGCCCTGATTCCTTCAACAACCAGTCCTCGGTCTTTCGATGGGAGATTTCTCCACAAAGGCAGGAAGAGCTAGCATCCAACACGCGAGCTGCCCTATTTCGAAACCCCGAGAATCTGCAGGATGGGTTCGATCATTCAGTTCGTGGCTTGAGCACATTCAAATATTGTCACTGTCGAACTAGGACAAAAGTTAGGGACATGCGAATGGGACCTCTGAAGCTGCAAACGACGCAAAAGTCTGATCATCGGCCGGGATGTCAGCATAGCCAGTTGGGATCCACGAGCTGGTCCTATACTGTTTGCGCCATATTATATTCTTTCCTCCATAAAACGATGGAATTGGCCATAGGTGCGGCGACAGGACCTGGTGGCTTTTTCTTAGCGCCGCCCCTGAGGTTTCGAAATATTGTTCGAAGGTCCGAATCCGAAATCTTTCGATCTTTCGATCTATTTCCAACTATTTGTACAAAGATGACCTCATTTTGTGTTTTCCTTCAGTGTACCTAATCTTCGCGTCGCCGGCTCTTGTGGTACATGAAAAATGCCGATGGACTTTCTGACGACATTTCTTTGGTCTCTGTCTGGAATCCGTCCACACAAGAACACCTCACAAAAGAGTGCTTCGATCATATTACACGTTGTATACGAGAAAGTGTTGTCAAAGGAAAATTCCATGGGCTAGATACCGATGAGTATGGCTCAACGTTATCATTCGTAAGCCTACGACCCCCTTCTACCTTCAACACCTTCGGATGCGTAATAGTTTGAGATATCTTAGGAACTCATGCATATACTTCTCATACTGGGAGATTCATGGAAAAGGTTCAGGCATGAACTCGAGCATATGTTTGATGCTATACCTAGTACATGCGGGCACCGACGTTCAAGCAACAGCCAAGAATTTATAAAAGTTTCGAAAATACAAGCCATTGTCAGGGAATCCTTACTCGCCGTAAGTCAAGTTGCCACAGCCCTTTCATTTCAATGATTTTTGCATCTTAACTTGAATTTTATAGAGTGCCGCAGCCAAACGAATCACATTGCACAGCAATTGATTATTTGTGGGAATCCGGTTTTGCGACGCCAGATCCTTTTTTCGGACCCGAGTTTCCATTGCACACGCTTCTTGATGCGAGAAACATCATACAGGAGATAAAACTCAATAACAACGCTAACAATCGGCCCTACACTATCCAACTCAAGATAAGAACTTTAGTTCGCCAACCCGGGCTCGCTGAAGGTTAGCCGACTGAAAAGCGTTTGTATGACCCTCTTATCTGACAAACAGTATTTCCAGCGTTAGGATATGATGATCTGGCAATTGCCGTCATCAGACGATCGTTGGGAGATGGTGTACGCCTAGGAACCCCTTCGAGAGTCGCGTCAGAACAGAATATGACGCACGTTGACGATTTAAGCCTGTTGTAACTAGCGTTAGGATGGCCAGAGGGCATAAAGCATCTCACACATCATGGCCATACCGCTGCAAGAGCTATCAAGCTGGCCATATCACTAGATGATGCTGCATCATTTCGACTTCTCCTTGAAACCGAAGAGGCAATGTTCGCCCAACATACAGATCCCTCCCCGCCTGCTGTTGACGGCGTTAATGGCCTCTGGATTTTCAGGTTGATCCTGGAGGAGATCGGTTGGGACGTCTTGGGCTTATTCAAGATTGCAACATATGCTCTGAGAAGTCGAAGGCAGAGGTTTTTGCAATTGGCTGCCGTCGTACTCAGGGAAGATGAACTAGAGTGTGCTAGGTCAGGGCATCCTGGTCTTCTTGACCGCAGCGCTGATTGGATATGCGCCCAATTGGAGAGAAAAACTGTCATCCCGCCCGCTTTAGACTGTTGCCACGGCTCGCCTTATCATATAAGATTTATCAAAAATCAAGCTCTGGAGGAGAGGGTGGTCCATGCTCTCGATATATCCCAGTGCCTGTACGCGGCGGGGTTCGTCGATGTCGATGTACCTGACAGATCAGGGCACACGCCGCTCTTTCAGAACATCAAAGATTACAATAAGAAGAATCAGAACGACGGTCAATGGCTTATTTGTATGGATTTAGCGACATGGTTCATCACCCGCGGAGCCGAGGCCGTTAACAAGAATCCCGAAGGATGGCCTAATATCGTGTACTACTTGGCACTTGCTCTCCCCGAGCGCCGTTTTGGCACTGTAGGCAGCGTGAATGAGGACTTGAGAGCTCTGTCGTCTGATGCGAAACTTCACATATCTACCGATGGCTGCGACTGTTTTTGTTCGACTGCTGGCTGTCTTCCGAGTCGCTTAATCTTTAGAGGCCAACGGGTTAGCGATCCTTCTGTTGCCGGTCGACTCAATCAATGGTTTAACACCTGGAAATGGATTCAACTAGCCAAGAAATGATCTGTAGAGAAGAGTGTAGAAGAGAGTTGTTTGATCGCCTCGGAATGTCTCATACTTGCTGTTCGGGTCGCGATGGCACGTCAAGTCGTCGAACCAGGTTAGATGACGAGATATCGCAAATGCAAGATGAGGATGCTATGTTGGCTAGCCAGCTTGATAGTCTGATGGAGAAATACGATCTTGCGAGGGAAACTGCCGCAGGTCCCGTTCTGGAATTTCAAGGTACATGGTGGAGGGCGACGGACCAGTTTCTACCTCCCTTTCGGTGGAACTTTGGCTATAAAGACATTTCCGATTTTGATTCTATGGATTCGCGCAGCTTCACTCGAGAATCGGAGCAATTGATGGAAACCAAGAGAGCAGAACAAGAAGCAGAAGCTCTACATGCGCTTGGGTATGAGGGCTCCGAAGACTTCCAGGATGTCATTGATGACTTTTTCGCGAAGCAGACTTGGAGCTAGAAGTAACGAAGAGTCTGACACACGAGATCGTCTTGTGGTAGATAGGAGGTAGTTCTGACGAGAAACCGCGTAGATATGCAAAGTTACAGAGCGTTGACAAGGAACACGGAATTCATGCAAGATTGGCTGTCTGCAGAGTTTGGTAGCAATATGGCCCCCATTAGAAATAAGTTCTATGTCTGGACGTGTTCCTAATGGTTAGCTTAATAGATCATTGTGCGACGCAAGCGTTCGAGGTAGCAACTCGCTGCCAATGCTAGTAAGGATATTATTAATCTTTGTTCTCCTTAAATTCGAAGACTTCTTTAGTTCTTCCGCACGCCTTTCTTATTGACGTACGAATAGAACTGCATAGAAGACCGAGGTAGTAGCCTATCGACGAGAGCGTTAGTAAACACTTATAAAAATTGAGATATTACGTCTTAAGTGAGTCTAGACTCGGATACCTAGTATCGATTCTCTGACACCAAATCCACAAACATTATAGGCCTTGCAACAAACCTCCAATGGCCTACGAAACTACTTATATGACGACAAAGAGACTATGGCATGGCAATTACAACCGGTCAACGCTAGTAAAGGCCGGTATCTCATTCGATCAAAGGCAACCGACGTGAGACTCCAACTACCAGCCTGCTGAGACACGGCAGAAACCGCAAATGATTACACGGCTGTCTGTATGAGTATAAATGAGCTCATAGAAGTTATAGATGTGGAATATAACCGACTGGGACGATGGCATGTTTGACCTCTTCAACGCTACGAATGGTTCCGGCTACCTTACATTGTTCACCGCGCCATGCGGGCAGCGGCGTGTCCATATGGGACAACGTTGCAGGATCTGACGGTAGCGACTAGGTTAATGTATTTAGTCAGCGTTGAATCATTCGTGGTGATCAAGCGGTGGATAATCAGGCATACTCGACAGTCTTCAGCGCAAGGGCTTCTGAGCCACCACACTCTACACATGATGACCCGAA